>NC_088890.1:23051000-23364107 GCF_037157495.1 Lathamus discolor | reverse complement strand
ACAGCTGGCACACTGCTGGACTGTCTATCCTGGTATGTTCCAGTGCCTGCACAGAGACTCAGGTACTGCTGCAATGACAACAGTCAGTGAAAATGAAACAGAAGACTGTATATATATTTTTTTCAGCTTTTCCTGCTACAGTCATCACCTGAAATCCTAGACACAGATTGTTCCCCTTTCGTCTGTTTTGGCCATCCTCTTCCTGTTATTTCTTTATTCCTGGTCTCTTTTTTTTCCCTCTTGTGTTTCAAAAGATCAAGTACTACTGTATAAACATTGTCTTCATTATTACAGCCACCTCTGGGACCTGCACAGTTGCTCCTTCTGCCAGAAATGCCCTGGGCTCTCCTGGCATTTTCTGTGTTCTGTACTTCAATTATTTTTCCTTTTTTGATAATCCTTCCAGAAAAACTTGACTCTTTGAGAGACTGCTTTTACCTTTGTCTCCTTGTTAATGATCTCCACACCCTCCTTTTCCTGCACTCTTGATTCAGGTCTGGTCATGCTTACCTTCAATTAGAAACGCCCTGAGGCTAGGGAGTATGTGTAATTATCAAAAGGATGATTAAATCTCATTTCTCTGAAGAAATTACAGTTAACAATGTTCTCAAGAAGCCAAGCATATGTGTGATGCTATAGGGAGAGGGAAGAATTACTATATAACATTTCTGCCTTTTCAAAAACAGTCTCAAAGCTTATTTTTGTCCAGAACCTGGATAAACCCATTATAATCTTATGCTGTCTTTACTACTAAAAAAAAAAAATAAATAAATATTTGATTCCTGCTTGCGGTAAGTTGTCACATCAGATTCTTTACGTCAGAACACTATGTGCTGCTAAAACTGCTTAAAACAATAAAGTGTCATATAAACAAATAAAACAAGTGTCATATAAAAACCAAGTAAGTGTCATATAAACAAATAAATAAGTGTCTTATAACTGGAAAAAAATATAGGATCAACAGCCATACCCATGTGCAATTGCCAACATCATTGATATAATGCTGTCTTCTTGTTATAGATACTATTTCCTTAGTTATTGGCAGGACAGATACAACTGTCTGAGAAAGAAGCATTAAGCAATAGGTCGCAATGTTCAGAGTGTTCACAAAACACTCTGAAGGCTCACTGTGTACTAGTAAAAAGGCTTGTTCTCATCACAGTTAATGAGGATTAACTTCAGTGACTTTGCCCTGAAGTACCTTGCACTCACAAGCTTCTTTCCCTTGGGTTTGTTTTTTTTTTTGTTTGTTTGTTTGTTTTTTTAATAACTAAATATTTGGAGGAATCATTTGGCACTTGCATATATGATTAAACTCATTTATAGTGATACAAAACCTACCGGCTTTCAACAAAGCAGGTGTGCAATCCTCTCTCACTCACTGATCAGATCCTCCTCCCATGTTGCCCTGCTGAACCCTGGCTTTTCACCTGTGTTCCCTCTGTGATGACAGGTCCTCCAGGCAGCTGCAGCTTCCCTCTCCAGGTGTGCAACAACGTTTGTCCTCACTGATGTTGGCTTTCCCACCTTCCAGTACTTTGGGTTGCCTGACAGCTTCAGGGAGACCTGTCCTGGCAGCTGCAGCTGCAGGGAAGCATGCCAGGGCAGGTGAACTGCTTGCCCAGCTGCTCCTGCTGGTCCAGTGACAGGGAGACAGAACAAGCGTGCCCTAAGATATTTGTATAGCCTGAATGTGTTCAAAAGCAAGGGTCATCCACTGAAGCATTTGAAGTGGGAATACAAGGAATGTAAACATGCAGGAGAGAGAATTACTGCAGGAGCTCAGCTAGCTCTACTAAAGGAGACTGTGGTCAGCTCCAACTGTTCAATCTAAAGGTGGGGTTGAGCCTTTTAAAGGTTTACTGGACAGCAAACGGCATGAGGGAATAGTAGCAAAAAAACTGAATAAAACAGAAATTGAACCCTGCAAGTATAGTTGTATGGGATCAGTCTTAATGGAGACATCATCTGTCTGCCAGGAGAAAAAGGAAAAGGCAACCTCAGCATCTATTTCTCAAAACACTCTGGTTCCACCCATTCTTAGTTCATGTAGAATGTAAATAGTTTAGTAGAATACAGACTCTTGAGGTAGGGGAATGATGAGGCCATGGAATAAAATCTTCTTGAGATGACTCCAAGGGCATCTCACCAATCTCAGTTTTCTAAATAACTTTCTTAGTTCTCACTCTCACCCCAGATCTTCTCACTGGGAAATTACATTGCAACCAGAGCCTGAGTAGCCATAATGACAGGAAAAAAATACAGTGAAATGACAAACATGTGGAGAATCTTTTCAACTGTGACAGATCTGGGATGCATATGGGATATCTGCATGGAAAGTATGCTGAAACGGAAACAGGAGAATGCTGGTTATGTCATGGCATAGATGTAGGTTTTCATTTATGGTAGCACTTTTTCAGTGGACCTTTTTATTGTAATGATGGAGTATAATTACCATATAATTTTCACTCATTACTGACTATAAGAATTGCAAGTATTCCAGTCAAGAATAGGACCATTAACATTTCTTTATTCATGCTACATGTTGAGTGATGTTACCTGTCTAATAGCATGAATTTCTTCATGACAGGATGATAGATGATTGCAGTTCTTTGGACATGGTTTCACATCAGGCTACCTCTGGCTTCCAGTTCTCCCCCTCCAACTACAGGTCTTTTTCCAGATACGGTGATGAAAGGAGTAGCTTATATTTGGGCCAGCCTATAGTCTTCCCTGGAAGAAGAAGAAACAAAAATCTATTTCTATTTTTGTTCATATTTCTATTTTTGTTTGTATTTTTGCCATCAGTTTTTTTTTTTCTTTTTTTCTTTTTTTTTCTTTTTTTTTTTTTTTTTTTAATGTGTTATTGACAGTCCAGCATCATATAGCAAGCCTTAGCCAGTTACCAGAAGAAAACAGGCAGGTGCTAAGAAAAATCATAGAATAGTTAGGGTTGGAAAGGACCTTAAAGAGCGAGTTCCAACCCCTCTGCCATGGGCAGGGGCACCTCACCCTAGACCATGTCACCCAAGGCTCTGTGCAGCCTGGCCTTGAAAACTGCCAGGGATGGAGCATTTACCACTTCTTTGGGTAACCTGTGCCAGGGCCTCACCACCCTCACAGTAAAGAACTTCTTCCTTATATCTAACCTGAACTTCCCATGTTCCAGTTTGAACCCGTCACCCCTTGTCCTATCGCTACAGTCCCTGATGAAGAGTCCCTCTCCAGCATCCTTGTAGGCCCCTCTCAGATATTGGAAGCTGCCCTGAGGTCTCCACACAGCTTCTCTTCACTAGACAATTAAGTGCACCTATTCCCTTGCAAGGACCTAGTGGCCAGTCTGGTGGGCTGACACTATGGATGCAGGCATCTAATCCCACAGATAATGCTTAGGAAAAGCTGTGACATGTTGTCCTGGGTTCAGCAGTAGCAGTTATTTTTCTCCTTCTTAGTAGCTAGTACAGTGCTGTGTTTTGATTTTTTGGCCTGGGAACAGTGTTGATAACGCTGATGTTTTCAGTTGTTGCTCAAATGTTTGGTCTGGCCAAGGACTTTCTGAGCCTCCTGCTCTGCCAGGGAGGAGGGGAGGCTGGGAGGAAGCAGAGACAGGACACCTGACCCAAACTGACCAAAGAGGTATTCCATAACACAGCACGTCATGCCCAGGATGTAACAGAGAGTTACCTGGAAGGGCTAGGACTGCAGGGTTGGATGAGGTATCGGTCAGTGCTCAGCTGGGGAGCGTGGGGCGAGTTATTGGTCGGCTGGTGTTGAGGTGTTGTATTCTTTCCTCTTGTTATTTCCTTTATCATTACTATTATTGTTGGTAGCAGCAGTGATTTGTGTTATACCTTAGTTACTAAACTGTTCTTATCTCAACCTGTGGGAGTTGCATTCTTTTCAATTCTCCTCTCCGTCCCTCCAGGAGTAGGGGGAGGGCAAGAAGTGGGGGGAGTGAGAGAGCAACTGTGTGATTTATGGTGACTTTGTTTAAACCACGACACATGTCTGCTTTTATCTTTCTATGAAATGTAATGTTTATAGCAGCAAAGAATTTGACTGCTGGGTATAAGCATGTGCTTCTGAAGTACTGCACTTCTGGGTTTTTTTATCAGTGTAAATGTAGGCTCATTCTTGCTTTTTAAGCAAGGCTCTCTGTAGAAGGGACCTGACTCTTTGCTATGCACCAGTTAGAATCTCCAGAGACTAACTAGAGCTGTACCGGTAACTGGTGTGAATAGACACCTACTACACAGCTTGTGAGTGTACACCCTGCACTAGTACACGCCTGCATCTGTTTTGCAGATACACAAAAGCTTCACTGGAAAATAATTCAGACACATACAGCTGCAGTAGCTACAGAAAGTACCCAGTTAAGGTCTAGTCGTTTAAATGGCTGCATATAACAAGGTTTAATTAATGTGGAGGCTGTTCCTTCGTTTTCCTGAATCGTCCAGTGAGGGCTCTGAACTGAACAGTGAGGAATTTTATTATATTTTAACTCTGGATTTTATCACACCCAGTGAAAACACTACCCATATCAACAAGTTAGTTATCCCTTTTCATACATCTGATGTTTTTACAGTTGCCTGGGTTGCTTTCTTTTCGATGTGGGGTTTTGGCTGTTTGTTTTTTTGTTGTTGTTGTTTGGTTTATAGCAAGTGTTTTTAATCAGTTCTGGAAAGGCAACATTATCTGAAAGCCAGAGCAGAGATCAATATCAAAGGACAAAGACTAAAGTATAAGTCTATTTATTTCTAACCAGATGTATAAAGCAGGATATGGTCTCAGTTACCAGATGCTGACATTGACCACAAGGATACATTTTGCTGTTATCAAACATTTTAACTAGGAAGAATACAAATTTAATATTAATTCAAGTTATTAGTAATTAATACAGGAATTACAGCAGATGTCAGTAAGATCTGTGAATTCCCAAATGAGTAAATAGAAATAACATTTTCCCCAAAACAATAACTTTCTGTCTCATAACTCATTAGCTCAGTGTGATGCAGAGGGTTGACCAGTGTACAAGGGGGTTATACAAGGGGGTTGTACAAGGGGGTTGTGCATGGGGGTTAAAGGAATTTTGCTTGTTTAATGGAGAGTATTGTTTGCAAATACCTATCATGCTTGCCATGCAGTACCAGGACAATAAGCTACTCATAAGGGGGAGAAACAGACTGATAAGGGGGAGACACAGACAGCTTTGCGGTTTGGACTTTGACCAGACTCCTAAAGAACATGTGTGACGGCTAGAGGTGAAAAGTTCAGGCTCGAGGAAGACTTATTTACTTCACCTTGAGACCCCCGCCCACGACCACTAGGAGGCACTGCGCAGGCGCATAGGACTTCTTAGCTCATTCTAATATAAAGCGGGGATAGGACATGAATATGTATAGGTGTGTTGTGCAACCTCATGCATATATATAACTTTAGAGGATAAATGTAAAGGGAAAAGATGTTGAGGCACGCATGCCTTTGGAGGAGCTATCCCCAGTGCATCTCAGCGCTGAATAAAGCATACCTACTTAACAACTTTAATGAGTTGTGGAGTCTATCTGCGTATCAACTTGGCGGGGACTGCAGGATCGGCTAGGGAAGGATATCCTAGGTGCCCCCCAGGGCGTTTGCCTGGAGGAGCTCCGCTTCTTGTCCGCTCACTGCGGGGATGGACAACAACCTGTGCCGGCTGCCGAGAAACGGTATCCTTGGAATTTATGTTGGTAATTCTGGGGGTCTATAAGTCGCACGCGTGGCCCGGGGCTGCTGGTAAGGCGCGCAGAGACATCTGGCGCACAGCGTAGTTCCCCTTGGCAGGTAGGGCTTGCAAGCTGGGGACTCGCCGACCGCTAGAGCGGCCGGTAGTGATCCTGAGAGTGGATCGGGTGAGTCCGGGTTTTCACTGCATCCCATGTTCTGGGAGACAGGACGGACCTGCTAATGACTGTGTAGGAAGCAAGAGAAGGGTAAGCGGAACCACTGTGAAGAGTGTGTCTGCAGTGTCCCGTGTGGGTGTGAAAGTATTTTGTGTGGCTGAGACATGGCATAGCTACGAAGTGAGTGTGGAGTCCTGATCTGCGGTTCCGTGTTCTCTGAGCAGCTGGAGACAGACGAAGCGTATTTGTTTTGTGTTGTGTCTGTTCTTGTGTATATGTCTGTTGTTAGTGTTAAAGATTACAGTGTTTAAGCGGTGGGGGAGGAGTAGACAAAAGTAAACCATGGCTAATGGGGGGGGGGGGGGTGCTGGTGGTGGTGTTAAGAAGAGTTCCCTCTCTGCACCCCAGTGGCTGTATAAGAGAAGTATATCCTCTAATATCTGTAGTCCTACTTTTCAGACCTGGACTTTACACTCAGTACCAGAGGCTTGTAGCCTCACGTATGGGTGCATAATAACTTTTGAACAGTGGAACATGCCGTGGATACTAGGGCAGTGTAAATTTTGCTGGAACCGAAACTATGATCTAACAACAGGGGTGTTGATCTGCAGAACCCAGAGTTATTATTTTACTGAACCCCCTGAGAATATCATAAAACTTGTGTGTAGGTGCTCTCATATTTTTATAAGTGCATTTGCAGAGCACTGGGAAAGAGAGGCTATAGAGATTTGTAAAAGATTGTTTGAAATGGGAGCTAGTCAAAACAAGAGAATTCTGAAGAAAAGCCCATTGGGTTACATTTTGGCACATTGGAAAGAACTGGGAGGGTCTTCTGGGGGCTCGGTAAACAAGAAAATGTTGGCAAAATATTGTAACCAATGGTGGCCTTTATATACTTTGGAAGATCAGGAGAAATGGCCTAAAAATGGAACTCTGAATTATAATACATTGTTACAATTAATGTTGGTTTTGAGCTGGCAAGGAAAATGGGATGAAGTAATGTATGCAGATATGTTTTTCACTTTAAGAAACCACCCGGAGTGGCAGAGAGAATGTGAAATTAATATGGTTCTGACAGATCCCTAATTTTGGCTTTGGAAAAGGACAGGGAGAAACAGAAAGCTAAACTGGAGAGATGTTGTTCAGCCTGTGATATTGGGGGAATGATGTTGAAAGTTAAAAACCAGTAATCAGGAAAATAAATAGGAAAATTATATATCACAGGTTCCTCCGAGAGGAGCACCCTCTATATCTGATCTATCAGATATTGATAAGGAGGATGAGATTGCTGTCACTGGCAACAAGCAGCACATTCGCATTCAGAGTTAAGAAGGGGTTAAACCAGAAGTGCTGTTGCAGAAGCAGGCATCTGTAACCCCTGCAGAGCAGGGAGAGCAACTGTGAGGAAAAAAAAAAAAAAAGAAAAAATGTAGGGAAAACCAAGGGGGAAAGGAGGGGAGCTCGCGCAGTTCCTGTGTTTGAGCATGGGATGGGTGCTGGGGCAGGCAAACAAGTGGGAACAGACATGTTGACAGACGGGACTGAGGGGTTGTTGAATAAATATGGACGGGAGTGAAGAGGGAAGCATGGAGAGTGTATAGGAATCGGAAACAGGTAGAAAAGAAAAAGCTGGGTCGTGCTATAGCCACGGCTGCGCTGGTTGCTGTGAAACTGGTGGAGGAGGAACGTCAGGCAAAGGTGAGGGAGTGGCCTCCTCTTCTGTGGAACCGGATCGGTGTGAGTGCTATGAGGAGTTTGGACGCTGGAAGTGAGACTGCCCTGCGGGGGGAGTGCCCTGGGGTGGCTCCGGTGACTGAGTTGGAACTCGACTGACGGGGACCAGGGGAATCCTCCCTAGCAGATCCACTGGTTATAATGGAGCTAGGGGACAGAAAGAAAAAAAAAAGGAATTTTTGGTTGATACGGGCACAACGTATTCAGTTTTAAACAAAGCTTTAATGCCTTTGGGGATTGTTGGAAAGAGCAGAATTTTGTATGATAAAACAATTGTATAAAATAGTAAAAATTATTATGTTTGAGAAATTTATAAATTAATAGTGAGGTTTTGTATATTAGAAAATGCTGTGACTTCGTGGTTTTGTATCACGGCGGTTCTAATGTTGCAATATATCACAGCTGTCTTGTACCCAATGCTACAAAAACATAGCATAACCAAATATGGTAAAAGGAGTATAAAAGGATTTAGAAAAGTATGTACTGGAGACTATACCCAAGTGGAACCTGTGTATAAGATAGCTGGAAGAGCATACCAGAAAGAAGATAAGAGGGTGCTAACGTTTGGAATATACTCAAGTGGGGGAAAGGTGAAAAGGACAACCTGAGGAAGACTTCTTACTTCATCTGAGGAAGACTCTTACTTCATCGGAACGACCACCAGACGACCACCAGAGGGGGCCGCGCAAGCGCAGAAGAGGCTGATGTTGTAATAGATGGATATGGCAATCCCTAATGCATATGTATTAGTTAAATGTTGTAACCTATGATGAATATGTATTAACTGTGAAACTTTTAGGATATAAATTGTGGACGCGATGTGACGAGGTTGAAGCCAGATTTGGGCGAGTGCCCCTGGTTTCCCAGCGCTGCAATAAAGCACCTCATATAACCATTCCGGTGGTTATGTGTTTAATCTTACGCTAACATTTTGGCGACCCAGATGGGACCTCGCGGGCATTGCTGAGGCAGATCGCGTTTCGACCCCGCTCCAGCCGGCACCGAGAGATTCTCGGGGAGCTATCGACCGCGACCGACCTCTGCTGCTCACGACGGGCCTCTGACATGGTAAGAAAGGTGCTTTATTTAAGTTACAGAACCAGTTTCTAGTAAAAGTATGGTGTATTGACCTTTGGTAAGGTCTGGTAAAAGCCTGCCTGTTATACGCAGCGAAAAGCTGCGTTTGGCTGGGCTAGTAGTAAAAGCCTGCCTGTTACACGCAGCGAAAAGCTGCGTTTGGCTGGGCTAGTAGTAAAGCCTGCCTGTTAGACGCGGTGAAAGCTGCGCTTGGTTGGGGCTAGAGAGCTCTCGGGGTAAAAGCCTAGGCGCCGTCCGTTAGACAGTAGCGAAAGCTCTGCAGGTTTGGCAAACGTGGTTATGGTATTGGTATTTGTGCTGCGGGATCAGCATCTGTCTGTATAAGTTTTGTAATATAGTGGTGTGTGTGTGTGTGAGAGAGGAGCCTGTTTAGAAATCATCTTGTAATTATAAAATGTCGCCAATTCCTAAATCATCTCCTTTAGGTTGTATTTTAAGCCATTGGAAGGAGGGTGGATTTGGGCAGAGTATGCGGAAAAGCAAACTAATTGATTATTGCAATGTATGGTGGACGCAGTATGAATTAGAAGACCAGGAAAAATGGCCTGAAAATGGAACCTTACAATATAATACTATTTTGCAGTTGATGTTATATTATAAAAGGGAAGGAAAATGGGATGAAGTACCGTATGTGGATCTTTTCTTTATCTCAAGAAACAATGATAAGTGGCAGAAATCTTGCGGAATAATGGTTGTTAAAACAAGCAATGCTGAAAATGCAGGGAGTGTGCTGGAGAAAAGGAATGTGTGAAATGCCTTGCCATGAGAAATAGTCGGCGACATCAAAGGGACGAGGAAGATCCTGGTTTGTTAGTAGCTCCGCTAGTGATAAATGAGGAAAGGGGGGAGGGGGGAGGAAAGTGATAGCGATCTCAAGAGTGAAGAAGAGTGTGAAAATGGAGGAGATCGAGAGAGAAATTCCCCCGTCACCCCAGTCTCACACAGAACTCGTCGGAGGGGAGGGCGAGAAGGAAACACACAGCTTCAAGCAGCTAGTGCGGTCCTTGCCCCTTTAAGACAGGGGGTTGGAGTTGAAGGACCAGTGTATGTTAAAATACCTTTCTCCCCTGGGGATTTGGTTATGTGGAAACAATCGGCAGGAACATATAGAGAAAATCCTGATAAAGTAGCTCGAGTGATAAAGATGATTATGAAAACACATTGATGTATTTGTGCCACATATGGTAACCACTGTTCTGGAACAAAAAGGGGGGCATTGGTTGTCCCCTAGCCGGATGATGAAATATCAGGCAATCCTAATGGAACAGGATGATATAAGCTTGAAAACTACTAACCTGTTAAACTCAGCAGCTTTTCTAGGAACAGACCTAAAAGAAGGAACCCTCGAACATGATTGTGTAGAAATCATTGAACATACATATGCAACCAGAGCAGACTTGAAGGATGCACCTCTAGAACAACCGGACTGGGAACTCTTTACAGATGGCAGCAGCTTTGTGGAGAACGGGACACGATACTCAGGATATGCTGTGACAACTCAGCAAAAGGTAATCGAAGGAACGTCAGCCCAAAAGCAGAATTGATAGCTCTTACAAGAGCATTGGAGCTGAGCAACGACAAAAAGGTAAATATATGGACAGACTCAAAATATCCATTTGGTGTAGTACTTATTCAGGGAGCATTATGGAAAGAACGAGGACTTTTGTCTTCACAAGGGACTAACATAAAATATCAGAAAGAAATTTTAGAATTAATAATTGCTGTGCAAAGACCTAAACAAGTAGCCATCATGCATTGCAAGGCACATCAAGGAGGAACTTCAAAGGTATCTGAAGGAAATACACTAGCAGATCAGACAGCCCGCCAAGTAGCCTGGGAGGTGTGGAATATGATGGCTTTAATACCTCTGAAGGTAAGCCCACTCCACACCTATCTTTCACAAAGCCCAAACTATTCAACAGAAGATAAAAATTAGCAGGACTCTTAAAGGCCCAAAAGAATTCTGAAGGGTGGTATGTAACAACAACGGGACAAGTAATAGTGCCACCTGCAATAATGCGAAAGATTCTACAAACTGAACATCAAAAATGTCATTGGGGTGCAGAAGCATTGGTAACTTATCTAAAACGAGGAATAATTTCCACACAGATGTTAACTATGGCAAAATCAGTGGGATCAAAATGTGAAATCTGTTTGAAAAACAATCCAGTAGTAAAAAGACAAATTGAGATGGGAAGAATTAGGATAGGAATGGAACCAGGAGATTATTGGCAGGTTGATTTTGCAGAACTACCAAAGGTACAAGGGTACAAATATCTATTAGTAGCGGTTGACACTTTTTCTGGATGGCCAGAGGCCTTTCCCTGTCGCACCAATCAGGCAAAAGAAGTAGTGAAATGGTTGCTTAGAGAAATCATCCCGCGATTTGGAGTCCCTTTAGGTATATCATCAGATAGGGGTTCACATTTTATTGCAACCGTAGTACAAGAAGTTAGTAAACTATTAGGAATATTATGGAACTTACACACTCCTTGGAGGCCCCAATCTAGTGGACAGGTAGAAAAGATGTTTTGACACAACTTAAAGCAGGATGCCATTCTGATTTGCAAGTTCACAGATACCTTTCTGACAGGACCAATGCCAACAAAGAAAGGATTCAGAGATTTGAATTTACAATTGCAGGCAACAACCAAAATGACCTTGCAGAACAGAATGGCATTAGACATGTTGTTACTTAAGGAACATGGTGTTTGTGGATATTTAAAAGATAGAGTAGATCACTGCTGTATTCACATTCCTAATGTGACTGCAGATATAGAACATGACATCTCCCAACTAAACAGCATTGAACAAGAAATAGAAAAAGAAAAGGAATATATTGAACAAAATTGGGTTGGAGCACTGTTTGATGGTTTGGGCCTTCACCTCACGGGATGGGTTCGTTCCCTCGTGCAGACCATAATCATGGTACTAATTGTATTTCTGATGATCTACCTAATGTATCTGTGTATCCAAAAGGAAATAGCCAGGAACAACGCATGGACTCATCGAATTATAGGAGCAGTGACCAGAGACCACTCAATATCTGACACCTCCTCCTACTTATTAGGAAACAGCTATCTAAAGGAATGAAAATACTTACTTAAATAAGTGAAGTATTTTCAAAGGAGGGAAATGTTGGAAAGAGCAGAATTTTGTATGATAAAACAATTGTATAAAATAGTAAAAATTATTATGTTTGAGAAATTTATAAATTAATAGTGAGGTTTTGTATATTAGAAAATGCTGTGACTTCGTGGTTTTGTATCACGGCGGTTCTAATGTTGCAATATATCACAGCTGTCTTGTACCCAATGCTACAAAAACATAGCATAACCAAATATGGTAAAAGGAGTATAAAAGGATTTAGAAAAGTATGTACTGGAGACTATACCCAAGTGGAACCTGTGTATAAGATAGCTGGAAGAGCATACCAGAAAGAAGATAAGAGGGTGCTAACGTTTGGAATATACTCAAGTGGGGGAAAGGTGAAAAGGACAACCTGAGGAAGACTTCTTACTTCATCTGAGGAAGACTCTTACTTCATCGGAACGACCACCAGAGGGGGCCGCGCAAGCGCAGAAGAGGCTGATGTTGTAATAGATGGATATGGCAATCCCTAATGCATATGTATTAGTTAAATGTTGTAACCTATGATGAATATGTATTAACTGTGAAACTTTTAGGATATAAATTGTGGACGCGATGTGACGAGGTTGAAGCCAGATTTGGGCGAGTGCCCCTGGTTTCCCAGCGCTGCAATAAAGCACCTCATATAACCATTCCGGTGGTTATGTGTTTAATCTTACGCTAACAGGATGATTATTATTATGGTAAAAGGGGCGACTGGCCAAAGTGAAAAGGCTTATTTTTGTAAACCATTAAAATATCAATTGGGAAAACAATGGGGCATCCATAAGTTTTTGTATATGTCTAACTCCCCAAAAGCTCTTTTGGGGAGAGATTTGTTAGAACACTTGGGATCGATCATTACTTTCAAAGGAGGCGAGATCACTTTAAAAGTAAACGACCAACAGTATATAGAGATGTTAAAGCTTAGTTTTGATCACTAATCACGTAGAGGGAGAAGTGAGGGAAGATACACTGGATCAGGTATTCCCAGGGGTATGGGGTACAAGCATACCTGGAAGGGCCAAAAATGCACCCCCGATACAGATTAAGCTCAAGGAGGGAAAACAGCCAGTCAGGAATAAACAATACCCCCTGAAAAGGGAAGATAGGGAAGGAATTTGCCCAATGATTGAAAAGTTCCTACAGCTAGGACTGCTAAAAGAGTGCCAATCTGATTTTAACACCCCTATTTTACCTGTTCGTAAACCTGATGGGTCATACTGAGTGGTACAGGACTTACGGGCTGTTAACAAAATAACTGAGTATCCTTACCCTGTAGTAGCAAATTCATACACTTTGCTAACATGCTTAACACCAGAGCTAACTTGGTTTACCGGTCTAGATTTGAAGGATGTTTTCTTTTGCCTCCCTCTCCAGGAAGCCAGCCAGAAAATCTTTGCATTTGAATGGGAAAGCCCTAAGAGCGGGTGAAAAATCCAGCTCAGGTGGACGGTGTTGCCTCAGGGATGTAAGAACAGTCCCACCCTGTTTGGAGAACAACTTTCAAAAGACTTAGAGTCCTGGGAAGCCCCATCGAAGAAGGGAAGTTATTGCAGTACATAGATGACATCCTAATAGCTACCCAGACAGAAGAGGCCTTTGTGGCCTGGACAGTGTGACGGGATGGTGTAGATTGTGGATCTACCATCATGGACTAATTGTTAAGCCTCTATATGAACTAATCGTAAAAGACAACAAGAACCTTCAGTGGACAAAAGGAGCCACTTGAGCCTTCCACCAATTAAAAACAACCGCCTTGATGTCGGCACCAGCCTTAGGACTCCCAGATGTGAGTAAACCGTTCTTTCTTTTCTCCCATGAGAAACTAGGAATTGCCTTAGGGATACTAGCACAGGACTTGGGCCTGTACCAGCGAGCAGTTACTTAGTTTTCTAAGCAATTGGACTCTGCAGCCGAAGGATGGCCTGGATGCTCAGAGCCGTTGCAGCAGTTGTACTAAACATCCAAGAAGCACGCAAATTCACCTTGGGCCAGAAAACTACTATGCTGGTGTCCCATACAGTGTCAGCAGTGCTGAAAGTGAAAGGTGGGCACTGGCTTTCCCCACAAAGGTTTCTGAAATATCAAGCCATCATGGTGGAGCAAGATGATGTAGAGACAGTGGTAACTAACATTGTCAACCCAGCTTCTTTGCTCAGCAGAAATGAGGGAGAACCAGTACACCACGATTGCCTGGAGACTATTGAGGCCACATATTCCAGTTGTCCGGAACTGAAAGATACCCCTTTAGATGACGCAGAAACCTGGTTTACTGATGGGAGCAGTTATGTCATCAGTGGAAAAAATGGCGTGCTGGATATGCAGTTAGGTAATAGAATCCTTACCATTACCCATAAACACCTCTGCACAGAAGGTGGAACTGATTGCTCTGACTAGAGCTCTGGAACTGGCAAAAGGAAAAAGCATAAACGTCTATACAGACTCAAGATGCGCATTTGGAGTTGTGCATGCACATGGCGCCATTTGGAAGGAGAAGACTGTTGAATTCACAAGCTAAAAACATTAAACATGCACAAGAAATATTGAGACTGTTGGAAGTGGTCCAACTACCTAAGAAGGTGGCAATTATGCACATCAAGGCACACCAGGAGGTGAGCTCAGAATTAGAGGAAGGAAATGAGCTGGAGGACAGAGAGGCAAAAGAAGTGGCAAAAGGTGAGATAACAAATGAAGGAGCTTTAATTCCTGATGGGAAGATTTCCCTGGAAGGTAAACCAAACTATAATAAGGAAGATCAGAAATTGATTGTAGATAAAGATGGAATATTTAATGAGGAATGGTGGCCTAGTACACCACAGGGGAGGATAATTGTCCCCTCATCTTTGTTACGGTTCTTAGTGAAGAATGAACATCAAAAAACACACTGGGAAGTGGATGCCTTGCATAAATATTTGATAAGCAAAATTATGGCTAGAAATCTGTACACTACTATCCAACAAGTAACCTGCCAGTGTGATCTCTGCCTCCAAACAATCCCCAAAAGTAATCCTAAACCCAAAACGGGTCAAATTGGGAGGGGCAACAGACCAGGACAACAGTGGCAGATCGACTTTACAGAACTGCCGAGAAAAGGGGGGTTGTCGTGGTTTGAACCCAACCACAAACCTCTTTTACTCACTCCCCCCCTTCTTGCCCTCCCCCTGCTCCTGGAGGGACGGAGAGAAGAATCGAAAAGAATGCAACTCCCACGGGTTGAGATAAGAACAGTTTAGTAACTAAGGTATAACACAAATCACTACTGCTGCCACCAATAATAATAAGGATAAAGGAAATAACAAGAGGAAAGAATACAACACCTCAGCACCAGCCGACCGATAACTCGCCCCACTCCCCCCAGCTGAGCACCGACCGATACCTCCTCCAACCCTGCAGTCCCTCTACCCCTTCCGGCTCCCTCTAAGTTACATCCTGGGCATGACGTGCTGTGGTATGGAATACCTCTTTGGCTAGTTTGGGTCAGGTGTCCTGTCTCTGCTTCCTCCCGGCCTCCCCTCCTCCCTGGCAGAGCATGAGGCTCAGAAAATCCTTGGCCAGACCAAACATTCGAGCAGCAACTGAAAACATCGGCGTTATCACCACTGCTCCAAGGCCAAAAGATCAAAACACAGCACTGTACTAGCTCCTAAGAAGGAGAAAAATGACTGCTGCTGCTCAAAACCAGGACATTATCCACCCCTTATTCCATACCATTCACGTCATGCTCAGATCCCACATCTTCAATATGCCATCACTCTTACATATATATATATACATCTACATATACACAGAGAAAAACATCATTTCTTAGTGCATGGACCTATAAAGCTGCTGAGTCCATCTGGTCCATGATGTCAGGCTCCATCTCTTGTTACAGTCTCTCAGAGCAGGAGAGGCTGTGTGCAGTGTTCACACTCATGAATAACCTGGGCAATAGTGTCCATTGCTAAGTCCACCCCTCGATCATGAGTCCATCTCTATGTTGCATCTCTGCCCTGATGGCCTGAAGTGTCATGGCCCACCAGGCTCGAAATAATTCACTGTCCCCTTCAGCAGTTTCTGCAGCTTGTTGCTGGGGACTCCATACAGCTGCCTTCCATCTCCAATGCTTCCAAAGCACTGGAGGGGCCCAGTGGACCAGGTACTCGCTCATACTGTCCCACACACCCTGCCACTCACGGCTGTTCAGCCTTGGGGAAGATCTCTTGGTCCTCCCATATTGTTGTCTAACCCCAGACAAGAAGCAAACCTGACTCTGCTTAACTTCTGAGATCAGACAAAATGGCCGTGGGTTGAACACGCTCTGTGTATGTGCCAGCATGCTGATCCCCATCACAATCAGCAGGCAGGTCCCAAGGGTACCCACAGGCCATTCAAACCCTTCAGAACTCTCCAGTGATGCTGCTGTACTTGTCCCTGGGGCTGCTGTAGCTGCTGTGCTTGCCGGCTCTCCCACCACCAGCTTCTCTCTTCCTGGGTGCAGCTCTTCCTCCTCTGCCCTGCTGGGAAATGCTGCGTGGGCTCCTGCATCCTCCTGGGGCTCGGCGGGCGGCTGCCGGGGGACGCTCTCGGCCGCCGCGGGGCTGGGCTCCTCCGCGGGGCTCGACTCCTCGGCCGCCTCCTCCCGCTGCTCGGCAGCCGCCTTCCTCCCGGGCTCGGGCCCCGCTCCCGCCGCCGCCTGGTCCCCGGGGCCGCTCTCCCGGGCCGCTTCGGCCGCCGCCGGCTCCCGGGGCCGCTCCCCCTCGGCTCCCCGCAGCCTCACAAAGATGGAGGTGAGGACAAGGGCCAGGGCGGTGAAGAGCAGCGGGACGGCCGGGTACAAGTCCACGGCCACATCCATCTCTCCCTGCTGCTGGAGCCCAACCGTATTACAAGCCATTGCCATAAAGTACAGTGAAACAAAAACCTTAGCCCAAGCCCCACACTTGATAAACACGAACACAGGGAATACCGGCTCTATGTAATGTACTACATTCTGAAGCGCTGAGAGCAAGAGAAACAACTTTGAGAGCCAATAAATCAGCACTGTGACGACTATTAATCTGATCATCTCCGTCGTTATCTCAACCCTTCGTGCCCCACGTTGGGCGCCAAAAAGAACTGTCGTGGTTTGAACCCAACCACAAACCTCTTTTACTCACTCCCCCCCTTCTTGCCCTCCCCCTGCTCCTGGAGGGACGGAGAGAAGAATCGAAAAGAATGCAACTCCCACGGGTTGAGATAAGAACAGTTTAGTAACTAAGGTATAACACAAATCACTACTGCTGCCACCAATAATAATAAGGATAAAGGAAATAACAAGAGGAAAGAATACAACACCTCAGCACCAGCCGACCGATAACTCGCCCCACTCCCCCCAGCCGAGCACCGACCGATACCTCCTCCAACCCTGCAGTCCCTCTACCCCTTCCGGGTCACTCTAAGTTACATCCTGGGCATGACGTGCTGTGGTATGGAATACCTCTTTGGCTAGTTTGGGTCGGTGTCCTGTCTCTGCTTCCTCCCGGCCTCCCCTCCTCCCTGGCAGAGCATGAGGCTCAGAAAATCCTTGGCCAGACCAAACATTCGAGCAGCAACTGAAAACATCGGCGTTATCACCACTGCTCCAAGGCCAAAAGATCAAAACACAGCACTGCACTAGCTCCTAAGAAGGAGAAAAATGACTGCTGCTGCTCAACCCAGGACAGGGGTATAGATATTTGTTGGTATTAACGGATACCTTTTCAGATTGTCCAGAAGCCTTTCCAACTAGAACTGTGAAAGCTTGAGAAGAAAAGCAATTGATGCTAAGGACATATGCCTCGATACAGAACAAGGCATTTGTCATTTTGAAATCCATCCACACATTACTCAAAGGACTGTACTTGTATATTTATAGTACTTGTATATATTGTATATATGTGTGTGCTCAAGAACTGCTTGTGCTTTTGTGAGCATAGATAATGATAATGAAATCGTGACTGTTAAGAATCATTCTAATTTTTGTATTTGTTATTTTACTAAGGTCACTGAGTGTGACTTTACATATTCAGCACCAGTTGTATCCCACCAACTGATAAAATCAATTACACAATGTACCACGAGCTATTACTTACCCCCACTAGAATGGACCTTACGTTGGTAAGACAATAGAACATCCAGACCTGGTAAATATAATAAGAGGGGTCCAGGAAAATGGAAAGAAAACTTTAATTATTGTCCATCATGACACGGAAGAAATAAGCAGAGTTCTATTAAGGGTAGGACAAGATACAAGCCACCATTGGTGGGATGTACTTTTCGGATGGTCACCAGCTGCAACTGGTATACTGAATACGTTGTGTCACCCCATTGTTGTCCTTCTAATATTAGTTAGTATTAGTTTCATATTGTCTATTGGATTATTTGTTTGGAACTGGTGAATGTTACAACGCATAATAATTTTGACCTCTCTATCAAATGCACATGGTAAGGTGCTGAGAGATACCTTCCGCAGGTGTCGGTCGAAAGAGGAACTTGTCTGAAGGGTAAAAGAATTTACTCAGTTTATAGAAAACAGGGGGACAGATGCAGATGGTTGCCCCAGTGTACAGGGGGGTTGTGCAAGGGGGTTGTACAAGGGGGGGTTTAAAGGAATTTTGCTTGTTTAACAGAAAGTATTGTTTGCAAATACCTATCATGCTTGCCATGCAGTACCAGGACAATAAGCTACTCATAAGGGGGAGAAACAGACTGGTAAGGGGGAGACACAGACAGCTTTGCGGTTTGAACTTTGACCAGACTCCTAAAGAACGTGTGACGGCTAGAGGTGAAAAGTTCAGGCTCGAGGAAGACTCGTTTACTTCCTCCTGAAGACCACTACTCACAAGAAGACTCATTTACTTCAACTTGAGACCCTCGCCCACGACCACTAGGAGGCACTGCAAAGGGCTTCTTAGCTCATTCTAATATAAAGCGGGGATAGGACATGAATATGTATAGGCATGTTGTGCAACCTCATGCATATATATAACTTTAGAGGATAAATGTAAAGGGAAAAGATGCTGAGGCACGCATGCCTTTGGAGGAGCTATCCCCCATGCATCTCAGCGCTGAATAAAAGCACACCTACTTTACAACTTTAATGTTGTGCAGTCTATCCGCGTATCAAGTGCTAAAAGCACAGATCGATTCAGCTGGGTTCTGGGTCACACCCTGTCTCCTTTATGTTACTGCTACCAGTGAGCTGGCTGCTTGACAGCTTTGTCCCCCCTGTGCTGTGACCTCTCTGTGTGCTTCTTGCTTCTCGACCAGCCTACACAGCTTCAGCAGCCTTATGAGTTTTCTTTTATAAACTTGATGCTCCTCATTGAGTACCCTTACATATCTTGTCATTGAGTGCCCTTAATATAGCAGAAGAAAATAACAGTGAGCTCAGACCTACTGTGAATTCTTTAGGGGATTTTTGAAGTTTTTCCTTAATCCTAAAAACTAGAAAATGCCTCCAAAATGCCTCAGTCTCTACAAAAGGGGAATATTGTGTTCAGAACAGGGCTAAATGAGTGAAAGACTTAACAGCTATTTCTCACCTCGTTGAGGACTTAACAGTGCAATGGACATGTCAAAGGGTCCTCAAGAAATGTAATTTACAATTGGGCTTCCTTGATGTGGGGAAAATGCTCTATTTTTAACTTATGGGTCATCTATTGAGTGACATTAAGTCATCCAAAATAGATGCAATTCTGTCCCAGATATGAGGTGCCACAGAATTGTGCTTTCTTGGAAATAGAAACTTTTGGAAGTGACTTTTACATGAGCCTTGTCTTAAATCAAAAGCGGATCTGATGCACTTCCCAGAGGCTTGCTTTGTATTAGGAAAACTGGCACTGTCAGGAAGTTGTTCTAGTGAGGAAATCATCTGACTGAGAAATGCTGCCTCATTTTTTCTTCCAAATTATTTCTTAAGCAAAAATGACAGAGAAGGAGGTGCCAGCAGCATCCTGGGATTCTGGCAAGTTGCAGGGGGGTGCAGAGACACTCTTCAAAGGCACCAAAGCTGTTATGTCCCATTGGTGTTATAAAAGCATCCTCCCTGGCACCAGAACTGACCCACTAATTTTACCCATGTCAATGAACTGACTTCATGTGTGTAAGAGTCCAGCCAAAAGCAGGCTTTAGCTATGCCTGTCTCACTTCAGAGCTTATGAGAAGAGGGAAAATAAATTAACTTCTTTTCTCACACTGGTGGAAGTAAGTAGAAGTACAGAGAAAATGAAATCTGTCCCAGCCAAAGTACTGCTGCATTTCTGGATGTATACATAACTGTATAACTCTCCTGCAGTTGACCTTTGGCACCTGCATCCCTTTTGAGTAGGGGAAAATTAAGGGGGGTGGCGGGGAGAGAGAGAGAGAGCAATAGCATTGCAGAGATCTGCTTGGTTATACTGGTACACCCCACCGACAAACTCTTGTTTTGTTTCTGTTTAAACATGTGCCTAAATGATTTATCTAAAATGAAACAGGCATGGTTTACATTCAAATAAGGGCACATTTACCTCATCAGAAAATAAGTCAGTAATGGTAGTTCATTTACTGCTCCTCAATCAGATCTGCAAAGATAATTTATAAAGGAATATTGATGGTCAGGAGTAAAGGCCTGGATGACTGTGACCAAAGGTGGTATGGGCGTGTTACTTTCCTTGTGCATTAGAGCTGTTGTAAAGAATTCATCAGACCAGATTCTGAACAACCTGATCTAGTTGAAGATGTCCCTGCTCATTGCAAGGGGGTTGGACTTGTTAAGATTTGAAGGCCCCTTCCAACCTGCTATTCATTAATTCATGTTCAGCAGCATGAAGTATAAAGATTATCCTTTACTGCAATTTCAGCCACCTGGGATGACCAGGCCCTTTCAGCAGACACACAGGAGAGGCTTCCTCTGGTGAATGAGACCAAGGAAGAAAAATGTTGAAAAGCAAGAGGGCACAGCATGGTCTAGAGAAGCTGTAGGTAGCTCTGAGGGAGGTGCTGGGCTTGCTGTGCAGTGGAAAGGAGGAGAAAGCAGGGAGAGGTCTGGGGGAGGTGTGGGAAAATACTACCTTCCTCTCAGGCTTGTTTCCCCCCAGGGCAGAGCAAGGAAGTATCCTGAGCATCTGCTCTGAGCTACGCCCAGCAGATGGTTTGCCAGACATACTGTTGCTTGGACCTTCCAGACATTCCTCCTTTGCAGCTCCTGGCAGTAGGACAAGTGCTTATCAGGTTGGATATCCAACTGCTCGGGTCAAGGAGAAATCCCTGCTCCCAAATCCAGCCCAGGCATTTCATAAGATGGCCAAAGCTAAGTCGCCTCTTTCTCCTGATGCTTAGACATCTGAAGACTTTGGTTTCACGACAAACATCTCATAATTTCTGTGCTCTTTTCTGGCAGGCAAGTGCTCTCTCCAGCAGCTTTTTGCCAGGAACTTGACAGACTCTTGAAAATCTGTATTTTCAAGCCACCTGGGCCTTTCAAGTTCTTATTTTGAAGCATGTTTTAAGAGCAGTCATTTCCATACCTTATGCAAACATCTAGTCAGTCCCAAAGTGTCTTTACCCCTAAAGGTTGTTTTTCTTTTTTTCTTAAATAGAAAATGAGAGAAGGATTTGGGGACTGCTTGCCAGGGTTTCTTATGGTTGTGTCAGGCCAGTTTAAAGATATTTTTATTCTGATTTTGCTATAGCTGAGCTGTACACAAATGCAGTGGATAAAAGGAGAATGAAAAAATTATGCTGTACCACCTTATTATGGTACACTTGAACTGATCCAAATGAAGATACAAAAAGAAAGGCATTTTTAAGGATTCTCATGTCTGCATAGGTAAGGTTGGCCTTCCACATTCATTCAGCAGGGATTATCAGAAAATTCAGCTTGTTTGAAGCTGATCATACCTGCAGATACCTGAACGTTTTGCAGCACTAGACTAAAGCACCTACCTGCTTGGGGTCTGGACTCAGGTTAAATAAAACTAGCATTGCATAGCATTGCAGGGCTTTGTCTTTGCTGTGATTTTTCCACTGGGGAAACATTTTTCTGTAGGTTAACTACCACAAGAAGAAAGACTATCCAGCTTTATTTTAGTATTCAAGATGGTTCTTGTGTAATTCTACCACCTTGTGCTCAGTGGTTAGCCTTAAAATCACAGTAGAAGACTGACTTTGTGCCTTCTCTACCTATTGTGTAAGGTTTATAGCACCACTGTGACACCTCGAATCAGGGGGTAACAGCTGGTAAACGTTTGCATTAATGGAGTCTGGGGACAATGAACTGCACCAAAATGGGCAGTGGCCTCTGACTGTGCCCAGGAAGAGGTGATGGGCACCCACCAGGCTGCACAAGTGCGTGCAGTCATCACAAGCTTTTATTATGCTGCATCATTACCTTGAACAATTATGGGAAACGTAGCTTTGACAAGCCACTTCACTTTTCTAAAACTGTGCAGAAATGCTTTTGAAACAGTTATTACAATATTTATAATTGTTGGTGGATATTTGCCTTTGCATCTTGGGCAATTTATCAAAACAGCAAAGTGTTAAACTTAGCAACGCCATCTTAGTTTTAAGAATGACCTTGAAAACAAACAATTACCCAGTGAAGACACTTGTGCTATGATGAGCTGACGAACTCACCTCTATTAATCCCCAAAGCTGGTCAGGTCTCACAATTTACTTGTAAACACAGCAATATTCAGGATGTGAACTGAAGCTCCATGTCCTGAGAGCATGTCATTACATGCAGATTTCAAGATTTCAGTTTCAGAAAGGGAGGAGCGCAGAAGGGTAGCTGATTTGTTTGAGTCTGGAGTTGCAAAAAAAACCCACCTTAGCACAATGAAGGCTCAGAAAGTATGAGGCGCAAGAGAACAAGATAGAATTTATTATGTAAAAAAATCTTATTGATTAAACAGTTGTGCTGCATAGCAGGGGCAAACAAAAGAAAACATAAACAGCAAAATATTTGAGAAGAAATCATAATACTTTAAAACATAGTGGGGCAGAGAATCTGAGAGGCAATGTTTTTATTTTTCTTACTTGTGTTTAAAAAAGAATCAGGATGTTTAAACCCCTAGATACATTCTAGGTTGTACAGTGACCTGATGGCTGTGGGGGTACAGCAGCATAAATCCAGTGTAAGAGAGTGAAGACACCTTTACATAAGAATCTGGCTTTATGGAAATAGCACTGAACTTTTATTTTTCACATTAATTTCATCTGGAAATGGTGGGTTGCAGCTACTGCTATTTTAATGTGGGCATTTCTTGATAAATGCACAAAGGAGGCAGTTTTGAAGGCCACCAGAGCTTGAGCAGACCAGGAGTAGGAGATGGCATTGCCAGTTCAGCTGAGTGTGGTTGAGGCAGGATTTTAGGGGGTGAGGTCCAGTGAAGGTCCCCTGTCAGGCCTGGATCTCTGCCTCCATGTCACTCTTCCCCTGGTGGGTTTCAAGATATTCAGAGCTGGTGCAAGATTCCCACCACAGAGCTGTAGTATGGTTTGAGTTGGAAGAAGAGAAGTTTGTTTATTTCTATGTCCTTTATGATATATTTTTCTGCCTTCCTAGCATGTTGGCTACTCCCAGGGACAGCTGAGTTAAGGGATTAAAAGGAACTCTAAGGAAATATTACTGATTTTAAATGACCCTCAGTGATATCTCTGTTCTTCATGAGATGTACCTTTTCTCACTGAGGATATCTGTCAGAAGCACTTCTCAATACCCAAACCCCAAACTGCACAATTCGTGATGAAGTAACTACCTCTCTTTGGGGTGTAATTTGCCAATGCAGCACATTCCCTGGGAAGAAAAAAAAAAAAACAACAACGAAACCCAAACAAAAAGCAAAACCCAAAACCAACCAACCAACCAACCAACCAAAAAACCTCAACCAAATAGTAAATAGTTGAAGTCTCAAGTTTTGGGTAGAAGTTAGGAATGAGAAAAGAAAGCTGATGCAGCAGTGTGAGGCAGGGTGCTCTCCTCCACATCCTTAGCTGCTGTCAACCTACCAGTTCTCATACGGGGTAATGGAGCAAAAGTGTATTTCAATAGTTTCACATGAATATGGGGTTGCCTGGAGGTTTTACAGTCCTGCTGCCTCATGATCTGAATCTACTGAGGGCAATGTTATGTTCTGCACCAATCACAGGCAGCCCAGTTAGTGCCTATAAGTAACAGATACAGATTTTAAGTGGGCTTCAACACGTGCAGCTGACATGGGTTCAGAGGAACATAAAGACCTGACACCGTACCAATGCCGACATATTTATTACAGAGGGGGTATGTGACTATTTTCTGGCTTAAGCCAACCGATATTTATTTGCTATTAACAAAAAACTTCCCAGAGGAATTCTGAAAATATAAAGCTAAAAGAATTTGACATACACGACATAGGCTGAGAACATTGACTTGCTAGTTCTTCAATCCAGGTGACTGAGTGTTGCATTGCTGCTCATGAGACAAATACATCCCTGCATGTGAAGCACAGAGAACTTCAGGCAGTTTCAGGGCCCTGAAGAAGAAAAATTGGCTGAGCCAGTTTCACAAATAAGAGGCAGTATCCAGTCATTACACAGTTTATGAAAGGCATAAGGGTTCATATGTACCAGGACAGAGGGTGAGGAACACAGAAGCTGAAAGTAGTTTGAAAAACCCCACAGTTGCAGACAAGTTACTTTATGTTCTAGACCTTGTGGAGTGCTCAAACATGTAATTGCTTTTATTATTTTTGTCATGTGCTTACCAGTTTAGTGATGAGGGTGATGGTGGTGTGTGTGAAGCAGTTCTCTCCCCCGCCTGGGAGTAAAGCAGAGGCACATTCACATGGCCTCTATGGAGCTGCTTATGAATTGCAATGGTCCAACTAAGAGAGGTGTTGGGCTCTGTTCAGCCTTCATTATGGTTTAGAAATTAATGCTACCTGTGGTGGAGAATTGAATATCCCAGTTGCTGTCTGTTTGCTGCCATACTTGCCCAATAGTGTACCCTGTAGCAACAGCTGATCACATTGTCCTACTAGACTGGCAACTCTTTTTTCAAGAGTGTAATAAAGTTGCCCAAGTATTAGTCTCACAACTATTTATGCCAGTTGAATGTCCTGTGCCATTTCCCTCCTTCTATTGAGCAGTCCTGCAGTATGCAAGAGTCATGTCCTGTGGATGTGCTTCTCCTCAGGATGACACTGGGGAAGACAATTTTTGTTCTCTGTTGGTGGATGGAGAACTACTCGAAGCAGGAATGGCACTGAACATCTGAAACACGGGAATCAAGATGCTGACAGTCTTGCATCTGGAACTGGGGCTGACACCAGTACTTCTCATGTTAATTAACCTTTTATGCTTTCCACACTGGTATGGCCTACGATACCTTCTATTCTGGCAAATGGGAACCATCCCACCATAGCCATGATTTTATTCACATGTGGGACTTGCTATTATATCTCCCTTGCACAGTATTCACCTTTTTACATTCAACTGCTTCCAATGCCTCCTGACTTTCAGCCGTCATAGAATCATAGAATCCCAGACTGGTTTGGGTTGGAAAGGACCTTAAAGCTCATCCAGTTCCAATCCCTGCCGTGGGCAGGGACACCTAACACTAGAGCAGCTTGCTCCAAGCCCCTGTGTCCAACCTGGCCTTGGGCACTGCCAGGGATGGGGCAGCCACAGCTTCTCTGGGCACTCTGTGCCAGCGCCTCAGCACCCTCACAGGGAAAAGCTTCTGCCTAAGAGCTCATCTCAGTCTCCCCTGGGGCAGGTTAAAGCCATTCCCCTTGGCCTGTCCCTACAGGCCCTTGTCCCAAGCCCCTCTCCAGGTTCCCTGCAGCCCCTTCAGGCACTGGAGCTGCTCTCAGGTCTCCCCTTCAGGAGCCTTCTCTTCTCCAGGCTGCCCCAGCCCAGCTCTCTCAGCCTGGCTCCAGAGCAGAGCTGCTCCAGCCCTCGCAGCATCTCCATGGCCTCCTCTGGCCTCGCTCCAGCAGCTCCACGTCCCTCTTGTGCTGCTGCCCCAGAGCTGGATCAGGACTGCAGGGGGGGTCACCCCAGAGCACAGCAGAGGGGCAGGACACTGCTGCTCACGTTCTGGGGGTGCAGCCCAGCACACGGTGGGGCTCTGGGCTCAAGCGCACACTGAAGCCGGGTCATGGGGAGCTTCTTGTCAATCAACACCCCCAAGTTCTTCTCCTCCGTGTGGCTTTCAGTCCATTCTCCATCCATCCTGTGTTTGTGCTCGGGATGTCCGGCCCAGCCGCAGGCCCTTACATTGTACCATCCTGCAAGCAGTCGTCAGCGAGGAGCCCGCGCTGGGGATGTGTGCGTAGGGTACATTTTCTGCTGCACACTCTCCCTTGTGATGCTTTAGGGTTTATTTTCGATGCCGCGGCTGACGGCTGACCTCGTTCAGGACGATACGTGCTCCTCCCCGCAGAGCTTCCCCCGCGCTACTTAGCGGGCACAATCGCCGACGCCCAGCAGGGGCCGCTCTCCTCCCCCCTTACCTCCGCCTCCCCTCGTCGTGACGCTGGGAGTTGTAGTCCTACATACCGCCTCCCCGCTGGACTCGCCGGCCGCCGGACTACAACTCCCAGCGTGCCGCGGGGCGCCGGGCCGGCCGTTCCTTTTGTATGATTTCACTGCGGTCGGCGGTTGGGGTGAGCATTGCAGCAGCGGCGCTCGGGGAGCGGCGGTTCAGCGGGCGCTTCGCCCGCGGATGGCAGCCCGGGCGGGCCGCGCCATGGCTGTGCGTGGGTTGCGGTGCTGCTAGGAGCCGCACACGGGCTGCGTGTTCGCCTTCTCGCCCGCCCGCCCGCCGGCCGAGCCGGCTGGGAGCCGGCGGCTGCTCCCGTCGACATGTCGTTGGCCATGGAGGAAGAAGAATACTCCAAGCTGGTGATGGAATCGGAGCCCGAGTGGCTGCGGAGCGAGATCAAGCGGCTGTTCCAGGAGCTAGGCGAGACCACCCGAGAGAAGATTCAAGCGGCGGAGTACGGGCTGGCCGTACTGGAGGAGAAACAGCAGCTGAAGCAGCAGTACGAGGAGCTGGAGCTGGAGTACGAGACCATCCGCACCGAGATGGAGCAGCTAAAGGAGGTGAGGCGGCGCCGGGGGACCCCGGGGCAGGTACTCTGCGGGGCGGGCCCGGCCGCTGCGGGAAAAAGAGGCGAAGGCGGCTAGGGGAAGAGGGGAGCGGGGCAGGTCACCGTCAGTGGAGCCCGGGGCGATGGGCTGAGGGGCCCTGGGGCTGTGGTGGGGCACTCTGAGAGTCTGGGCTGCCGGCAGAATTCGGAGGAGGGCGACCAGGCCTCAGTCTTGCTGCCGGCGGGGCGGTCAAACCCTTCTCCAAGATGACAGCTCTTGGAGACAATTGATTTTCAGACCAGGAAAGTGGAAAAATAAAGGGGGGGGGGCGTTTGCGTATCTGCCTCTAACCCCCTGTGTTGTGCCGGGGGAATGTGCGAGGGAAGTGTGTAAATGCTTTTGTGTCTCTTCTCGGCCCGTCTTGCCTCAGGCTTTAGTGGCAGGTCGGCCTTCGGGCCGCAGGCAGGAGAGGAAGGCTGCTCTCGGCCGCCCCCGGCGAAGCGTTGTAGCGCTTCCCCGGCGGGGGCTGCCGGCAACGACGGCTCCTCCGAGCGGGGACCGAGCGGGCTGGGCCGGGACCGGGAGCCTCTGGAGGCTTTTGTGTGGAGGGAGGAATCCTGCTTTGGTGTCAGTAACTTCTTTACTGCGGACCACCACAAAAACTATATAGTGGGCTTTAGTCCACAGCTTTGCTCTGCTGGAGTTCCCTGGTGGTGGTGGTGAGGTTTTTTGTTTGGTTGGTTTGTTTGTTTTGGTTGTGGCTTGGTTTTTTTTTTTTTGTTTGTTTGTTTAAATATATACATGTTTTAAGGAAACTTCAGCTCTAATCTGTGTGGAGGAGTAAGGCTTGCCAGGAGAAATTCCGTTTTCTTAGGTCAGCTGGCTCAAAAACTTTTCTCATGCAAGGTGTTTTGCAGGTCTAGAACACTGAACAGTGCTGCCTCAGGAAGAGCTCTTTCAGAGTGTTATTTACTTCCCAGCATTTGTAGACACATGGTTAGCTCTCCTTGTGAGAGCATAGCTGAGCCCTTGCCAGTCTGCTACATAGCATGGCCCATGGGAACTTGTTTGCCTATACCTTGGTTATTCTGGTGATTGTTTCTGTGCAGGCAGATGCTTTACTGCTCTTCAACTGATTTAGGTCTTGCCTTGATTGCAGAAGATCTGATAAAGCCTAAGAGATGAATGTGTTTGGATTTACTTGACTGGTGCAAATTTTATCTAATGGCTCTTTAGCTCATTCAGTTGGAAATGGATTTGAAGTAACATCCCAATACACTGTTTCAAAGGTAAAGTTTTAAACTGACTTGTACAAATTCAGCTGAATCTGTGGATGTCTTTTCTTCCTGAGTGTCTTTTGGTCTTGTAAATAAAGCTTTAATCTGCTTTTATTATGTTACACAAGCATAAGCAAAAGAGGTTAATTACTTTGAATTACGTGGCTATAAACTTGTTAACTAAACGTGCAAGCCACATAAGACCAACATGGTTACAGCACCATATAGTAACAAAGATGCTGTGTAAAAGTCAAGGACAGAGGCAGTCTTGAAAAGAAGACGAGAACAATAGAATGGTATTAACAGGAAAGAAGTCAGTAAGCCCATTTGGTAGGTGGGATGGGAAACATGGCATCTAGAGGTGAACCTCATTCAGCACAGAAAAAGGCTTGAAGACAACTTCTTTTTGTTCTTATAGGGCAGCAACACTTCAGAAGATTGTAAAAGTTATTAAAAAAAAAAAGGAGGTAAAAAAATGGCAGGATCAGCAATGATTCACTCCTTTTTGCTTTTAATGTTTTGAAGGTTTTGCTTTGTGTGTGCATGTCTTGTTGTAATTAAGTCAAAACCTGGGAGGCAAACAATTCTGGGAACAGCTTGGACCCTGCTAGCTAGCCTACACAGGGAAAAAGCATTGCTCCTCTAGTTTTTCTTGGGATATTGTAGAAGAATCTGGTCTGCATTAGATCTTTTAAACCTTTAGCAGATGCATGAAGCATGTTGTCAGAGGAGGAGTTTGTCTTCTTTGCTGCTTGTGCAACTTCTTGCTTTTCCCAGGCACAGCTAGAGGAGTGTTGCATACAAGCCTTGCCACATGTCAAGCTCCAACCTAAAGGGACTCCACCTTGGGTTACCTGAGGTTGTTCTTGGGGAGGCAGGTGGTTAATGGTAGCATGTTAGACTAGAACAGGAATGCTTTCCTTCTCTTGCTTCTTAACTGTGACTTCAGGCTGCTTTTAAAATGCAGCAGTTCTAGTCTCTATAGATTTATTCTTTTCTACTGTATCTGGAGCCCTCAGTAGCACAAGGCCATGTTATGCTAAATGTTGTGCAAGCATACAAAGAAGTTTCCTGCACTGCTTGGGTGTTGTAGGTTTGGTTAAACTTTAATTTGTTTAATGTTATAAAGCACCCCATATCACGGCCCTGTTCATACTGTAGGTAAATGGGCTCCCAGTTTAGGAAATTTGTAATATAATTTACTGAAAGTACAGGCTGTTCTGCTACAGTCATCAGATCTTTCATAGCTTTCTGGTCAGGTTCTCCTACCTGTCTCCCATCCCTGACTTTGGCAGAATGTCATTGCCTTAACCTCCACAGTTTTATCCCTTTGGTAAGTGCAGATGGCATCCTCAGAGCTGTGCCCCATTTTATAAAGATGTCTGTGTGTATTCCCAGTGTTTGCAGTTCAGGTCCTCCTGGTGAAGCTGGGGAGCTGTTCTGTCCTGCACTGAGGGTCCACACCACCCTCTCTTTAGTCATGGTCCTTGATAAACTGTCAACTGTCCTGAGTTTGTCCCTTTTTCTGCTTTGTGTGCTGATTTGATCTCGGATCTTTTATGGTAATTTGTGCTGCATTTCTTCTATCATTTTGATTTGAGAGAGCTAAATTTAAATACAAACTGTCTTCCCAAGTAAACTTATTGATTATCTTGAGTCCTACCTTTGCCTTTGTAAAAGGGAATTGATTTCAAACTTTATTAAACTTTATACATGTGTTCCCTAACTCAAAGGAATAAGATACTAGCTTTCTTGGAATGACATCGTCACATTGTATGCGTATAATTTTTACTGCTGTTTTTTTTCGCTTCTATGAGATGTAGTAATGAAGAGTTGTTTCTGTAGGCTGTGTTCAACTAGTAAGTCATTTGGTAGCCTTTGTCTGCAGTAGTGCTAACTGTGTAAATTACAGGGCTTCTGACCTGTCTGAGCTGTCGAAGACAGGTAGGGCCAGCTCTTTGTTTGGTGCATCCCACAAAATTGATTGACTGGGGGTTCTGTTATTTGTGTTCCTGATGATTTGTAGGGGAATGTGGCATAGAATGTTAACTTGGATAGGGTACTGCTTAACTCAGTACTTTTGAGTTGCTTTTGAGATGTCAGTTAGATTGATAACTATGAGCTCAGTTATAAAACTGGCTGCTGTCCAAAGCTCCTTTCTGATTAGGTAGTTATATTGCATTGGTGGTTATAGACTTGCATTTAAATCCTTTGGGAAACATGGGTGTTACGAATTACTTAGTTCTGTAATATAAAAGTATGCAAATAGACTGTGGCTGTCCTAAGAGTCTAAAAGCATGTGTCGGTGCATCACAGTTAATGTGATGTATATAGCTTATACATGGTTTTTAAGGGGGGTAGGGGGTGGTTTATAAGGAGGGCTGGTAATGATCTGTAGGGTGACCTTATATCTGTTGGCTTTTTTATTTTTTTGCCTTTAAGGATCATGTATTAACTTTATACCATGATTTGAATTGGCTAGAGGATTCCTGGTAGACTTGGAAGCTGTCTTTGACAGAAAACATTCAAATAACACATTCCTCCTTTGTTTCTGACTAAGCTAAAGTGGGGTGTCTTATGCAGTTGAGGAGATATGTTCCGGGCTGTAATATTTGTGCTGTTTATTTAAATGTGCTGCTCAGGTGGAGTGTACAGTATCTGTGATCACTGGCAGAAGTTTTGATTTGCTTAATTCACTTAAATATGTAACAGTTACTTGAATATGTGATACATCATCCAGATTGGTTTCGTGTTTTCACTGTGCGCCTTCGAAAGTAGCAGTGATTTTTCCTTACTGCGTTCATCTGATTTCAAAACATTTTACCAATTGTACTGCTGTATTGCTGTGCTCATCTTGTGTGTAGGAACATAAGGACAAAGAAGGTAAAAATGGCTGCTCTAGAGTCACATAACAAGCCAGTGGCAGACCAGGATTAAATCCTCTGTGCTCATAGTTTGGTGCTCGATTGACTGTTTTTCCATTCTGTCATAGTAAATAACAACGTTTGGTAGCTCTATGGCCTCAGGTACACCTCTGCAGCCTCTTCCTAATAAACATTCAGGTGTGATATTGATTCCTCCTGAAAGGGAAGGACCTTAATGACACTGAGATTACCCCTAACCTTCCAGTGCTGTTAAAACAAAAGGAAATGTGTTTGGTGGTTTGTTTTTGTTTTGTGGTTTTCTTTTTTTTTTGTATGTGTGTGTGTGTATTGGGTTGTTGTTTTTTTTTTTTTTGTTTTTTTTAATTAGAATTTAATTCTGGTTATACACATGTAAATGTAGAATAAGAAAAGTTCAACTACAAATTGATATTGGGGAACTGATACGAGTTTTCACATACTAATGGAAAATAGTTATACTTCTGTTAACCTATTTTGTGGATTTAATGGCAATTGTTACTTGGACCCTAGCACCTGCAACAGCTCAGATGTAAGAATAGAACAGAATTGCTGTGTCTAGTGCAGAATCAGACTGGAAACTGGTTGAGGTAAGTAAAATACTCCCATCTAAACTAAGCTTCTTATATTTTGGTAAATCATAGTTGATGTACATTAAGAATACCTGTAATTTAATCTGATGCCTGCAGTGGTAAAAAGCCTTAGTACTGTATTTTGGAAAAGCTACTTTTCTTACATATCCTTATTTTGGAAAAAAAAGAAAATCTGGGAAATTGAACAGTCCAATTTTTCCTGCTGTACTAGAAATAGTAATCTGTAAGGCTTCATGTTGCTAACTTCATTCTGTTTGCCAGTGTTGCTTGAACTGCCTTTCTTAAAAATCTGCGTAATTATATTCTTAAAGTGATGATTTCAAATTATGTTCTTGTGAAATTGCTGAATTTTATTATTGGCCTTTTTCTGATAAAATTCCCTACACCTGAGGTAATATAACATCCATAGATATTTGGGTGACTTAAATTGTTAAAAACCCCTATGTTTCTAGAGTAGTGGTTTTCTCTAAACTGCTGTAGTGTCAGTTGAGAGCTGGGTCTTGGTGAAACATCATGTTTTACTTCTGTTTTGTGATGCTTGTCTGTGCCTCAGCCCAGAATGAGGCTGTCTCTGGCCCTCCAGCAAGTATTAGATAATTTGTTTCTAATTTTCTACATTAGATTAAACCCAAGGTTTAGGAAACAAAAGCTTGGCAGCAGTAGTGCCATTTATGATATAGTGCTGGGTGTTTGCTGTCCTGGTGGAGGGGATAAAGTGAACTGTGCTCTTTTTTTATTGTGTTTTTGGGGTTTTTTTTTTGTTTGTTTGCTTGGTTTGGTTTGGTTTTTTTTTTGTTTGGTTTTGTTTTTGTAGCAGATTTCTTCTTGCTTTCGAGTTACGTCAGTTCCCAGATTTGGGTTTCTGGTGTGTGCAGGCACTATGTCTCAACAAACCTGTTGCAGCAGCAGGAAATAGGTAATGAGTATTTCAAGCTAGTCTTGCTGCTGAGCTTGACCATTAAACTGCTGCCTGAATAGTCCAAACCCCACAGCCTGTGCAGTGTGCGTGGGTCCATCTCATTGGGCTGCTGGGAATTAGCAGTCTTGGGGTGCTGCTGTGGCAGCAGCATTATTGTCAGGCTGGCAGTTATGGTAGCGATCTCTACTGGGATGTAGTCTCTCTTGCAACACTTTTTGTCTTTACCCAGATAAACTGTTCCTGTTAGAAACTTGCATTTGGCATCATTCAGTGCACAGTCCCAGATGGGGACAGCTGAGAGCTGAGGCTCTGTGTGTGGCTGGAGGGCTGCCGTGGTGTTCAGAGATAAGGTGACAGGGTCAGCCCCAGGGGACAGGCAGTCTAGGCAGAAGAAATACTGGATTAACTACTTGAGGGATGGAACACCTCTCCTATGAGGAAAGGCTGAGAGACTTGGGGTTGTTCAACCTGGTGAAGACTCCGTGGAGATGTTATTGCAGCCTTTCATTGATTAAAATGAGAAAGATGGGGAAAGACTTAATCAGGGCCTGTTGTGATAGCATGAGAAGTGACTATTTTAAACTAAAATAGATTCAGGCTGGATGTGAGGAAAAAATTGTTTACAACGAGGGTGGTAAAATCCTGGCACAGGTTGCCCAGGGAGGTGGTGGATGCACCATCCCTGGGCACATTCAGGGCCAGGCTGGATGTGGTTCTGGGCAACCTGATCTAGTTGAAGCTGTCCCTGCTTCGCTGCAGGGGGGTTGGACTGCATGAGCTTTGAGGGTCCCTTCCACTCTGAACTATTCTGTGATTCTGCACACTGGCAGTCCCTCTCCAGGTGCCACAGGGTAAGATTATTTCAAAGCGATATTGCTAAGGGCTTGTGTGAACCTAGAGGGGTTCTGACAGGCACAGCTCTGCAAATGGCAGCTGTGTGTTCGTACATCCCTGGAGTGGAAGTTTGTGCAGCCCTGATGTGCTAGACATGCTGCCTGGAAACTGAAAGTCTCAAACCTACAGTCATCAGTGTTTTGTCACATGGGGTTTTTGTGCAGCTCTGCCGTGGTGATACCCACAGTTAAATCACAATTCTTACTTGCCATTTCAACATCTGCTGGAATGCGCTCACTAGTTTCTGGGCTGTTAATGAAGAATTTGTACTTTGAATTTAGGGCCATTTTTCTTAGAATCTGAAAGAAAGTTCTAATTATTTGGAAAATTACCTGGTTTCCCTAGGAGGAGGGCGAGTGGGTGGGAAAAGTAGGTTTTGGTCTGTGTCCTGTCTGTCACTGTTGAACAGAACTGGTCCTGTAGTTCAGCTCTGGTTTCAAGGCAGAGAACTATATTGACCTAATGGATGAATAAACTTGTTTCTTCTGGCCTGTGTGCTGCCCCAGAATTAATGGATTCACCATTTCCTCTTTTGCTCTACTGTGTGTGAGGCTGTGACTAATCTGCAGGAGCATGGGGCCATAACATGACTTTGAGAGGGTGGTGCTTCCTCCAGGCATTAGTTTGCTTTCTTTCTCTCTTTTGGCAGGCTGCAGGGAATTGTTTGTTCAGTTCTGGTAACCCAGCAACAGAGGAATATAAGTGGGTTGGAAATATGATCTACAAAACCTTAGCAGGGGCAAGTGACATAAATAAATTTCAATCCAAATGAATGCAGGATTCTCCATTTTGGTGAATAGCTGAAGTTTTAAATGTAGTAACTGCAGAAATGTGACTTTCTTCGTATTTTTCCCTTCTTCCACCTCCTGCTTTCCTTCCCCTTCTCTCTTCCCATCATTGCTGTGGCTGAAGTGGAGTCTGCTTCCACAAGCCAACATCCGTCCACTCGCCTGCAGGCAGGCATCACTTTGGAGTGGGTAGATGGGACCTATCTGAAGAGTCTGCTAAGAGCTGTGGTCTGTCTTGCCCATAAAATGGGACGGTTTGCCCCTGGGGCTGTAGGGAAGCAGGGATCCACACAGAAAACATCTTGGCTGTGGGAGGATCTGTGTGTCTGGACATAGGCCTAATTGTGAATGTTTGGCCCAAACTGAAGTGCCGTGTGGTGATGATCTTGGTTTCTCTGCACTGCTGTGGCTGTGTTTGGCACTTGGGCTGGGGAGCAGCTGTACAGCACTGGGACCCATGCAGCTCTCACTAAAACAAATGGTGTGCCTCATGGCGTACTGCTCTCTGCTGTGACATATGCCACACTGCTTCGTTCTTTTAAATCTTTTGTTTTCACCCCTTAATTGCTGCTAACATGCAGCCCGGATGTTGGATATAGACAATGAAGCAGTATTATGATAAATTCATTATAATAGACTTCATTAGGAAGTCTCTCTGCATGTCTTGTCTGTCATTATTGAACAGAACTGGTCCTGTAGTTCAGCTCTGGTTCCAAGGCAGAGAACTGTATTGATCTAATGGATGAATAAACTTATTTCTTCAGTATTGCTACAAACTAAAAGGACACACTTGAACTGCCATCTAACCTGCTGAAATCAAGCAAGTTTCATTGCTTCCTGTGCACAGAGATTTTGTTACATTCTATTTTAGTCTCTTTCCATGTTCAGAATCCTTTTGTTTTGAAATGATCGATGGATGATGTTTGTTTGGCACTTGTTCTGTTGCATGAACAGATAACTCTAAAGTTGAAGAAATTTTCTTGCACTCCGTGCCCACAAGGCTGGGTATGTTTTCTGGGAGGGATTTGGTTGGGATGTCCAGTGTGGCTAAATATTGTGATATGTATGTAACTCAGCCCAGCCCACTAGTTCTTGCTAGAGCTTGGCAGCGGGTGCACTGCCAGTAGCTGTGAATGAAAGCTTTCAACAGTATGATGCTAGGAAGGAAATAGAGAATGCATTTTCAAGCATTTGGTATAGAATTATTTTGTGTTTTCTCCAATCAGGTAATCATGTTTCACATAAATAATTTCTCTTGAAGTGAGGAACAGGGATTAAGCTGTTAATTTCCAGCTCAAATTTTTATTTGTCCCTTTCAAATTTTATATAAATGTACATAATTTAACAGCTATAATGTGAGACTTGACCTATAACAAAAGGTGCCATTTTGCCCTTCATCAAATACGTGTTCTTTCACACAATTCTTTTTTTCCTTCCTCAAACTTTTGTGGCTTCAATCTCATATGTTTCTCATTGCAAAATCCAATTTACACGTTTGGCAATGGCTTTTATTCTGTCACTCAGCAGTATTGGGATGTTCTTCATCATCTTACAACTGTGGTGGTATGCAGAGAGTTTTAAAGAAGAATCAGCATTGTGATGAAACATACAAGAAAATGCAAACCTTTGTGCACCCTCTGAAGTATTTGTACCCTTAAGAAGGCTTTGTCCTGGCCTTGTTGTCTAGAAAAATTCGCAGATTTTCTTTTCTCCCAATTATAATTGAGTGCTAAGCTTTGTGATCTTAAATAAATCTGACTGCTGTAGCTTTTGTCGGCCAGCTTTCTGGTCTTTCATAACAATACAGATGGTTGTTTTTAAATTTGAATGGCTGGTTGGTTTTCGAGATGAATTAGATCCTGTCATGTAAAAATCTGCCTTGTGTGTACATAAGAAGTAAGCCCAATTTGAAAGTGGGATCTTTAGCATATGGTAGAGCTACAGAAAATCTGCAGTTAAATAGGGTAAATAAGTTAACTTCAAGTGCATGAAAACCAGAACATTTTGTTAAGTTGGAAAATCCCCTTACCGTGGCAGGTTTATTAGGCCTTGTTTGTGTATTTGTGGAGGCTTTTTTTCCCTGATAGCAAGGAGAAATTTGCAATTTCAGGTATTACATTGGGCTTATTTTTAGTCTTGCTTTGCAATTTCTTTCCTTGTCTATCTTTAATAAGAATTTTACTTTAAATCCAAACTTCTGTAATTTTTGTGTCATTGGTTTTGGCAGACGTTTCTGATTTTCTCAGTCTGCTTGTGTTAGGATATAATGGTCTTTACCTGCTGGTATTTTTGTGATCAAAACCATTTCAGGCAGGCAGGAAGGCACTTACCTCTCTCATGTCAACTGCAGAGGTTACAGAGAGCTGACAAGTGCAGAGTAGTTACTTTCCATCATTTCTAAGATTTCTCTAACAGCTAACGATTCAGTTGTGATGAGGTCCTCTGAGACTTCAGTGGGGACAGAGACCAGCCTCATATCACTTTGTTTCATATGTGAGTTATGACAAGCTTGCCAGAACTAACTGAAGTGAGAGGAACTTAGGAAAACATTAAATCCTCTTTTCTTCTGTGTGCTGGGGTCACACAGGATGTGGTGGCATACGTGCCCTGGTGCAGCAGACCTGTTCAGGGGAGACAAATGTGAGAAAGCTGCCCCTCTAGCCTCAAATACAGCTTTTCATAGACAAAATCTTGGCTTTGTGCACTGCCTTTTTATTGGCAGTGTTGCCAGTCTTGAATGCCAAGAATTGAGCCTTTTTAAAAAAAAAATCATGCCTACAGTTCTTTGAAGTAAGGCTGGAGGAAGGAGGAATTGAGAATTGGGTGACTTGTTTCTTTTGTGCACCCGCAGAGGCTAGGAGGCACTTGAACTGCCCCTGTGTTTCCCCTCCTCCTCTCCTGAAGAGGACTGCAGTAGTTGTATTTTAAATGCCAGATCATTTAAGACCTCTGATACTTGTGTATGTATGTGTGTATGTGCACATCTGAGATGTTAACTCAGTGTCTGACCTTGTATAGATGTTTGTACTTCTGAGCCCCAATATAAACAAATGCATGCATAAAATCATGCCCAGAACTCTATAGCTGCTGTGAATTTAACGTGGGTTAGGGCTCATGCGTTCAAAGAACCTTAGTTGCACTTCTCTAAATCCAGCACAAAAATGTGTTCTGTTGTGCTCTAATTACTTACAAATGGGAGATTTAATGGAAATGCAGACAGACCCTGAAACCTAAAGACCAGGACTGCTTCCCCAACGTGAAAATGATGTGCTAGCATTGCTTTGGAGAGCAGGCGCTGCAGTGGGGAAGCTCAGTGGGACAACCTCATGAATACTTGGATTTAATTCTGCAGTTGCAAGCACCAGATTTTTGTCTTGTTTTTCTCCCTCCTTTATTTTAAATGGGTTAGGAATATTTTATGGGCAGGAAATGGGAATGACTGTTTTGTGAGCACAGCTGTTTTAAATAAACTAGTGGAAGGAACCCTCCCCTTTTGGAAACAGCCAAAACTCTCTTGGAATTAGAATAGCTATTTTCTTTTTGAAACAGCAGACTTAGCTTTTAAACAGTCCTCTTGTATCCTTGGTTTAAAGCATCACAAGTTTCCTTACTGAGGCTACTAAGGATGTTTCCCTTATTAAAATTCGTGATAAAGTAAATTGAAGGAAAGTGATTTTAGATTTTACTCTTTACTACTGAAGTTTAATCTTAATTTAACATTCATTCCTTCTTTAATTCTGAATTTTTAATCTTGTTACCCTTGTTGAGAAAGGAGCTACATCCTGACATTCCACAAATGTGTTTTCAAGTAAAACTTAATGTACTTAAGCAATTACTGATAAAATTACCTTATATACAGTCCATGAGATTAGCACTTCCTCATATGCGGTACAGTACAATTAAACACTGAATGGACAGACTTGGCTAGTTTAATGTGACCTTGGTGAACTGCATTGAGAAATCTCTTTGAATGTATCAAACCTTTTCCATTTTAAGTTTTCTCAAAAGAACTGTTTCTCACACCTTCCTGCCTGTCTTGTGCACTCGAGAGTCACAGTCTTGATGGACTTGAAAGGGATTCTCTTAGGCTGAGGGTAATGTGAACTGGGAAGGCTGGACAACTGGGAGGATGGCAAGTGGGTCTGAGCTCCCCACAGGAACGAGGAGAAACTGCAGTTGCTCAGTTCAATGGACCACAGGCTCCAGCCTCTTGCCTGTCTTGGGGCTGTATGTTTCTCAGTAGATTCACAGGGCTTTGGTTTTGTTGTGTGTCTGTTGCTGATTGTGAAATCACTGCAGTTGGAGAGCAGAGTACTTTACATAACCTTTATAAAATTTCTCCTTTTTCTCTTCAGGAAGGATTTCTACCAAAAGGTTGTCAAAAGTGGAGTCTCAGATAACAACATAAAAAAATACTAGTTTTATTTGAAACTTTACATTACAAATCTGTTACAAGCCTGTAATTTTTCTTAAAATGTTAGCAATTACTATATGTAACTGTTGCTTTCAGTTGTGCATGTATGTCACATTTCGTCTTGCATGGTTTATGTATGTAGGTAAACATTACATGGTAATTTCTATATTCACTATGTAATATTCTAGCAATGGCAGGTGTACAAGTATTTGCACCATTGGCTTAAAAAGAAAATGGTAAATCTTGGCCTTTGAAGCATAGTTAAGCAGGGAAGGAATGTTGTTTTGCCTTGGGACAAGTAATGTCCAGACAAGCTGTCTCCCTCTCTTGTGAGAATCCGGATACCAGCCAACTTCAAATGAAAGTTTATCTTTGCAAGACTGATAAGTTTGTCAGTAGTGGAGAGCTGATGGTGATCTTACAGAAGATTTTCATGTTAATAGCTTGCTGCTCATGTGTCTTTTCTTGATCAAGTGGTGGTTTATCTGGAGTGAGCGTGCTGGGTGCTGTGATGATGGGCACTGCAAGAGAGAATAGTGCACTTGGAAGCTGCCACACACCATCTGGCCTGTAAATTTGGAGGAGAACTTTCCCATCAAAATGTTCTATATTTCAGCCTCTCATGCATATGTCTAGGGCAGGGGGAGCATAGCTTTTCACAGCAGTTTTGTGTTTAGGACAAGCTTCATCCAAGGACTTATTGCAAATCAGTTTGTTTTTATACTCTCTGCGGAAGGAGACAAAGAAGAGAAATGTCTCACTAGATTCCTTGCTGCCTACTCATTGAATTTGGAAACAGGTAGAAGCGAAACAACAGGAGTGCAGTAAGAAATATGTTGACAGGGAGCTGCTGATACCTGCAGGTACATCTGCATAAAACTGGAAGCTGTGTGGATTTACATTAGCTACTGTAATGGTTTGTAGCTGGTTGTTCTAATCTAGCCTGTGTAGGCAGGCACTTTAAAATACAAATGAGTTCTTGGGACTGAAGCAAATGGACCCTTTTAAAGTGACACAAAGCCTGTTAACATCAAAATTGGTCTGATGTTTCTCTGACATCCCCATTGTTAGGGTTTGTGGGGAGCATAGTAGGGCATTCATTCCTTTCATGCTCCTCAGCCTGTGGGACTGCAGCTGGGAACCTCTCTTGGAATTTGGCTCATCCGGGGCTGGTGAAGCCCCTGCAAGGCATCTGTTCTCTTCTAAGGTCTTGGCTCTGACAATTGTGAGAACTGGTCTCAAAGAGTATTTTTGGACCCCGTGGTTTACCAAGCTTCTACTTGATCAGTGTGGGGTTTGTTGCCTCACAACAGTCCTGTCCTGTACTTACAATAGGCCTGAAATAGCGTTAACACTGTATTTTTATGTGTGCTTTACAAGGAGTGTATTTTCTCATCTTATTGTCATTGTTCTCTATGGCAGGGTCATCTCCATAGAAAGCGATTAATTTGAAAATATTTCTCTTGCCCTGGGCTCCCCTTTGGCTGGCTCTGTTTGTCCTGTGTTAGCTTTGTCTTACTGCACATAATACTAGGCTTTGTATGAAGAATGTGGCCTTAATCTTCAGTGGGCTCTGCTATACAAGGCAATGGATCCTCCACAAGATGTGGAGTTTATGCAGATCTGAGTTTTGTTCCATTGCCTCTTGGTTTAATGAGGCTCTAAAGCTAGGTTTTACTTGTAAAAGATTGCCAGAGCTAACAAGAACAGCCCAGCACTTCGTTTCTTCATGCATGTGAATGCTCTACATTGCACAGGCTTGGATTTTTAACCTTCCTCTTGAGTTTTAAGATTGGTGTTAATGCTGCCTTTGGTACCGGTGTTGCAGCAGAGCCTAGCTACAGTGTTTTCCAATTGGACTTAGTGATCTAGTGTCTTCAAATTTCAGGACTGTAGATAATGTTTGTATTTCTGTTTCTTTTTCTTGGAGTGCAGAAAACTACTGTGATAATAGAAAAAGTTATGTTTGGGGAATTTGAATAACATCTGCGAGGACAGATGAGTTCCTTTTACTCCATTTCTTCAGTTTTTGTTGAGGCCTTTGTATGCCTGAAAACAGTGTCTATTTATGATGCAACAGAACACCTTGGCCAAATTACAGCTCTGGATGTAAAATGAGCTCTTGGAGAGACAAGGAATTTTTCCCTGTAGTCTTAAAAAATAAAACTGATCTGCTTCAGTATGTCACCAAGTGCAAGATGGGGATCTCTGCTTCTCCTAGTTTTGTGTTAGCATCATAGTTTGGTTTTGAATTAATCATGCTGTACAGGTTAGTCCATAGATGTACCTATGTTTCTTTGAGAATAAGCAAGAGTAGCAGTGGCAGTGAATGTAATGTTATCCAGGGAAATGGTGGGATGGGTGCTTGCTGTTAAGTGTGCCTTTAAGAGTTATAGAATCATAGAATAGTTAGGGTCGGAAAGGACCTCAAGATCATCTAGTTCCAACCCCCCTGCCATGGGCAGGGACACCTCACACTAAACCATCCCACACAATGGCTTCATCCAACCTGGCCTTGAACACTGCCAGGGATGGAGCACTCACAACCTCCCTGGGCAACTGATTCCAGTGTCTCGCCACCCTAACAGGAAAGAATTTCCTCCTTATATCCAATTTAAACTTCCCCTGTTTAAGTTTTAACCCGTTACCCCTTGTCCTGTCACTACAGTCCCTGACAAAGAGTCCCTCCCCAGCATCCCTATAGGCCCCCTTCAGGTACTGGAAGGCTGTTCTGAGGTCTCCATGCAGCCTTCTCTTCTCCAGGCTGAACAGCCCCAACTTTCTCAGCCTGTCTTCATACAGGAGGTGCTCCAGCCACCTGATCATCCTCGTGGCCCTCCTCTGGACTTGTTCCAACAGTTCCATGTCCTTTTTATGTTGAGGACACCAGAACTGCACACAGTGCTCCAGGTGAGGTCTCACAAGAGCAGAGCAGAGGGGCAGGATCACCTCCTTCGACCTGCTGGTCATGCTCCTTTTGATGCAGCCCAGGATACGGTTGGCTTTCTGGACTGCGAGCGCACGCTAGAGCCGGCTCATGTTAATTTTCTCATCGACCGGCACCCCCAAGTCCTTCTCCGCAGGGCCAGTCTGAATCTCTTCTTTGCCCAGTCTGTAGCCGTGCCTGGGATTGCTCCGACCCACGTGTAGGACCTTGCACTTTGCATGGTTGAACTTCATAAGGTTGGCATCAGCCCACCTTACAAGCGTGTCAAGGTCCCTCTGGATTGCATCCCTTCCCTCCAGCATATCAACCGGACCACACAGCTTGCTGAGGGCGCACTCAATCCCACTGTCCATGTCAGCAACGAAGATGTTAAACAAGACAGGTCCCAACACCGATCCCTGAGGGACACTACTCGTTACCGGTCTCCAGCCGGATATCGAGCCATTGACCACAACTCTTTGTGTGCGGCCAGACAGACAGTTCTTTATCCACCGAGTGATCCATTCATCAAATTGATATCTCTCCAATTTAGAGACAAGGATGTTGTGTGGGACAGTGTCAAATGCCTTGCACAAGTCCAGGTAGATGACATCAACTGCTTTACCCTTGTCCATCAGCTCTGTAGCCCCATCATAGAAGGCCACCAGATTGGTCAGGCAGGATTTCCCCTTAGTGAAGCCATGCTGGCTGTCACCAAGCACCTTGTTGTTTTTCATGTGCCTTAGCATGCCGTCCAGGAGAATGCGCTCCAAGATTTTGCCAGGCACAGAGGTGAGTCTGACTGGTCTGTAATTCCCGGGTCTTCCATTTTCCCCTTCTTGAAAATGGGGGTTATATTTCCCTTTTTCCAGTCGTCGGGAACTTCACCTGACTGCCATGATTTTTCAAATATGATGGCCAGTGGCTTAGCAACTTCATTTGCCAGCTCCTTCAGGACCCGCGGGTGGATTTCATTAGGTCCCACGGACTTGTGTGCGTTCAGATTTTGAAGATGGTCTCGAACCAGATCCTCTCCTACAGTGGGCCCAAGGTCTTCATTCTCACAGTCCCTGCATCTACCTTCTAAGACCTGGGTGGTGCAGTCAGAGCCTTTGCCAGTGAAGACCGAGGCAAAGAAGTCATTCAGAACCTCAGCCTTCTCCAAATCCTGTGTAGCCAGTTCTCCCGAAAGCTTCCTCAGGGGGCCTATGTTGTCCCTAGTCTGTTTTTTGTTTGCTACGTACCTGTAGAATCCCTTCCTGTTATCCTTAACATCCGTGGCCAAGTTTAATTCTAACTGGGCCTTAGCCTTCCTAACCTGGTCCCTAGCTTCCTGGACAACATCCCTGTACCCTACCCAGGCCGCCTGTCTTTGCTTCCATTTTTTTATAAGCCTCTTTTTCCCTTTGAATTTTCCTCAGCAGCTCCTTATCCATCCAAGGAGGTCTCCTGGCCCTTTTTGCTGCACTTCCTTCTAGCTGGGATGCAGCACTCCTGAGCTTGTAGCAGATGATCCTTGAATATCAACCAACAGTCTTGGGCCCCCCTGCTCTCCAGGGCTATATGCCATGGAACCTTACTAAGCAGGCTCCTGTAGAGGCCAAAGTCTGCTCTTTTGAAGTCCAGGGCAGTGAGCTTGCTACACACTCTTCTCACTGTCCTGGGGATCTCAAATTCGACCATCTCGTGATCGCTGCATCCAAGGCTGCCCTGGAGTACCACATTCTCAACGAGCCCTTCCCTGTTGGTGAGCACAAGGTCGTCAAGCATGGTACCTCTCTTTGTCGGCTCCTCTATTACTTGCAGAAGGAAGTTGTCTTCCACACAATCGAGGAACCTCCTGGATTGCTTGTGCCGTGCAGTGCCATCGTTCCAACAGATGTCAGGGTGGTTGAAATCCCCCATGAGAACAAGGGCCTGCGAGCGTGGGGCTTTTCCTATCTGTCTGTAGAGTGCTTCATCCACAGTTTCTCCTTGATCAGGCGGCCTGCAACAGATTCCCACAGTAATGTCTCCCACGGCTGTTTTCCCTTTAACCCTGACCCACAAACTCTCTGTAAACTGCTCACCTGCCCCCAGACAAAGTTCCATACTCTCCAGCCTATCCCTAACATAAAGGGCAACTCCCCCTCCCCGCCTGCCAGGCCTGTCTTTTCTAAAGAGCCTGTAACCTTCCATTCCAACACTCCAGTCATAGGAGCCATCCCACCATGTTTCTGTGATGCCTATTATATCATACCCCCGTAGATGTGCACACATCTCTAATTCCTCTTGTTTGTTCCCCATGCTACAGGTGTTTGCATAGAGGCATCTGAGACAAGCTCCAATTGAAGCCGGCTCGTTGGCTGGAGCAGCCAGTATATATGCACATTGTTCCAAGCAGTTATTGTAGGTTCTGGCAACTGACTGGGTGTGTTGGGATGGAATGATGCCCCCCTCCCCCAGCACATCTAGTTTAAAGCCTCCTTGACCAGTCTGGCAAGCCTTCTACCAAAACTTTTCTTCCCCTTCTTTACCAGAGCAGCTCCACCAGCCCCCAGTAGACCTGGCCTACTAACTTCAGTCCTATGTTCAAGACACCCAAACCCCTGACTATGACACCACCCTTTTAACCATTTATTAACCTGGCCAGTCCTCCTAGCTTTTTCTTGGTCCTCCCCTGTGTCCTGGAGAATTGACGAAAAGACTATCTGAGCACTGGAGCCCCTAACCCCCTCTCCCAGGGCTCTGTAGTCTTTCCTTATGTTCCCCAGTCTACTACTATCTATATCCCCAGCACCCACATAGATCACCAGGAGCGGGTAATAGTCTGTGGAACTTACTAGAGCAGGCAGCCTCTCTGTAACATCCCTGATCCGTGCCCCTGGTAGGCAGCACACCTCCCTCGAGACCGGGTCAGGCCGAGAGATGAGTGCTTCCGTCCCTTTCAAAGTAGAGTCCCCTATTACTACGACCCGCCACTTTTTCTTGGTAGCGCCAGTAGAGATCTTTACCCGTGCATAATCCAGCTGTTTGTGGTGCAAGTGCGTTTCCTCGTTAGGCTCCTGCAGGACAGCAAAGTGGTTTTGGTGGGGACAACAGATTTAGGAGGAAGTCCCTTGCCTTTAGTTGTCCTTTTCCTTTTTTTTTTTTTTGTTATTTTTCTTTGTCACTAATTCCCAACTTCCCGGGTTGGTGGCCTTCATGAGCTGCAGGGGAAGCTTGAGGCCCCCGCACAGTATGGGGCTGGAGCAAGCAGCCCTGCTTCCTCTCAGCTACCCTGACATCTTGAAGCCCGCTAATAGCATCCCGCAGCTCAGCCACCTGCTGCAGGAGGACCTCCACCAGGGAGCACCGAGTGCATCCCTGCCCATCGTGCACCCTCCCCTCACGAGACCAGTGCAGGCACCCTCTACACTCCGAGCTCTGCACTGCAGCCTCCCTTCTCACGTGCTCTGTCTGGGTGCCTACACTGGCCACCGCCGGGGCAGCCAGAGCAGAGCTCCCAGAGCGGGCCCTGCCCATACAACGGGTACTCACCATCCCGCTCGCCTGCCTGCGCAAAGTGCTGCGCAAACTGCCTCGTCCCACTCTGTTCGCCGCGCTCCTTGTCGCTCGCGCTCCCTGGGGCAGGTTTTTACCCACTCAGGGCTGGTGCCGCTGCTCCTGGCTCTGCCCCCTGTGAGTCAGCGGCTCGCGTCCGCGGAGCTGCCGGCTCCTGGGCAGGTCCTGTTGAGGACTCGAGGCTCCCTCGGTGGCTGTTTCTGCTCTGAGTTGAGGCTCCTGGACGCTGATCTCTGCCCCGCTCCGGTGTTGAAGGCATCCTGTTTCGAGCTGCTCACCTCAGCAATTGTGTGTGTTTGAGTTGTGTGTTTGATTCTGAAAGGCTGGAGAATGTAGCCTTAGAACTTCCTTCAGTCCTGACTTTGCTCTTTACTGCAGTCTCTTGCTTACTGTTCTAAATCTGAGAAAATGAGCTTTTCATGAATTACCTCCCTGTGATCAGAGTAGGGCAAATGTGAATGGAGATGTGCTACAGCAGCTCATGAACCTAAACACAGAGGTGTAGCTTAAGGCACTCCATGGCACTGTAAACATCTCAGCACATCTGCTGTGTCCCTGCTGTGTGGCTGCATTAAATACATATTGTATATTTGGGCTCTGGTTTCCTTCCAGGCCCATTCTCTGTCTGCATATAATGCATGTCTCATAGCACATGACATCTTAAATGTAGTTCAATGCTTTCAGTTGGCAGTAACTTCACTGCTAGTTGCACCTTAGTGTGCAGAATTGCTTCACATTTGTTCCGGGAAGAGTAGCAGAGCAACTTCTATCATCATGCCAAGAACATGGTTCATTGAGTCAGATAATATTAAATGAGCACTCTGAATACGTAACTGCAAAAATGTATCTCTCATAAAAAAAAAAAAAAAAAAAAAAAAAAAAACAAAAACCAAGCAAGTCAAAATCCCTTTACTGTTTGATCCTCTGAAATGTCTTGAAGTCATTTTTGAGCGTTATGCCAGGCTACTGGTGTTGAAGGGAACTAGGGAAGAATGCTCTTGGCAAATGATGCAATTATTCAAGTCAGGTATTGTTCTCAACTAACAATGTGTTCAAACTAGTATGTGCTTACATACTGAACCTGCGTTTTGGTTACCCACTTTCTTTACCTGAGCTTCTGCCACAGCTTGAAGGGAGGCTTGCATGTGTGAACAGTAGTCAAAAAGGCTAGTTCTTGCACACTGGTAAGTTTAAACTAGCACTGTTCCTTGTCCCAGCTAGGATAATTTCCCTGTCCTGTATGAAGGTTTAGACTGAAATAATGTCTATTCAAGACTTGTGTCTCTGACAGTTGCTGGTTAGCTAGATTTGGTTAATGTGGGATGTTTTTAACAACTCTTGCATAGCTCTGTTGGAGATGCTGCTTTTTGCATTTTACCTTGGGAGGCTAGAAGGGGAGACCAGCTGTAGCCTTAGGCTAAGAAGTTGGAACCAGTTACTGCACAAAGGGGATGAAGGATATTGGCTGCCCATTCATATCTGAAGGGCGGCGTTGTCAAGCAGCTACCTACAGACTCGCATCTCTTCCTCCCACTCCTACTTCCCCTGCCCTTGGTTTGTTCCTTTTCCTCATTTTCCCGCTGAACTCCATTGCAGTCTCTGCAGTGCAGGTTCCCTTGATCTGCCAGCTGTTGTTTTTACCCTGTGCCACTATCTTGGCTGTCTTCTCTTAACCTTTTCCCACAGACAGGTGTTCTTTGCCTTATCCATTGACACTAGTGGTTCTCATGGCTTCTCATCAGTCTTTTCCTGACAGTTTTCTTTTCCAGTTCCTAGCCCACTTGCTGCAGAAGCTTTCACCCCTCCCTGGTTTCAGGATATTCCCATGGCTTAGCCAGATGGGCATCATCTTTCAGGCCTGAGGTCATCAGAAATGCCAGGGAATGCCAAGCTGAGTAGGAAGTGGAGGGGGAGGAGGTTTAATCTTGCCTTAAGGCTGTGTCTATCCATAGAAATTACTATGTTACATTGCTGAACTTTTTAAAATAAAGCTGAGTTGAGTTAAACTGTGCAGTATGCTCCGGGATGCCCTATGCCAGCCTAAACTGTCATTATTCCAGTTTGATTGAGCATGGATGTAAGATAGGCGTCACTGCAACAAAATCTGTTTGACCAAGAATTAAATTTTTCTGGAAGGACATTAGAATTGCTCCAAATTAGATAACATGTAATGGGCTCCTGAGTGGCTATGAGCTACTGGCTCTTGATAGGGTTCCAACCACCCTGCACCTAAGGCACACAATGTGTGTCGTCCAGCTGCCTGAACACACAGTGCAATGCCTCTTGCCCCATTACCTGGGATTAGCTGGGGAGGTGCCTCTGCTGACCTGGCTCACCTGACACTGAAATGGAAGATACTGGCATCTCCCTTTTACCTGCACCAGCTGGGGCCCTGACCTGAGGCCCGGTGCGTTATTTACATCTGAGCCTGTCAAAAGGCTGCAGCTCTTCCCTCTGTGTTGTGGCAGTGTCTCTGCCCTTCAGCACCACTGGCTCTTCAGGCTCTTCCCGATTTACAGGCCAATAGGGGCCTGGGGGTTTGTGTGTCCATTGGCTCCTTTGCCCAGACAGGGCCGCCTGGTTGGAAGCTTTGCAGGAGGAAGGCTTGTGTCTGTCAACTGCCTGTGTCTGCCAACTCCTATTGCAATTAAAGGGTAATCTTTTCTAAATGGTGCTAAATTAAGGCTAAATCCCTCCCTCATGCCACATAAGAGGATGAATCTCCGGTTTTCTAAAAACAGCTTATTGTTTGGGCCACTGTCCAGCCGACCTGGACAACAATGGCCTGGACAATTTGACTGTTGAGAGGAATCAAACTTTTTATTCAGTCTCTCTGTGTAGACCCTACTCAAAGGTCTTCTATGGGGGATATGGAGAAGCAGAGGAGTTATTTACCACTTTCTTGTATTGTATTAGATTTGAAAATTATGAGGAGGTTTTGTTTTCTGAAGTGCTCATCAAGGCTGCCATGGCAGTGGGGAGAGGACTTTCCTTGTGACTGTGTGCTGGGTCCGTGCTGTCAGCTGCAGCTCATCAGCTGCTGGCTGTGCACGGTAGGAGCATTAGGTTGAAGGAAAGAGTCCTGGCAGCATGTGTTGGTTTGTTTTAATCAAGGCAACTATGTACATAAAACTTTAGCTTAAATTATTGTTGTTTGACACAAGGCTATGGCCACAACATAAATTGGTGAGGTGGGGGGTTAACTTTTGACCTCTCTTTTGAGATTGGTGGTCTGGATTAATACACATGATATGCAACAAATTTCACCTTTGGGGAAAGTCAGGGACTGGCTTCTGATCACTTGTTAACACTAGGCATTTATGCCTCCTTCTAGGTGAACTACTGTGTCCATACGGCCAGCTGCAATCAAAACTTGTATTTGCTTGAAAATATGTGGAGGTGATTTTAAAAATGTTCTTAAATAAGGAAATGAAGTTGAGTAGGAGGCAGGGGGGCAGAATGGTGGAGCAAATTGATGCACAACTGATCAGTGAATGTGCTATTGTAAAATGTGTCCAGAAGCTTGCTTTTATTACATGTTTTAACACACATTCCTTGAATGGGGTGGGGTTGGTGGAATCCTATAGTATTATAAAGTATTATGATATAAAATCCTCTGTTATACAAGATTTTATTTTTCTTTCTGTTCGCTTATGACCAGATACATACACATTTGTAACATTCCTATAAATATCAGTCCCGGTTTTGGCTTTCTTGGTGTGGTACCAGGCTCCAGGAAGAGATGAATTCCATAATACTCTGGTCTCACTGAAGCGTCAGAGTTGCTGGTTCTCTGCTGGCAGGTGGCTTCAGATGCACAACCACCTCAAGGCAGGTGACCATGGCTGAACCTTTATAGAGATGTTTGGGATATAATTAATGACAATGAAACCTGCGTTATGCTTTTACTAAATGTGAGGTCAGAACTTGAGTCAAGATGTGTTTACTTGTTTGAAGATGTTTTATCAATGAGCAGCTACCATCTGTAGCAAGTATTCCGAAAGCAGGCAGCACCATGTGAAGGGCTTTGCCTGGAGATATGTAAAATCTCTAACAGGCATTCCCTGTCTTGGAAAACAGCAACGTAAGCAAAACTGAAGAGCTGGATGAACAGCTGTGCCGATGGAAAGTAGCCTTTGAATTAGTCCTTGCAGCAGCTAAAAAGTGAAGTTTCCTCACATGTCTAAAATCAAAAAATTTTTTAAATGGGTAATGACATTTGTTTCTTTTAGTGGGTATGGAAGTTGATGAGAGCAGGGCTGAGGAATGTAAACATCCTTCCTTGCTTCCTGCTGCTCTGCTCTGCTGCAGGCTTCTACGCTGCTGAAATCAGGAGCATGATGAACTTGTGAGCAGAAGACAACAAAATTAGATTCATTTAGAGGAAGAAAAATACTTCCTTTCTATTTCTAAACAATATTTGCCACCACTTCATTAGTGTTGCTTAAAAAGAGTTAGCCTGAGCTTAGCCCTTGCGTCTTTCTATTTTGTTTCTGTGTATGCAGTTCTGTCTTGTGTTGTTGTTTAACAAGCAACTGGGGATATGTGGGCAGGATTTTACATTTATCATCTTGTCTGTGTTTGATGTCTGCCGTGCTAACTACTGAATTCACACCTTTACACAAGGGATGTACAGTCATACCAGATCTGCATACCTAGCACTTCAATTACCCACGGAGCAAGGTGGCAAAAATGAGATTTTTATCTCCAGAAATGAAGGAGAATATTTAATTACTTTTAAATCTGTTTGGAAGGAGAGAAAATCAGTTCACTAGGTATACATATGAAGTCTCAGTCTTCTTAGTTGGAAATAAATTTTTTAATGAAATACAAGATGTATTTATGGTTTGACTTGGCTATGAACAGATATATTACACCAGCTATTTTAGGAGCTCTAACTATTATCTGCTTTCAAAGACTCCAGAAGTCACAGACTTAATTTATTGCCTTTTATTTCTGAATGTCTGGGGCTTTAGAATAAAGTAACAACATAGATTATTCAATTTTCTTGTCTTTGATAATCTTGAACAGATTGCTGAAGTTTGATGTACTCCTTTCCTTTGTAATGTTTGTTGCAGTTTCTCACTATGTGTAAATCCATCATGCTGTTTGAACATCTTAATTGGTCTTCGCTGGATCTTTGTAGCTGTAGTATAATTTCAGATTTCAGACCTTGAATTTGGACTTGCAAGACAGATGTTTTCAGGACAGTCTTCTGGAACTTGTAATGATCTTTATTTTTGTTGATTTCTAACTGTAGTTAAGCTGCTCTTTGCATGTTTCTTAAAATGTCTGCTGAGCAATTCTCTGAAGAGTTTGGTAATTCCATCATTTCTGTGTTTGAACCTGCAAGCTTTGAAGCATCTTTTAACTTTAAATTTTTTTTCTTTTATTTTTTTTAATAACAGTTTTCTGTTGAGGTGCTTTAAAGTTCAGACAATAATTTAGAAATGTACTTGAGTCTTCATAGTCTTTAATAAAATAAAAAAAAAAAAACAAACCCCAAAAAACCTTTTGGCATCACTAAGAATAATCAGGCCTTGTTCTGTTATCATTCAGTCCTTTATTTTAAATAAATCATTCTGATCTCTTTTGAGTAGCCTGTGATTGTGTACAACTAATCTGTAGTTTGAAGCCAGCCTTTTCTTGTCTCTTTCCTGTTGCTTGTTTGCTGCTGCATTGCTGACAAGGACAGGCTCCTGACTGCTGGGTTGTGTTGTTTTATTTTCTGAAGACCCATTTTGGGTTTTAGTGTGGGGTTATTTTTGGTGTTTGTGTTTTCTTCTTTTTTTTTTTTTTTTTAATGACAGTTCCTCTGAAACTTTTTTAAGGCAGGAATAGACCATGTTCACACATCATCTTTGGCTTTCACAGAATCACAGAATCCCAAGGGTTGGAAGGGACCTCAAAAGATCATCTAGTCCAACCCCCCCGCAAGAGCAGGGTAACCTACAGTACATCACACAGGAACTTGTCCAGGCGGGCCTTGAATATCTCCAGTGTAGAAGACTCCACAACCCCCCTGGGCAACCTGTTCCAGTGCTCTGTCACTCTTACAGTAAAGAAGTTCTTCCTGATGTTAACGTGGAACTTCCTATGCTCCAGTTTACACCCATTGCCCCTTGTCCTATCACTGGATATCACTGAAAAAAGCCTAGCTCCATCATCCTGACACCCACCCTTTACATATTTGTAAACATTGATGAGGTCACCCCTCAGTCTCCTCTTTTGCAAGCTAAAGAGACCCAGCTCCCTCAGCCTCTCCTCATAAGGGAGATGTTCCACTCCCTTAATCATCTTTGTGGCTCTGCGCTGGACTCCTTCAAGCAATTCCCTGTCCTTCTTGAACAGAGGGGCCCAGAACTGGACGCAATATTCCAGATGCGGCCTCACCAAGGCTGAGTAGAGGGGGAGGAGAACTTCTCTTGACCTACTAACCACACCCTTTCTAATGCACCCTAAGATGCCATTTGCCTTCTTGGCCGCAAGAGCACATTGCTGGCTCATGGTCATCCTCCTATCCACCAGGACCCCCAGGTCCCTTTCCCCTTCGCTACTTTCCAGCAGGTCAACCCCCAACCTGTACTGGTACATGGGGTTGTTCTTCCCCAGATGCAAGACTCTACACTTGCCCTTGTTAAAGGAGGGAGTTTAGTAGCAAATTTGAGATAAATTAATTCATCTTCCTTTAAAATACTGTCAGAAGAAAGACTGATTCCTGTCTTTGCTATACAAAGTGCTTCTCCCGCAGGCTTTGAGGGAACTTGAAGTGTATATGGCCCGTTTTCCAATGACTTGGGGTGGGAGTGAAGCAGTTTCCTTGTCTTGTAGGTCAAGGTATGTTTCTAGATTGCCTGTAAGCAATTTGTCATTCAAAATTGCAAGCACATTAGAGTTTAGGTTTCTTAAAATTGATTTTGGAGGAAAAAAAATACTGTATCAAAACAGAGGAGAAAAATCTAGAATTTAAGCTTGAGTCTTGTTTCACTTAACTTTGCATTAAGGAAGGAGAGGGTAAGAAGACTGTAGGGTTCTGCTAGTTGTTTGGAGAACACCTCTGAACCTGCAGTTTCCAGAGTACACTGTCGTTAATAATGAAGCACAGGTATGTAGATGCAGCAACTCACAATTCAGGTTAAAGTCCTTAAAGGATGGTTAGAGGAAAAGCAGGAGGCCAGTATGGCCATCACTTCACAGCCAAAAAAAGAATGTACTGAGTAAAGCTTGTAATGGATTGGACAAGAGAGCAGTTTAAACACAAATCTGCGTGTTAAAAAGCAAAGGGTATTTATTTTGCTATGCTAGTCTTTTCCTTGAGTTGGAATTAATAGAATTTGAGTAAGCATCCTTATAAAATTTCTACTGAATCTAGGAAATGGCAGAAACCATACACAGTGGAAGTACAGTATGGTTTTTCAGCTTTCTCTTCCCTGTGTCATTTTACTACTAGTTTTCTGTCATTTGATATAACTTGCAAGTTTCTTGTCTCTTTAACCTACATGTTGAGTACTCGTGCCCTCATGGGAGGACACCATAATCTCTTTTCTCTAGAAGTACCTCCTGTGTGACAGGTCACAGCCACTCTTGCAGTGGATGGAGTAAAGCAGGCTAAACCCAGCCAAGCTGACTCCTTCTTGGCTTATGTGGTCAAGGAAGGCAACAAACCCAAACAATTATATGAAGTTGCATTTGTCCTAATAAACCTTGACAGACTTAAAGTGTCTCTGAGAAGTGACTTGGGACACATCTTCACTCCTTTGATTAAAGACGCAGGTTTCTCAAATTTGCTAGTCATGTATTCTCTATTTCTTTCCCAGAGCCTCAGAAGAAGCAGGGATAGTAAGAGGACAGACATTTCTCATCCCTATAAAATGAACATAGGACAGTAATCGAGAACTCTAGCAGAAGGTTTTTCAAAAGCAGAGAACAAATGTGCCTACTTGTAATTAATTGCTGTTCCCATGTTCCAGTGTTTCATAAATTATAAGTAAAGGGAGATACAAACAATTGCAGCAGTCAGCAAGGGGACAAGTGGTTAAAAAATTAGGCCATACCGGAAAGACTGACAGTGCTTAACATGAGCTTATAATTACAAGAGAGTGCTTGTGATAAAGAAACAAAGGCATGATTACACATAAGGAACAGCAGCTAGCTTTTGTTGGTTAACGGTGAAAGGTGTTTCAAATGAATGCATACGTAAGAGTAATACAAGCTCTGTCAGTTTTCCAAGTATCCAAAGCATTTGGGAAAACATTCTTGTGTTCATGGACAGCAAAGGCCTGCAGAATATAAAGGAGTTTAAAGCAGAGAACAGAACAGAACTGAGAACTGTTGCTAAAGGGTCTCCATCCTGGACTCCACACAGTAGAACTGTTCAACTTCTCTAACAATGTCCTGTAGAGTAAATGCTCAGAGGACCCAGACACAGAAAATACAACTTTGAAGACTCTACGCTTGCCCTTGTTAAATTTCATCAAGTTTCTCCCCGCCCAACTCTCCAGCCTGTCCAGGTCTCGCTGAATGGCAGCACAGTCCTCTGGTGTGTCAGCCACTCCTCCCAGTTTTGTGTCATCAGCGAACTTGCTGAGGGTGCACTCAGTTCCCTCAACCAGGTCATTGATGAAAATATTAAACAGCACCGGTCCCAGCACCGACCCCTGAGGGACTCCACTAGTCACAGACCTCCAGCTAGACTCTGCGCCATTGACCACAACTCTCTGCCTTCTTCCTTTCAACCAGTTCTCGATCTCAGATTACGTCCAATTTAGAGAATTTTGATTTTTGAGTTCTTCCCTGTGAGGGTGCTGAGGTGCTGGCACAGGGTGCCCAGAGAAGCTGTAACTGCCCCACCCCTGGCAGTGTTCAAGGCCAGGCTGGACACAGGGGCTTGGAGCAAGCTGCTCTAGTGGAAGGTGTCCCTGTCTGTGGCAGGGGTTGGAACTGGATGAGCTTTAAGGTCCCTTCCAGCACAAACCAGTCTGCGATTCTGTAATTCTGAGTTTATCCTGCTTTCAGACAACGGGCATCGCTGTGATAAGGTATCTAGACAAGGAGTCTTCTGTTGCATTTCACAGCTCTGTCTTGCAAGTGATGAGTCTTACTCAGTTTCTGTCTTCCTGTGGGCAAAGGTTAGATCTGTCCTGGTGGGACCGAGAACCTTCTGTATAAAAAAATGTGTGTTTTACACTGCTTGTTTTGAAAATCTTGAAATATGTAACAGGCTTTCAATTTTCTTAGAGCTGTAATTGCTCTCAGGTAGACCATGTCTCATTTGTTATAAAAGTACTGTAGCACTTGGTCCTCTTCCTGCTTTTTCATAATCAGTTTGAACCTGACTAATTCTGGGCATCCACAAATGTGGATGTGAAGATGTAAGTCCTTGTCTGTGCCTGTCCTTAAATCACATTTTTCTAGTTAGCTAGTCAGCAATGAGGATGAAAGTAGTGTTATTTTGCCAGGAGTGGGAACTGTGACGTCCTCACTCCTAAACCCAAAGGCATGTTGTTTGTCATAGGAACCCATCAGATGGAGGGTGTGCACTCTTACTATACAAAAGAGATCTGTTCCTGTACAAAAAAAGATGTGGACAGGCTGGAGAGGGTCCAGAAGAAGGGCTGCCGAGATGATCCAGTGACTGGAAAGCTGAGGAAAGGCTGAGAGTGGTGAGCTTGTTCAGGCTGCAGAAAAGAAGTTTCAGGGGTGACCTTATCACCAAGTTCTAGTATTTAAGGGTGAGCTGCAAAGAAGATGGAAACTCTCTTTTGCAAGGAGTCCTATGGAAAAGTGGAGGGCTGATGGGCACAAGATACTCCTGGGAAAATTCTGACTAGACACAAGAGGAAAATTTTTCACAACAAGAACAAGCAGCCACTGGAATAATCTCCCCAGGGAGGTGGTGACTGCACGGCCTTGGGCACTGTTAAGATTGGGCTGGACAAGGTGCTGGAACATCTAGTCTAGGTCATGCTCTGCCAAAAAAATGTTGAACCAGATGATTCTTGAGGTCCCTTCCAACCTGGTATTCCCTAATTCTGTGCTTACAGGCATGATCTGGCATTTACTTGCACAAGGGCAAGTCTGCAGTGTGACTGGTATGATCAGTGGTATTGCATCCACATAAACTGTGCTGAGTAAATTCTGAGACTCAAGCTTTCAATGCATGGATGATGCTGACTTGTCCATCTTTTGTTTTTAAAAATAAATAAATAGAAGGAATTTGGAAAGCCATTGAGAAGATGGATTTTTTTATTTATTTTTTTTTTCCCCACTGACATATTTTGGTGGAAGTAGAAGTATCAAAATGAACTGATTCTGCCATACAACTCATGCAGATCTAACTTGTATTTGGCTGAAAAATTGGGCAGTTTAGAGGAATGAGATCTGGTGTGTTTTGGTTTTTTTTTTCTTATCAGTTTTAATTACTGTGTTTAGTGCATTTTGAGCAAAGACCATTATTTCCAGCTGAAGAGGCTGAAGTCACTTGTGTTATTTGATGTTTGTATTTATGCGGCTGAAATATAGGGGACATGGTCCCTTGGTACATAAGGGGAAGAGCAGCTCTGAGAAGTAGCTGCCACAAGTAACTTTAGCTCTAGTGATCTTTGTGCTGGCATGCACTGCTTAAGTCCTGAAATCCAGACTGTGTGGCCTCTGTCATGGAATTTCTTTGAGTCTGTTGATTTTAATTTACCTTCTCTTTGTTTCCTTGTTTCCATGCTAACTTGTCTGTCACCTTTTTTTCTGCCCACTTAAAAGGGGCAGGACTGATGTTCAAGGGCTTTGTCCTTTTTGATGATTGCCAGCTGGTGATTGATTCCTGGTGTAGCTATAATTTTGTAAGTAAAAATCCAATACCTACGAACAAACTCTTTACTATTTTCTGCACTCTGCACCTGTCTACATGGGCTTTTGTGTTTTGCATTCTGGCATGTAGTTTCCTTGACTGTTCACCTGTATTCTTACTCTTAACCTGTTTGTGTTTCCAGCAACTTGATTCTGTTGCAGTTCAGGCAGAATACATAGGATAATAAAAGCTTTAATGTCTTAATGCAGTCCACTTGGATCAATGCTATTCTGCTGCGTCATCGGGGAGGAGGACCTGCAACAGCAGGGAGAGTGCCTTTGGGCTGTATCTGGCTGCTGATTTCACTGTGGTCAGTATGGAATTGTGTCACAGGCATCCTGTGTGCAGAGCACAAACCGGACACCGTAATGGGTGACTTCCCAATGCTTCAGCTTTGTTTTTGCAGTAGTTCTGTGCTAGTGAAGATTCCCTAGTGTTAACAATGTCTTTTTGGTTTGTGTGTGCATGTGTTAGACTAAAGCCTTACAGGGAGACCTCTATACTTAATGGTAATAAATAAAGTGAAAAATTATAAGACTCTCTGTTAAATTTAAATCTAGTTGAAGAAATATGAATTGGCCGTAGGGGCTGCAAGACTATAAAGTGACATGGAGAGTTCTAATTTAAGGAATGCTCAGTGTTTTAAACAGAAAGGCCCTTCATAGCTGGAAGAGTGGCAACCACTGAGGGATCGATACTATTAATGGGGATCTGTAATTCACAGCAGCAGGACTTCTGCATTCACAGCTTGGGAGTGGGAATTTTTTTGTAGTTCTAAACAACACATGATGCTTATTAACATCATTAAGAGCTGAAGAATTAAGACGTTGTTTTTATATTTTATTTTAATTTTTTAGCACTGACCATGGACAAAATTAGCATCTGTATTGAGTGAGGCTTCCTGGGTGCATTCAAGTTGTCTTACTAACATCAGCAGTAGTACAAAAAGAAATCACTACCAGAATGGCATAATTGCAATTCCAGGAAAATTTTGAATGTACTGAATGTTTTGTTTCTTTCTGTGATACAAACAGAATCTAACTGTGTAGCATGTATAAAGACTAAGATGTCTCTTCTGATGTGGTATGTTTTCTGTACTTCTTTCTATCAGTCTAAGTCTTTACTATCTTCCACTTTCATTCCTGTAAATGAACACAGAACTGAAGCCCTTGGTGTAAAATTTAGGGCAGGTAATGGGAACAGGAAAGACTTTGTACTTAAGTTGCCTTTTTGAGCCAGCAATCAATTATGGCTGGAGATGGCAAGAATGGTATTTGCCAGTGGTTAACTACAGAGGTCTTTAAACTGCTCCTGTGATGCTTTGGAGTTACTCAGGAGGCGGAGGAAAAATGCCTTTCTCTCATACCATGACACAACTAGTTAATATGTGGCTCTGACAAGCATTAGGAGTTCACAGGGAATGAAGGCAGACTATCCATGCTTTGAAGAAAGATCTTAGGTTTTATTTGGGATTGTCAAGATGTTTAATGTTATGGATGTCTTTTGTTCTGGCTTCATGCTGAATTTTGTGACTCCTCTTGATGCCATTATATGTCAAGGTGCTGCAGCCTTGATGTCAAGGAAATAAAAAAAATGGGCTTATGTTAATGTTGATTTCAGCAATGTATTAATTGGTGTTCCTAAGCAAATCTTTAAAATTCTACAGAATTGTAGTTGTAGGTCACAGTTGAAGAACCTAACATTAACGAGCAGTGCCCAGTGCTGGAGACTTGAATGGTTTGTGGTTGTCTGTGTGATAACAGGAATTAACGCATCTTTTGTTATTTGGTGCCAAACATGGACATCTTTTATTATTCAAGTGGAGTCTGTGATAAATTCTGAGGTTTGTACACAAGGTAGGTGGGTACCTGACTCATTCCTCAGGAAGCTGGAAAATGAGTATCTGGAATATTGTGTATCTAAAAAATGGAGGAAAATGAATGTGAAACTGAGATTTTATTTTTTTTTAATGTTTTTTTTAAGATTTATAGTGTGAAACAAGTAGGTACTTCCTAGCTATGCTAAGGGTATAAAATGCAAGCAGGAAGCTTTCTGATGATATCAATTGCCAATATTCTGTAATTATTAAAACAATATGCCACTTGAAAGAAACTAGAAAAGAGGTGCCGAAGCAGCTTGTGGTACTCTCAAGCCTGTGCTTTGGAGACTGGGTTTGCTTGAAAGGTGGAAAACAAAAATGGACTTAAATAATGAGAAGTACAAGGGATAATATGGGCCCTCTCTGGAAGCTAGCGGGAGAAATGGCTACACAGGATTTGGAGAAGGCTGAGGTTCTCAATGACTTCTTTGCCTCAGTCTTCACCGGCAAATGCTCTGACCACACCACCCAAGTCTTGGAAGGCAGATGCAAGGATGGTGAGAATGAAGACCTTAGGCCCACTGCAGGAGAGGATCTGGTTCGAGACCATCTTGAGAACCTGAGCATGCAAAAGTCTATGGGACCTAATGAAATCCGTCCACGGGTCCTGAAGGAGCTGGCAAATGAAGTTGCTAAGCCACTGGCCATCATATTTGAAAAATCATGGCAGTCAGATGAAGTTCCTGACGACTGGAAAAAGGGAAATATAACCCCCGTTTTCAAGAAGGGGAAAATGGGTGACCCAGGGAATTATAAACCAGTCAGTCTCACCTCTGTGCCTGACAGAATCTTGAAGCAGATTCTCCTGGAAGGCATGCTGAGGCACGTGAAAAACAATGAGGTGGTTGATGACAGCCAGCATGGCTTCACTGAGGGGAAATCCTGCCTGACCAATTTGATGGCCTTCTGTGATGGAGCTGTGGAACTAATGGACAGGGGTAGAGCAGTTGACATAATCTACCTGGACTTGTGCAAAGTATTCGACACTGTCCCACACGACATCCTTCTCTCTAAATTGGAGAGACATCAATTTGATAGGTGGACCACTTGGTGGATGAAGAGCTGGCTGGATGGCCGCAGGCGAAGAGTTGTGGTCAATGGCTCGATGTCCGGCTGGAGACCAGTAACAAGTGGTGTCCCTCAGGAATCGGTGTTGGGACCAGTCTTGTTCAACATCTTTGTTGGTGACATGGACAGTGGGATTGAGTGCACCCTCAGCAAGTTTGCCGATGACACTAAGCTGTGTAGTTCGCTTGATATGCTGGAGAGAAGGAATGCCATTCAGAGGGACCTTGACATGCTTGAAAGACGGCCAATCCCAGCCTCATGAAGTTCAACCATGGCAAGTGCAAGGTCCTACACCTGGGTCAGAGCAATCCCAGGCACAGCTACAGATTGGGCAGAGAAGAGATTCAGAGCAGCCCTGTGCAGAAGGACTTGGCAGTGTCGGTCAATGAGAAAATGAGCATGAGCTGGCTTCAGTGTGTGCTGGAGTCTGGAAACCAACCTTATCCTGGGCTGCATCAAAAGGAGCATGACCAGCAGGTCGAAGGAGGTGATCCTGCCCCTCTACTCTGCTCTCATGAGACCCCACTTGGAGCACTGTGTACAGTTCTGGTGTCCTCAACATAAGAAGGACATGAAGCAAGCCCACAAGAGGCCACGAGGATGATCAGGTGGCTGGAGCACCTCCTGCATGGAGACAGGCTGAGAAAGTTGGGGCTGTTCAGCTTGGAGAAGGGAAGGCTGCGTGGAGACCTCAGAGGGTGCTGGAGAGGGACTCTTCATTAGGGACTGTAGTGATAGGACAAGGGGCAACGGGTCTAAACTGAAGCAGGGGAAGTTTAGATTAGATATAAGGAAGAAGTTCTTTACTGTGAGGGTGGTGACGCACTGGCACAGGTTGCCCGAAGAAGTGGTAAATGCTCCATTCCTGACAGTGTTCAAGGCCAGGTTGGACGAGATCTTGGGCGACATGGTTTTGTGAGTGCCATCCCTGCCCACGGGAGGGGGGTTGGAACTAGGTGATCTTAAGGTCCTTTCCGCCCTAACTCTTCTATGATTCTGTGATTCTAAGTATGAGAAATATTTGAATGTTTGGAGAGAAAGAGGCACTTGCTTTGCTGCTGATAGTGTCATGAGGATTTGGTGATTTAAGACCGTTCAGATGGCTACAGAGCAGTAACACATCCCAGTATAACTGGACCTTGGTGCAGTCTCTTTGGGTACTGTGGCTGCTGCTTACTGTGGGCTGGAGCAGAGGGGTAGGATCCATAATCACTTTAACATGTGTATGGTTGTCTGACAGTCTGTGTTTTGTACTACCCACTTTAGCAAAACTTCTTTCTCCTTCTGGCTGCCAACGAGAACAGTGTACGTTATTTCTTTATTTTGACAGCCATCCTGCTCTGAAATAAGCAATGAGGGCTGTTAAGCCTGACCAGGCTATGTAAAAATAGCTACCAGCGCATTTGGGGATGTCATGTGGCGCTGGTACTTCCTTCCAGCCTGCACAGCTTGCGGGTGGGAACCCGTGGGGAGGGGCGTGGCTATAAAGGAAGCCTTTGCTTCCTGTTTGCTGGTGTTTACCAGCGCTTCATTTTCACCTGTATTTTGTAGATCTCTTTTCCCTAATCCTCCTCTTGCCTTCAGAAGGTGTTATGGGGAGTTGTGTAGATTGAAATGCATTTGTCCTCCCTTTTTTTTGATGGTGGAAAAAGCCTGTCCTTGAATCGTTTCTTAGGGTGGTATCACTAGCAGCTAGGCACTGGAGCATGTGGCAAGCACCCTAACAGCGCTGCCTCTGACTGTACCTCCCAACAGCCCTGCTGAACATTCAGTTCAGCAGCATGTTTCAGATGAAATGGTGCACACCAGTGATTCGGCTATGTGTGCTGTCACAGCTGCTCTCTGCTGTCTGATTGTAGAAACTCTGTTATGAGGAGAAGGCTGTTCGGTTTGTTTTCATTTTCTTTTTTTTTTTTTTTTTTAGGTTTGTTGTTATTTGTTTTTTTCCCCTTACCCTTCCTTCTTGCTTTTTAACTCAAACCGTAAAACAAATGCACAAATGTGTGTGCAGTGTTTTGTTTAGTTTTGTGGGTTTTTTTAAACAATACCCAACCATAATGGGCAATGCCAAGTGGGTATGCTATGGTTCAGTGTGAAGCCTGGACGCAGGCTGCAAGCAAGAAATGTGAAATGGAATGAAGAGACTCATCTGGAGTTCATTGTAAATACTGCCCTAGCTGATTATGAAGTTGCAGTTGGATTAAATTCTCTGGGCCTTTCTTTAGCCTTGAAGTGGAAAATAAATTCACTACTTGGGTGTAAGGAGATTTTAATTAAAAAAAAGCTATTAAAATTACAAGAAAAAGTCTGCTTTTGCAGTGCAGAAAATGCTACTAAATGTATGTTTGATGATATACCTTGTGCAGTCTTCTGTGTGCGTGTGAAGATGATTGAGGACCACTAAGACCAAAATGCCTGACTGGTAGGTTTGATTTTTATGAAGCTGTCTGTGTACAGGATGAGCAGCTGAGCTCACATGAGCACAGGTAACTTTAGCATATGCAGTAAATGATTCCACAGTTACCATTTAGTCTCCTTTGGTACTTCAGTGATTGAAAGTGCGCTTAGGTATTTTAAATACTTTGGTCCGAGATTCTTTTTTTTTTTTTTTATTTTCCCCTAAAGTGCCTCTTATCTTTGTGCATTCTGGTACTGACAGCTTGCAGGTATTTACATGTGCTGGGCTGTGTTTATGCAACTGTGTTTCTTGCTTCTTGTGGTGCAGGGTTTGTTCATGAAAGTCTTATTAGTGCCACACAAACGGAAGAAGCCACTATCCTGTTCAACAAGCAGCAGAGTAATGAGCTTTACATTAAATATGTTTTGCAGGATGCAGCTTGCTTCCTCTTGTTTCTTGAGTGTGTGTGCACACGCAAGCAAGCAGTGCTCTTTTGTCAGGAGATTCCTCATGATGTGAGATGCCAGTGTCCATTAACTACTATATAATGGAAAGAAAATTACATATTACTGCAGAATTTTATGCTCACTGTTAGCCATAGAGATACAAGATCATTTGTTGGGGTATAAAACCTTCCACAGTGCACTAAGTCTCAGTGCTGAAGAGAGTGCTGCACTGTGTGCTTATAGGTGATCCTTTGGTTAGCAGTGATTAAAGAGTGGAAGCTGCGTCTTCGTGTGCCTCAATGCTCAGACTTGCACTCAGTTAAAACACTAGTCTTCTCAGTTCTCCAACTGAAAATGCTGTGTTCAGATACTGCAGCAACATCTCTCAATTGTTAAAGTTAACCCATCCTGTTGAAGGACATTCAGCAGGCTTTTATAGGAGTAGGTAAGGAGCCTGGTACCCTGAATTTCTGCAATGTCATTTGATTTCCTCAGTTACATTCTATTACTTAACAGGCAGCTAACAGTAAGCAAGCTCTGCCACAGGACTATCCTGCTCCAGCTAATACCACAACATGTTCTAGAAAGGCAATCTATAGTTGTTTGTTTTTTGTTGTTTGTTTGTTTTTTTTTTCTTTTTTTTTTTATTAATCAGGCTTTCACCAAAGAAAGCATAAACCATCATTTTAACAAAATCAAAGGCAGCTGAAGGGCTGGACTCCTTCGTGGAGTGTGCCCAAATCTTTATCATTGCATCACCTCTTGGAAGATGAGTTTGGTGACTGTGTGTAGGGAAGTGATGTATTGTTTTAGAAAGCCTTATTACTTCCCTGTAGGTACCGGGTCAACAGTGAGCTGATGCTTGTGAATCTAGTGCTGCTTAGCTAAGGTTTATGTTTGGGCCCTGGGGATATTTGAGTACGTGAGAAAAAGGCTGCTCCCAGACTTGTGGCAATATGAGAGCTTTTGCAGTGCTGAGGAACAAGTGAGAAGGTGTGTGTGCTTGCACTACATGGTTGCTGGCCACAGTGTGGCCATGGGCCAGGGCTCTGGAGGAAACGTGGTGGTGCTGGGCTGAAAGGCTGCCATGAGGGCATTCTGCCACATTTGCTTCTATCAAGGCCACACGTGTTCTCACTGCATGTTCCCCAGCAGTAAAACTGTTTGCAGATATTCAACTATAAACAAAAAATCTTTTTCTCAGGGGTGTCTGTGTGGGTCAATTATACAATTTCCATTTTGGTCTAATGTGAAGGACATGATGCATCTCCTTGCTTTGTCAGCTAAGTATAACTCCTCCGACCTTTAAATATGGTCACATGTGTGTTTGGAGTGCGAAGATCTCGTTTGATTTTTCTTTCATTCTCTTGCAGAAATCTTTAGTGGTAACAGAAGTTCAGCTGGCTCTGTGGAAAAAGCCTCATGATGTGATACAGAAGGCTAAATGTAAAAGAGCAAAATAGCACCCACATTGGGGAGAAATGCTGGTGTTAATGGTATTGAATATTAAGTTACTTGATAAGTATTAACTTATCAATTCCTAATTATCTCGCTGTCAAGTTATCTTCATAGGTTAGAGACAAGAAGGAATGCAATATTGTCAGCAGAGGTACCTTTCCAGGGATTTATTGATCAGGTACTTGCTAAGCAGCAATGGATATCAGTGTTTAATAGCATTAGATAGGGGTTTTATCTTTTATGTTTTTTTATAATAAAATATGATTTATAATGTTTATATATTTTATAACAAAGGCTGTGTGAGGCATGTACTTAAAGTCACCCTACATTGTCCTTCATGGAGTGTGTAATTTCAGTATGACCTTCCTGAGTTTTGAGTAAAGAGCTAACATTGAAAGAAGGAACAGGCTTTTGCTAACATTACGAGTGTCCATTATAACCTTTGGAGGTTCATTGCATACTTCTCAGGACTGTTGATGGCCTTTAGTTACTTATGCTTTATGGTCAGCTGCTGGAGTCTACTGATCACTGATCTTTGTTATCAAGTTTTAAAAAAATTATTCCACTGTAGGTAATACCTACATCAAATTTTTTTTTTTTTTTTTTTTTTTTAAATGATAGTACAACAGTTTCTCAGCTCTAGTGCCTGCAGAAGAATGACAATCTTAACAGGGCACTGTTGTTCGTAATCTATGCAGTCACTTCTTGATTCATACGCAGGAGAAGATGAAGAATGGATAGGCTACTTAAACATGATCAAACTGGTGTTGTGAACTGGCCTGTGTAAATAAAGCATTTATCAAATTTAGCAGAAGAGTTTAGAAGTCAGAAGTTAGAATTGCCAATTAAAATTTCTGTGATATGATTTTGAAAAGAGCGAGTTTTAGCTGTGCTTTGATACGCCAGTGTGTGGGCATCCTGTGCACGAGTGAGTAGAATTCCATAGTCTCTTCAGCTCTCGAACTGCAGAATAGAGCTGATGTACAGTGGCATTAACTCCTTATCCTGCGCATTTCTATCTATCGCAGCATCTGTCTTTACTCTGAGGCCTGGGTTGGAGCTGAGGCCTGGACTGGAGCTGTGAAGATGTCTGCTTGTAGCAGAGATCATTGGTCTGTTCTGATGCAGATGAGAGAAAGATGCCTAGGCTTTTTTTTTTTTTTTTTTTTTTTTTTTTTTTTGTTGCTTTCTTGTTTGGTGGGTTTTATTTTATTATTATTAATTTTTTTTTTTTTTTATTTATCCTTCACCCTGCAGGCTTGAAAGGAGGACTTCTTTGTGTTGATTTCTGTGTTGCTTCCCTTCACCTTCCTACTCCCACATGCTCTCCTTTATTCTTTATTTTTAAGAAAGCACAAATGTATGCACACTGGAACCCCATTCCTCTCTAATTTAAGCTCAGCAAAATGCATTTAGAGTGTTCTAATTTTCCTTTCCTGCTATATAGTTACAGCATTTTTTTTCTTTAAAACAAGCAGAAAAACCCAAACAAACAAAACAAAAGGAAGAAAGAGTCCCCAAACCTCAGCTTAATGTCCATTCTGGTTGCTGAGAACAGCTAGAGCAGCTGCTGCTGGTGAGCCACTTACCTGCAGGCAGTTTTGCAGCTGGCTGCTCTCCGGGTGACATTCCCAGGAGGACGAGTAATGGTGGAAGCAGCAGCATGTTCTGATGTTGTCAAAGGGGCACTGTCCTGCTGGTTGTCCCCAGGGCAGGACACTGAGGGCTGAGGAAATGTTCTGTGCTGTCAATAAATGTATTTTAGATGTCAGTAGTCTCGTGTGAGTGACAGAGAACACATTTTGTGAAGATATGAATGCTGGTTTAAAGCACAGACTGTGGTATAAAACTAGCATTGGCTTCCTCAGGGGCAGGGTGTCTTAAGGCCGTGCTTACCTTCCCTGAACAGTAATGAGTGAAATACCTTGTGACTGATGTTCTTTGGCTTTTAACTCCAAGATTCTCTTGGAAGTCAGAGTACTGGTGGGGCTGGCTTTGCTCACCCACACCAAAAGGAGAGCATCTGTGCTCTGAGCACATTGCAGTTGAAGGATGTGTGGTGTGCTCTGTTGATGCAAAGCTGAAATGCATCTACTTCAGTGCTCCCAAAGTGCAAACAAGCCCTCTGCTGTATGCTTATTCCACTGATGGTATGTATGTGACACTGCTCCCCGTGTGTATGCACACACAGGGACGTCGCTGTGCTGTCCAAACTTTGAGAAAGGCAAAGGATCATTTTCAGACAAGCTCTCTTACATCACCTTTCTCCCATATCTCTCTTTGTTTTTCTGTTAATTGAGCTTGAAACTAATTCCTCTTCTTAACATGCCTCTTGGAGGAACAAATTATGCTTTTTCCAGTCTGCTTGTGGTGCATGATAATGTGACTGTGATAATAAGAAGGCCTGAAGCAACCCTTAAACATCTCGAAGTGAATGAAAGCAAGGGTTAATGCTTCAACATTGGCTCATCTGTTGAGTACAGCTAGCTTCATATAGCAATATTTCACTACAGAGAAAAGGGCAGCATGGCATTTATTAAAAACAGCACCTCACTGCTTGGCATTTCAGCATTAATTGTGGCTGGATGCGCAGCCTGGAAATGGGGAGAAGTGGGGTTTTTGGCAGGATCAGCACTGCTGGGGACAAACAGAGACCATGTGGGTACCACTTGAGCAGAAATGAACATGAGAAATGCTGGTGTCCTGTTTTCTTGATCAATTCCTTTATGAAAAGGTTAAAGGAAAAGAATATGCACACTTAGGTGTGTAGACTGTAGGCAGTCATTGGTGCCCTGTCTCTCACTTCAGCTGAGGGCTTCAATAGAGCCTGCTGTGATGAAGCCTTCTGACTCCAGCATGTCTGCAGTTGGGCAGGAGTTGTGTAGTTTGCTGCCAGCATGCTTTATGGTATTGGATTGAATGTGTCTTCATTATGTTCTTCAAACTTTTCTTTGTTTTTGAAGGTTACATTTTAATCTTAGAAAATAGATTATTGAAGTAATTGAGGGATTGGGAAGGCCAGTGAATAGCAGAAATGCATTGGTTATCATGAGCATCCTGGTGCTGTGTACAGGACAGAATCATAGTTTGGACTGGTTTGGACTGGAAAGGACCTTCAGATCATCAAGTCCCAGCTCGCCTCCCATGGGCAGGGACGCCTCACCCTAGACCATGTCCCTAAGGATCTGTCCAGCCTAGCCTTGAACACTGTCAGGAATGGAGCATTTACCACTTCTTCGGGCAACCTGTGCCAGTGCGTCACCACCCTCACAGTAAAGAACTTCTTCCTTATATCTAATCTAAACTTCCCCTGCTTCAGTTTAGACCCGTTGCCCCTTGTCCTGTCACTACAGTCCCTAATGAAGAGTCCCTCTCCAGCACCCTCTGAGGTCTCCACGCAGCCTTCTCTTCTCCAGGCTGAACAGCCCCAACTTTCTCAGCCTGTCTTCATACAGGAGGTGCTCCAGCCACCTGATCATCCTTGTGGCCTCCTGTGGGCTTGCTTCATGTCCTTTTTATGTTGAGGACACCAGCACTGCACACAATGCTCCAGGTGAAGTCTCAAAAGAGCAGAGTAGAGGGGCAGGATCACCTCCTTCGACCTGCTGGTCACGCTTCTTTTGATGCAATCCAGGATAAGGTTTGTTTCCAGACTCCAGCACACACTGAAGCCAGCTCATGCTCATTTTCTCATTGACCGACACTGCCAAGTCCTTCTGCACAGGGCTGCTCTGAATCTCTTCTCTGCCCAACCTGTAGCTGTGCCTGGGATTGCTCTGACCCAGGTGTAGGACCTTGCACTTGCCATGGTTGAACTTCATGAGGCTGGGATTGGCCGTCTCTCAAGCATGTCAAGGTCTCTTTGGATTCCATCCCTTCCCAGAAGATCAATAAGAATGGAAAAAAAATACTCTCTTGTGTAATTGATTTCCATTCTGTCATCTGATTCAGGATATAATAATGCAAATATGCTCCTTCTGAAGATTATGCTTCTGGAGGGATGGCTATGGGCCAGTGGTGTGATCATATGGAAACACATGGGAAATACTAGTCATGACTTGGGGTGCAAGTAGGGAGTAACCACAAGCGTCTTGCGTTCAGTATGATGCCCACAAGTAAGTGCTCTCCTTGCAACCTGAGTTTGTAACAAAGTTAATGAAGAAACCTTACTAATTCAAGGACTGCCTGTGAAAACGGCTGCAAAACATAGAAGTGCTGGGGTGTTACCAGGCCTGAAGTTTGTCCTTCTTCCTGGTTGTATAAATCACTTCTGGCGGTAACCATATTTTTGCACTAGTGCTTAGGTTGGTTTCACCTGCTGCTTCATATAAATGGAAGAATGCAGTAGGTGAAACATAAAACCAAAACTTGTTTATTGTGTTCCTGTCCTCCTTTTCTTGTAGATTTACTGCTGTCTTGTACTTCAAAGGGCATTGGACTCTTGTTTCCCTACAGTAGGTCAGGAAACTGAAGCAGAAAGTGATAAAACAGTTGTCCAAAAAGTCATCTGGGAAATGTATTGAAGTGCTGGGAATAAAACCAGTTTACTGGAGATTTTTAACTATTAATACTTTACTTTCTTACTTGACAAAGTCTATCTGAAGGGAAGCAATTTCAAAAATTAGATTCCACATTTAATATGAGCAAGCAGTTTTGTGAGCAAGGGCAGGTTTTTTGTTGTTCTTACTGGTTTCCTGATTGTTTTGGTGGGGTTTTTTTCCCCCCTGCAGCATGTTTCCTTTAATGTTTGGGAGGGATGAAATTTGGATGAGGACAGGAGAATTCTGTTCTTTTTAGGCAGGGGAAGGTTGTGAGTTTCCTCTATGCCAGCAGTTTGCTGGGTTGGGAAAAGGCAGTACCTAACAACAGCGTCACCAGCATAGGGGGATTTTTCTCTCTGTTCCTTTTGGCCCACTCTTTCCTTTCCTAGCATAGATCTTTGCGCCTGTGCTAAACTTGGGCTGGATTTGTATTGGTGATCTTGTTTTATGCAAGTTAGTGTTGTCACATTATCGACCAGCCTTTTGACCTTGGAGGTGAAATCGTTCTCCTGGTGTCATTCTCTAATTCATTCTCTGTTCTTCAGCATAAGATTGGGTGAACAAGGAAGGGAAAAAAAAAAAAGACCCTAAGGAAATGGGACAGAAGTAGGTCACGCATATGGAGGGCGTGTGGCACGAAATCTCTTCCCCTCTCCCTGGAGCTCTTTAAGTTGTTTTGGAAAGGACTTTTTTTGTTTGTATCCAAATTTGGTTTGCCACATACATGATGTTACTGGTTTTATTGTCTGCTCAGGTGCCCCCTTGCCCCCTGCATTTCTCCAGAGATGAGGTGTTAGGTTTTGGGTTGTTTTGGGTTTTTTTTTTTTTTCTTAAGTGTATTGATTTAGATTTGAAGAAACCTGTTGGATGTTTATGGCTGCCCCATCCCTGGCAGTGCTCAAGGCCAGGTTGGACACAGGGGCTTGGAGCAACCTGCTCCAGGGGAAGGTGTCCCTGCCCGTGGCAGGGGTTGGAACTGGGTGAGCTCTAAGGTCCCTTCCAAGCCAAATCAGTCTGGGATTTTGTGATTTTTCTCACAGGTACCTTGATGGATCACTTTTTCTGCATGTTGCATACTTGTCTTTTCAGTGCTGTAGTGACTAGGCATGGGCTGGATAGCTGGATACTACTGTTTGAGAAAGTGTGCAAGCAGAAATAAATTCTCAATGTATTTGTAGAGAGGCAGAGAAATGAAGCTGAAGGTTGCCTGGTTAGGAGACTCTTCAGGCTTTGGGTTTGTTCTTTCTCTCATGTTGATTGATGTTTATCCTTGAGTAAGGCCTTCAACCTGTTTGTCTCAGTTTCTCTCATAAAGAAGTAACACTTCTTCCTTTCTGTGAGAGTTACATTTCCAGGATGAGAGAGACTAAAAATGTGCAAGTCTTTGGTAAATAGCTTGTCAGTTCCCCTGTTCCAGCATCTTCTAAGAGCAGCAGGAATCAAAGATGTAAGTGTAAATCCTTACCTAGTGTTATGTGTGTGTTACAGTAAATTGAGACCCTTCTGTAGCTTAATGCAAGTGTTGGTCATGTAGGTCTTCTCTCAGAAAAAGAGACCTGAGGTACTGAAAGTCTGCAGCATGAATTTGCTACCTTAAGCTGCCATCTTCTCTCTGCAGTCTGAGAGACACGCAATGCAAGTCTTTTACTTTCCATCAAATCCAAAAGCCTTTTCTTAAAACGTGTTTCATTACTTTTACACTGCTGTTCAGTGTAGCATTACACCTAACACAACCCTTGCAGTCTGTGTAAGGGTGTGTGTTCCAGGTGGATCGGAAGAGTGTGACTCATCTGTGACCGGCTTTTGATTTTGCTTTTAGTAACAGCACAGAGCTATTGGCTTAATCATAACAACTCATGGGGAGGCTCCTGTGAATTATGTGTGACAGCCTGACCCATTTTCAGGCCCCATCTGTTTGCAGTGCAGGGCAGGTCACTGCAGTCAGAGGGATTCCCTTTGCCATGAAGGCTGGTGGCTGCTCCTGGTGGTGCTCCTCCATGGCTCCTCCCTTCCCAGTCTGCCTTTTGTGTCTCTGTGATGCTCACGGGGCCATTTTGTGGGATGGCATGTTAAGTAGATGTTTTAAATGACCAAAAGCAACATTTGCCCCTCCTTGCTGTGTTTTATCTGCATACCATGAGGAAAATAGGAGCTGCCTCAAAATGTAATTTGGTAGTAGGGCAGGATGGGACAGCGCAAGAAATTTCACCTTGCTTGAGGAGTGTCCAGCAATGACGGCTGCTTGCATTCCTGGTGTGTGGCCTTTGTGAAACAAAGGGATGGTTTTGGTATGGGCAGGTGTCCATGTGATGACAACTTTGAAATTAAGAAAGCAGTTTGAATGCGTGAGATGAGTGGGGAATTGTTCTGGAAGGTGCACAGCTACATTGTCCAAAGAGATTTCTAGTTTCTTTGCGAAAGTCTCAAAATAGCACTTTTCTAGTCTTGAAGTATGTAGCTATTACCCTTTTTGCATACAGATCATGGAAGAAGTCTGGCTGGGTTGTTTTGCAGTACTGTCTTCACACTGTTGGTTTTGCTGTAATTTTTGTGTTGTGCATTTGTGTGGGTTTTGTTGTTCTCTGTTGGGGGTTTTTTTGTTTGTTTTTTTTTCTTTTTTTCCCCAAGTAGTTGTCAACTCGAACTTCTGTGCCTGCGGAAGAGTGGTTTATGGAAAGCTTGTGCCTTCACTGCTGCTGCTGCCCTTGCTCAGCTCATGCTGTCTGATCTGCCTGCACTTAGTAAATCGAGCAGTATTATAATGCTTTGCTTGCTAATGAGCCAAACCTTTATTGCAGAGCGAGGGAGAAGAAGGGCAAGAATTATAATGGGTAGGAATAGCTTCCAGGTGACTGGCCAAGTAGAGAGCAGGCAGGGAAGCAGCTCTGCCTCTGCAAGGGCAGATAAGGTAGGGCCAGGAAGGGAAGAACTGACGCTGTTGATTCTCATCATGCTGGATCTTGTGTGTGTTTCTAAATCTTGTGACTCAAGGCCTGTCATGTTAACACCTTTTCACATGAATTCAGTCTGGAAGCCTACTGATTTTTAGCTGTTTGAGCAATTTCCAACCTGAAGTCAAACTCTGTACTTCAGTAATCTCTTAAAACCTCTAGATCCCTTCGTTCAGCCTGCAAGAGAATCCTACATACCAAATCGGAAAAGTGATGGAAATGGAGTACTCATGCCTTGAACAAAAGCGGTCAAGTGCTGGTGATTTTAAGTGGAGTGGCTCCTGCATTACTCTGAGCCATTTCCACTGCTTTCAGTTGCCTGTGATTTATCCCTCAGATTTACATACTTTTTTTGGTGTGTCATATCAAAGGAGTATATATTGAAGGATGTGAGAGGAGGCTACAGCCCTTTCCCAGCTGTGTCCAACATCTGGCAACTAGCTCTTGTAACAAGATGTAGAGTTCCTGCTTAGCTACGGATTTAGGCACAGTTGCCTTTAGCCCTGTGGACTGTGCAAGTTAATAAGGTTAAATGTCTAGATAACTAAGCTGACAGGCTAAATTAGACTCCTGTCATCAAATCTTTTCATCCCAGTGGCAGTGCACTGAAGCAATATATTCTAAATATAGGCCTCAGTGTGTTTTTACCATAAAAAAAAAAAAAAAACACCACAAAACACCCAAACAATCCCTCTAAATCATCTCTGAAATGTCCCTGTAATCTGTGAAGGGAGAACACTGATCTTATAAGGCATTTGCATTTCTTCCTGCTGAATTTGAAACCTTGTCAAATCTTGGGGAAGTTTGATGGTCACACTAGCACAGCTTGAATTGGATGCAAAGGAGCACCAGAGCTTGACCACTCTGATGCCATCCTGTCCTTCCTGGCTCATTCTTTAGCATTGCCAAAGCTTCCCTTCTGGTCTACTGGGGCAGGTGCGTTAGGGCAGGGAGACTGTGCTGCTGGCTTCTCTGCCATGCTGCCCTCTTGTCTCTGAGAGGAACATATAGGAGCCTGCATGGGAATAATTCATGCAGCACAAGACCCAGAAATCATCTTAACCTTCTATTGTGTATCCAAAAAACCTCATGTTTGGTTTTGGGTGGTTTTATTTTCTTTTTGACTCAAATTTCAGTCTCTTAAAAACATTAGCTCCTGTAGTGCACTTTCTTCTAGTATTGTTATGGCACAAAATGCCAGTTCCGCTATGGCTGTAGCTTCCCTGGTGCCTGTGTGTCATGGCTTAAGCCCAGCTGGTAACTCAGAACCACGCAGCCGCTCACTCACTACCCACTGCCCCCACACCCTCCCTCTGGGCGGGATGGGGAGTAAAATGGAAAGAATGTAAATCCCATGGGTTGAGATAAGAACATTCCAGTAACTAAGGTATAACACAAAACCACTGCTGCTACCACCAAGACTAATAATAACAATATGGGAAATGAAGAGAGAATATAAAACTAAAAGGGAAAAGGAAAACAATGAACACAGGTGATGCACAATGCAATTGCTCACCACCTGCTGACCGATACCCAGCATGACCCAAGCAGCGATCTGGGCCTTCTGGTTAACTGCCCCCAGTTTCTATACTGGGCATGACATGCTGTGGTATGGAATATCCCTTTGGTTACTTTGGGTCAGGTGTCCTGTCTCTGCTTCCTCCTGGCTTCCCATGCCCCTCCTCCCTGGCAGAGCATGAGACTCAGAAAGTCCTTGATGAGGGTAAGCGCTACTGAGCAGCAACTAAAACATCGATGTGTTATCAGTGTTATTCCCAAACTAAAGCACTGCACCATCTACTAGGAAGGAGAAAAAAACCCAAAACCAACTGTTATCGCTGAATAAAGGACACGGAGATGAAGCAAGGCTCCAATTGAAGGTCTTTCAACAATTTAGAAGTGTGAAGGAGCTCAGTAGCCTTGCTGGTATTAAGGACTTTGGTCTCAGTGGGCCATCTAAGCAGGCTGTTGCTGGAAGGAGGTGTGAGTGTCTTCTAGCCCCAGTCTGGGCCCCTCCATCAGTCCATCCCCTCCATCATGCCAATACTGCCATCAGCCCTGGTCACCCAGCTGGGGTACCTGGGAGCTGAGTGGAACTGGTCAAGGTTAGGTTGTACTCAAAGGATTATGACCTTTCTGGGAGCATATGAAAATGCTTGTGTTGATACAGCTTCAGGCTTTGATATAAGTCTGGTATATTCATTTAAGGACTCTACTGAGAAACTGTTAGTCAAAGCGCTGGTCTAGTAAGTGAAGAATGCACCACCAACCATGTAAGAAAATTAAAAATGAAAGCATACGAATGCAGTGCACAAGAGGATTATGACCGCTTCTGTTAAATTCCTTGCTCTCTGTAAAGAGGCATCAGTCCTTTCAGAGCTGTGGTTTTGCACTCTGCTATTGCTATTATAGTTCATTATGGTCATAATGAACTTTCTTTATTAATGAAAAATGTGCAATGCTTGCTGAAGCTATGGAAAACATCTTTTATTTTGAATCTGATAAGCAGAAAGAATTAGGTGCTGAACTGGTCCTAAAATCTGTAATGAAATTCAGACTGACAGTGTAAAAATATATATAAAAAAAATTGAGTGGCTTTTAGTGCTAATTAATCTTCTGATGCATGTTAATATACCATGATTGATAATAATGCTAATGAGACATATTGATAATTAACATGAAGTTAAGTTGCTATGAGCAAAATATGAAAATGTGGGATCTTCTCATAGAGAGGGGAGAATACCAGAATTGCAGGGTAACTCAATCACAGTATCATGGAATGGTTTGGGTTAGAAGGGACTTTAAAGCTTATCCAGCTCCAACTCCCTGCCACAGGCAGGGACACCTTCCACTAGAGCAGGTTGCTCAAAACTTGTGAAAACTGTTTGCAAAGGTGGTTGTAGCTTGTCTGTTGCCTGGCCAGCTCTGCTGATGAGAAATGCTTTTCACAGTAAGAGGCATATTTAAACTCAATTGCAAGTTGGGTTTCCACACAGCAGTTCAGAAAAGCCACAGTCTGCAATTCTGAAGGTAAAACTGCCCTAAGCAGATTAAATTCCCACCAAGTCCCAAACTGGGGGGAAAGGACAGGGGGTGAGAGACTGGGGAGAGGTGGGGCCTGGGGGAGAGACTTCTTGTGCCCATTGTCACCCTGGGCCTGTTTGCAGGATGGGTGGCCTGATTTAAAGCATTTCACCTCTCATGCTCATGTGCCTGTTTTCGGGTTGGTTTTGTTTTCTCATGGCAGTTGAGTGTGAGGTTTTAAGAGCAGCTAGTCACTGACAGCAAAAGCCAAGGTGCTGCTCTCGGTGTGGGAAGGGGGTACAGGTGCACGAATGAATCACCATATTGAATCAGATCTGTTATCTCTTCAGTCCAGCATGTTTCTGCCAATGACCAACATCTGAAAAAAGGCATCTGGAAGATGCAGAATGATGCTACCAGCACAAGGTAGCGATCCCTAACGGCAAGAGACCAGCTTAAGTCCCAGTGCCTGACCTTAAACAACTCTTCCAGAATGTCTTGACCTTTGCTTCTATATGCATATGTTGTTTCTGGGTTTTATGTGCAAAATGGCCAATGTCTTGCTGGTATTTTCATCCCAGTAATTTTATTCAATGTTCTGTAGCAACCCACCATGGTTTATTCTTTATATTTTTATTGAAATACTTCTTTTTTTTTTTTTGCTAGACATTAGATGAAAACAAATTTGAAGCTACTCCAGAAATGCACGTAGCTTCCTTCCAAGGTAGATATAAAATGTTAATTGCTTTACTGCAAATACATTTCTAACATCTTGACTCTCCTTCAGCTGAAGGATTTGTGGTTGAAGCTAGGATTAATTTTCCTTTTCCATTGCAGTGATAGTTATATTTTCCCTGGCTCTTTTTCAGTTACAGATAACTGGCAGGATTTTAGAATTGGTCTTCGATTTATTTATTTATTTTTATTTTTTTAAGACTCTGTGTGCTTTTTTGCTCGTGTACCAGGTTTGTGGAATAAGCAGAGAAACATTTCCAAATTTCAGTATCAATGGCAAGAAATATCTGCAAAAGACCTGTGATTTTTGTATGCTGTTAATTCAGAGCTTGTTCACCAAACGTTAATGCTGTCTGGGAATCTGTGATAAGCGGAGACCATGTAACTACAGCTTCTCCTAGCTCCGTATTTATGTGAATCAAGCAATCTGACCCCTCAAGATAGCAAAAGAACCTACCGTACAAAGAAGGTGTTTCAAATACAGTGGCTTGGGGAAACAAAGGAAGGTTGGCAGCTCTGGGTTTAGGCTCTCTGTAGTGGGGAAAATTAAGTCATGGGAAAAATTAAAGCATGTAAGCTTTTGAAACCTGCAATACTGAATTTTTGTCATGCCTAAATCAAGCTGGAGCTTGTAGGTGCTTCATGGTTCGTAATCTGGATGTCATTTGTAATGCATGTCCATTAATGTTTTTTGGAAAACTAGGACTGCTGGAGGTAGCGCTCTACTGTCAGTGGGGGAGTATGAGGGCCATGCATTCAGCACTGTTATGCATTATGCGAGAAAGGAAATTGAAACTTCTAAGTTGCTATTAGTAGTAAAGGCATCCAGTTACTCAATATTTTGAAAAATTATATGAATCCTGAAAGGATAGTGCTTTTATGTTTGTTACATCCCCAGCAGTTTCAGGTGGTTCATTTGTGTGGTTCTGTGTCCCTAATCCTGATCAGTATGTGAAGGCTTAGGGTTAGATTCCCCTGCTCCCCATCTGCGATACCTTGGGGACAGTGCTGGCAGCTTTTGGCACAGTCTTGTTTTCTTACTGACTACTGCTGATGTTTCCACCTTGGAGCATTGCAGCTGTAAAGCTGGTGTCTGTCCTCTGCTCTCAGCATTCTGCTCAGAATCTTATTTTCCCCTTTGTTCCATATGTCTACAGATACTTAAGCAGCTGCATCCCATGACTCCTTAAAAGGAGTCCTGTATTTGTAATCAATATTAGTAATCAGTATTAGTGAACCCTTTACCCCAGGCAGCTGTAGCTCTGGATGGGCAGTGTCAGAGGCTTATTTTGCGCTGCAAATTAGTAAGAGGCTCAAAGTGGAACATAGATGTCTCTTCCTTTATTCCTTATGCAAGATGGGTTGTGCACCCTCACTTCTAAACAACTCTGGAGTTGACTGATTGATGTACAGGTCAAAGACTAGCTGGATGGCCATCATTTACCTTCTGGTAGTGCTTCTTACTTGCTCCCTCCATTGTGATGCTCTTGCATGCAATATCACCTTTCCTTGGTGGCTTTTTGTAGGTAAATCCCACTGAAACATGTATTTGTAAACCAGTGAAGTTTTTTGAAACGCAAGGTTTTGCGTGGATTTCTGATTTTCTTCATGACATTACCTTATGATTCCCCTTTGTAACTGGGATGCAGGGTGATTTGCTTGCACTTCACCTCTGTCTTAGGAATTTGTGCTGGGAGCCTCAAAGTGTCTCTGCCTCCAGAGCCCAGGACTCAGACCTCAGCTGAGCTTCATTCTGTGCCTGCCCACCTGCTAATGACATTAAGCTTGACTATTGCCACTTTGCCCTTTCTGATGTTCTTGTTTCAAAATTTAAGTGATACTTTGTGTTGGTGTTTTTCAAGCTTTCTTTATCCTTGTTTAGAAAAATCAGCTTAATTTTTAGGTCTGTAAAGCATTAGGAACAAAACTGCACTGTGTTTGGTCATCTTTTTCCCTTGCTGTCCCTTGATAGATGTGTACAGCTTCGTTGCCAGGAGTGTCCTGCTTCTCAACAGTGAATATGTCCTCTGTCTAGCACAGCATCTGTGTACGTGATTGTGGAGCAACTGAGGATTTTGTAAGTGCTGTCATGCAAAAAAAAAACGCCCAAGACCAAAAAACACCAGCCCCTGTTTTTTGTACTGTGCTCAGTCTGTTTTGGCAGTCTGTGTGCTCTAAGGACTACAAGCAAACGGGAACTGTGTGCAGGGTAAAAATGGATTATTTACTTGAATTTTACCTTATCCCCTTTTTCCTTTGCTCCTGAGCTGTTTTTCTTTAGGGAAACAACTGGTGCACAATAGCAAAACTTTATTCCCTCTGAGAAGCTGTTTCTCAGTCAGATGATGCAACTTGGGCACAGTGTTAAAGCCACTTAGAGGCTGCAAATATCCTTGTCTAGCTTTCAGTTAAAGGTGGTAAAAGCAATTTACTGTTATACGTGGGGTTTCTTATGCATCCTTGGGTAGGACTTCTGTAGACCAAGAAAGATGTGTTCAAGTTTGTGGTGCTTTCACTTCATGAGTATATGTAAATGTGTATTTCAAGCAATGACGGAGTAAATATTTAAATCACTAACAAACAGCTTTAATGCTTTTTTCTCCCTGCTGCTCCTGAGAGCAGCATTTAGTAACCCATGCCCAACTGGAATGAGCAATTAGTACGTGAAAACAAGCTGTGTACTACAGCGGTGGGATGAAATCGCAAATGGCTAGTTGCAAAAAGGACAGCATGATCCATTCTTGTCCCCTGTGTGAAGGGGCATGAGCAAGCTTGGTAACATTCTCTGCAAATGGTAACCAGTGTCCAGTACTTGACTCTAGGTTGTGTATGATCTGGTTGAGCAAATATCTGCATCTCTGAAAATCTGACCTTGGTTTCTGATGCGTGATTGAGAAATTGTGTTTTTCTTTTGTTAATTCTCAACTGTTTCTATAATAGCAACCAAAGTATGTGAGATGAGCTGACCAAAGGATTTTTCTTTAAAAAGATTATTTTGGCTTGTGTTGAGGCTGGAGAATTACACCAATTCCACTTTTTTTTGTGTGTGGGGGAGTGGGGGTGGGGGTGGGGAGAGAAGAAGAGGGGAAGCTTTTCATGTTTACTACAGGCTGAAGTTTGGGGTTTGTTTCTGGTGGGTGGTGGGTTTTTTTCTTCCCCTTTTCGTTTGTTTGTTTGTTTGTTTTAAATCTGAAGGAATCAGATTATAGGTGTTGCTGGGATGACATGAGCTCTCCAGACATTGATCTGTATTGTGGAGCCATAAGTCCCCTTCCAAGAACTCCCTCCCTTTCTTAGGCCTTCAAATCATGCATAAGCAGTTGTTTTATCCTGCCCCTAGGCCTAAATGGAGAACATTTTAATTCTGTTTGATATGACAAATGAATTCGTAAGCAACTTACCTGACAAAACGCCTTCACTGAAACAGTTTTTTGTTGATTTCTTGTTTCTTGGGTGTATTCTTTCACGGCACAGGAACCTCCCCATCATTTTGACTAAGAGGGAGAGATCCTATTTCTGCTGTTTGCTTTTATGTGACATGGGGGGGAGACGGGGGTTGGGGGAGGGTGGTGTTGTGACTATTCACTTGCCTGTGTGTCTGTTTTAAGCAGCTCCGAGGCTTTTTCTTCACCTTCAATTCTTGCTCTGGTTCAGCATGTGCTTCAACTTACATGCTAGCTAAAAGCATTGTGCGCAGTGAGGCAGCCCAGGGCAGCTTCCAAAGCCTTTAAGAGCCCTGTGCAGCATGTGGGCTAGTGTCAGATCTCAGCAGACCTTTAGGGGTGTCAGCTTTTTGCAGAAGTTGGCAGAGGATACTATGCTGGTCTCTTGCTCAGAAACAGCTCTTCCCTGTATCACCTTTTTTTGGTGTTTTTGTTCTTGATTCATTCCATAACTTTCCCCAGGCACTGAAGTAAGACTAGTAGGCCTACAGTTTCCTGGATCCTCCTCTAAGCCCTTCTAGTAGATCGGGGTGATGTTAACCTTCTTCCAGTTTTTTGGGATGTCCCCCTGTCTCCACAATTTCTCAGAGATTATGGAGAGTAACCTCACGATGTCATCAGCCAGCTCTCTATCCCTGGGGTGGATATAGTAAGGGCCCATCATTTTGAGGGGTCAAACTTCTGAAGTATTTCACACACTAACTCTTCTTTCACTGATTGTGGGTCTGTGTTTGCATCAACCTGGATTTTTGTTCCTAAGGCCTGGGGCTCAACAGTGCTGATAATGACAGAGGTGTGAAGAAAGTGTTGAGAATCTCTGCCTTTTCAGCCTTGTTTGTGACCAGTTCTCTCTTGCTGAACAGTGGGCCAGTATTTTCTTTGTTTTGCTTGTTGTTTATGTACCCGAATAACCCTTTCTTGTAGTTTTTGATATCTCAGGCCAATTTCAATTTGAGCCGAGCTTTTGCATTTCTAACTGCATCTCTGCACACCCTGGCAGTGACCTTGTAGTTCTCAATGGGTATTTATTTGCTTTTTCATCTCCAGTATGCTTCTCTTTTGGTTTTGAGCAGATTCAGAAGCTCACAGTTAAGTTAAGGGGATCTCCTTCTCCATCTACTTCCCTTACCTTTAAAGAGGATAAACTGGTTTTGTGTTTCCAGGAGAGTGTTATTGAAAATCTCTCATTACTCATTAGTTCCTGTATCTTCTGTGGAAGCTTCCCATGGAGTCCCTCCCAGTTGAGCTTTGAGTGAGCTGAAGTTTGCTCTTCTAGAATCTAAAACCTTTGTCTTAACACTAACCTTCAGCATGCTCAGCTGGAAGCCCAACTTCACAATAGTGCCAGGGCTGTCACTAACCAAAATACTACAAAGCAGGTTTTGGTTTTTTTTTTTGTTTGTGAGGAGCAAGTCCTGGTTGGCACATCTAACGTATACAGGGAAGCAGTCCTCTGCGTGTTCCAGGAACTTGATGGGTGGCAGGTGGGCTGCTGTGTTGTTTTTCTAACAGATGTCTGGGTGGTTGAAGTCATCCAGAAGAACCAGGTTCTGGTGACCCAAATATTGCTTCACTGACCTAATTGTCTTGGTTTGGAGGTTGTTAGCAGATGCCTACTCCAAGGTCCCCCTTGGAGGTGACCCCTCTGATCTTGACCCAGAGGCATTCAATAGGGCTTCCACAATTGCTGAAGTTGACTTACATACATTCAAGGCTTTCCTTAATGTAGGGCGCAACTCCTCTTTCTCCTCTCCTCTGCCTAAGAGAGCCTATAGCCATCCATCGCAATCCTCCCATCATGTGAGTTGTCCCACCATGTTTCAGTTATTACAATGATACAATATAACTTTCTGACTTGGTGCAGAGTTCCAGCTCCTCCTGTTTGTTCCCCAGGCTGCCTGCATTGGTATACACTTAAGGTGGTCGGTCTTCTGGCTCTCATCTTGGGAGGTACATTTAAAGGAACATTTGCCCCTGCTCTGGTTGGCCTGGCCTATTCCAAAGTTTGCATCAAAGAAATAGGAGCATAAATGTTTTCAACTCTTTAAAATACAAGTTACACAAAATTCTAGGTTTACTAATAAAAGGTGTATTTTCTGACTGTCCTAGGCTTTTGGGCAGGCACATACCAACCACAAGAAGGTAGCAGCAGATGGAGAGAGCAGAGAGGAGACCTTGATTCAGGAATCTGCTACCAAGGAAGAGTACTACATGAAGAAGGTTATGGAGTTGCAGACTGAACTGAAGCAGCTCAGAAATGTCCTTGCCAACACTCAGTCTGAAAATGAACGCCTTAATTCTGTTGCACAGGAGCTGAAAGAGGTGAGTGAAGGTGCGCAGTGTGCACCACAGCTTGTATTGTAGTTATGTTTTCTTGTCCTGGGTAATAAAAATAAGGAAAATTCTTGAGCTGATCGGTAATACTGGCAGCTGATAAGATGCATTGTCTCTTCAGTGAAATATTACATCCAGATGAAGCTCTAATTCAGCAATGCAGTAAATGCAGCTTGGTGGATCCATCCACTGAACCAGCCTGTGGTGGCCACAGTGCTTCTGATCCAGTACAAATTCACTCCACCTTGTTCAAATACCTGCTAATTCTGCAGAAACCACTGCTCTGTGTCAGAGGTGATTTGACTGACAGATGATTGCCTGTCTGAGCCACACTGGTGCTGTGGGCGTACCCCACATCAGTTCCCGCTGCATTAAGAAGCAGAGGAATCTGTTTAGTCCAAGCACAGTGGTGTTGGGGATGTGCTTTTTCTGCCTTGCTCCCAATTCTTGCTGCAAAATACTTGGGGCGTACTTTCCCCTTTTATCTCTTTTCCCACCCTATCTTTCAGGATACAGGAGCATAACATTAAAAAAGAGTAGCAGTAAAGTTTATAGTCTTGTGTTTTCTGTCATGAAAGTGATGGGTTTTATTTTTTCATGGGTTGCTCATCTTACTACCTCAAAGTATCTTTAACCTTTTATTGTTTAATATTGAAACTGCCTGTTTCTGAGAGCAAATAGTTGCTGAGAAATTGACGTAAAAAAGTTTAATTCCTTATGAAATCTGTAGCTCAGCAAGAGTTCTGTGGCACTGATGAAGAAAAGATTGTTTTGAGAGCTCAGGCCATTGCTTAAATTTAGACAGCAAAAGTTAGATTGCAAACCATAGATGGATGTGGTAAACATCTAGCAATTACTACTCATGAGCTTTCTTGCATCTTCTTTGAAGCACTGGATACTAGTCTCATCTAGTCCTGGGATAATGGACTGGCCTCCCTTGCCAGGAGAGGAGATTACTTAAGAGCCTATGTCTTAATCTCCATGTACAATGCACAATCACAGCCAAAAATCAGAAATGTCTAATTTAATTTCTTTAGGTCATAGTAACAAATACGTGGATAATATTTGGTGGTAAAATTAATGAGGAAGTGTGTTCAGTGGAGATTTGAGGGTTCACTACTACCTCTCTTTGGGTATGACAAAGAAGGAGATTTGTGGGACAGACTGTCACAAGTGATCAAACAGGCCAGTCAAGCTCCCCTTGAGGTCCTGGCTGTAGGAGAACAGAGCTGGAATCAGGCCATGTGCTCTGCTTAGGCAAGGAACCAGTCCCTGCAAGCACACACACAACTCTTGTCTGTATTTCCTAACCTATAAGGACAGTTTAAAAGAAAACCTCCTCACCCTGAAGGCAGCATCATATCCATAATGGGTTCCAGATGCTGCTCAAAAGCATGTGGTCGGCAGATTTCAATCCAGCTCCCTGTGTCACGGCAGCTGAAGGTGATTTTTTCCTTCTAGATACTGCTACGTTTCAGCCACCTCTGCTTTGAGCTGTGTTTTGCTTGAATGAGCTGTCAGTTTGCATGGATTTAGGGTGTGTTTTTTTCTTGTGCTTTGCCCTTCTACCTCACTCACACCCCCTTTTACACAAACAGACTTGTGTGAGTTGGACTCCAGGGAGAACTGGAGAGTGCAGGAAGAGGGGAGGCTAGGGATGTCAGGTTTCTTGTCAAAATTTTAATTTGGTTTAAATACTTTCCTCTTTTTTTCTTTTTTCTTTTAAATGCTCTCATCTGCTGAACAGGGGAAGATGCAGTTAGTTGCTAGACTGGAAATAAAGGCTGATGATAATTATTGGATGTGTCTGATGTTGAACTTTGAATGGAAACCTAATTCAGTTACAGAAAAATAAAAATTAAAGCCTAATTTGGTAAACAGCTGGAGTTTTGCAGTTAGGGGATTCCCTGCCTGTCACTTTGTGTCATCTCAGTGTGTGTGTTCTTCTTCCTTGCCTTTTTTTAGCCTAGCTGTTTCTTCTGCTGCTGGTAAATTCTGGTGAGGTGAAGAAAGGAGGAGGAGAAAAAGAAATGACATGAAAGCTGTAGTGTTAAAATGAAAACACCTGTGCCAGTTGATCGTGTGTGGTTTGAGATTCTTCTCCTGAAGATGAGAAGACCAAAATCACAGGCTGGTTTGGGTTGGAAGTGACCTTAAAGCTCATCCAGCTCAAACCCCCTACCATGGGCAGGGACACCTTCCACTAGATCAGGTTGCTCCAACCTGGCCTTGAACAATTCTGAAGATGCCTATTTGTGTGTTTCATTTTGGTTTGAATTGCCTTGTAGTTACTGGTAGGAAACAGTGACACAAGGTGTGTGAGCAGAGTTATCGGCCTTCTCCTGGCCCACCAAAAAAACAAGGCAACATGACCATCTTTAGGGACATGGCTTCTCTGTCAAAAGATGCACATCAAAAGATGTGGCAGAAGTTCAAATAGTTGCTGTTTCTTCATTGCTGTCCATGTATCTAGAAACAGGGTGATATGCACAGGCCTCCTGTGGGGATTTGCAGATCTAATAGCAAATTTAATTTGAAAGTGTTGTGTACGAGGAGTCACGGAGGAGGTGTTGTGGTTGTAAGGTAGTGAGCAAGATGAGCAGTGGGGTTTTCTCCAGTCCCTGTTGCCAAGCTTAGCTTTAGCCCATTTCGTAGTTAAAGTCTTATGTTGATACTTGTCCAGGGAGATTCTGTGCTATAGAGTTCTGCTGTAGTCTGGAAGTGTTGGGGAAGAAGGCGGAATATGATCTACTCCTTTATACTGTGGAGACGGTGGAAACTGCTACCTTCATTTCTTCTGGTTGCTGATGAAAGAAAAAATGCTGTGGCCATTCTCTACAAGATGGAGAAGACTTGTAGGCAGATCTGTTCTTTATAGTGTGTATTTTGGAAGTCCAGTATTATCTATTGAGAGAACTGACTTGCAAGTTGTCTGGGGGAATAGGAAACTGCTTCCATTGCAACTCTTCTGGATTTGGTCCAGATAAGAGGAAGGATGTGGAAAATGCCTATCTGTGTGTCCTCTGGTCAGGCAGAGGGCTTCTTCTGTCAAAATGAAAAGGAAGTTTAAAAGCAAAAAAAAACCCACCACCAAAACTCAGGAAATTAACTGAGGCTGAATCTCTGCCTTATTTTTAAGGGAGATTTGCTTGGCAGGGCTGGTTGCAAAAGTTTTTGCAGCTATCTGAGAGGACACAAGAGGTTTACTGAAGCTTTTAGTAGCATCCCAAGGAGGATGATTGAGTGCATCAGGCAGCAGCTCCTCTTGAGATGCTGCTGGCAGTAGCAGTGGTGGTGGGTTGAAACCAGATGTTGACCCACATGGGTTGGAGGTGCGTTCATGACTGCATGTTTGATATGCTATCTTTCCTTTTTTGTCTTCTCAGGACACTTGCATAGAACCAGTGAGTTGTTGGAAGAAGACATTCAGAACACCTGGGTTACTGGAGCAGGCACAAGTGGTTTTGACGCTTTCTTTTGAATTACCTAACTTTGGCCTGTTGAGACAGGCTGGCAGAGTGATTACTGATTATGAGTTTTACTGCTGTCATTAGCTAGCTCAGCAGTTCCTCTGTCCTGGAAGAGTCACTGGGAGTAATTGCTCCTGAGTAATTGCTAATTGCTGTTCCTTTTTAATATTCTTCATCTTGCCAGTGTTTTAGTGGCACCAAAACAGATTTCGGAGGGTGATTTGGCTGTGAAGTCATGAGGTAGCCATGCCCAGAGAAGCTGAAAAATAAATGAGCAATTCTTTCCCAGGAAAGTAAAGGGTGTTCCGATTATGTAAACTAAAGAAGGAAATATAGTTTAATGAGTATATTTTAATTCTGACAAAATGTATATCTAATAGGTTTTATCAGGAAAGTGTGTGTCAGTCTGAAGGTTAATGAACGGTATGTGGTTTCCAGGCCCTGCTATGTGTGGGGGACTGTCTGCTGCTTTGGTTGATAATGCTGGGATTCTCAGGTCTGTGTCAAACACAGACATGCAACTGTTTATCGTGGTTTGGTTTTGGGGTTTTTTTAATTGTTTTTAACTCTCAAGAAAAGGAATACCCAGCAACATAAACCTCTATAAAATTGTCAGGTTTATTCCTCCATTCTATTCCCTTGTCTCACTCACACTGAAGGAATTGGTCATGAGTTTGTTTAACCAGAGTCTCATTCTGTGAGGGTCTGATTGGAGAAAACCCCAGTGCCAGACCCTGTTTCAGTTCGTGACCCCAGTGGTGAAATTAAGACACAGATGAGGTCACGTACCATAATCAGACAGTTTATTACAAATTACAAAAAGACAGTTATTATAAAAAAGAGAAATTATTGCAATAAAGGGGATAGCGATAGGACAGATTGGAAAAAAGGCAGAAAATGAAGGAAGTATTCAGGGTGCAGAGAGTGATAGAGAGTCACCACCATGGATCCAGCAGTGTCCCAGGGATGTGTTGTCGTCGTCATCAGTGGTGGGAGTTCTTCAGGGTTTGTAGTTGGTATTGGAGCAGAGTGTCCCCCAAGAATCTGTTGGATGTGGTGTCCTTGTGTAGGCACCCTTCGGGAGTCCCTTTGAAGCTACCCCATGGAGCGTGTCTTGTGGAGTTGCCCTCACGGCGATGTCTCATGGAGGGTGTCCCTCAGGATCCGTAGTAGTCATTAGTGGAGTGTCCTCGTGGAGGTGTCTTTCTGGAGTCATCCTCATGGCCATGGCTCCCTGGCAATGTGTCTCTTGGGGATTACCTTTTTCCCCTTTTGTGAAGAGTTGGGAGGAGTACCTCTGCTCTTCGTGTCACTTATTATACATTCCTGGTGGCCCGCTTTCCCTGGTGGCCCACTTCCCCTGGTCTTGCAACCAGTTCTTTGACTTCACGCATCTGTACACACATGTGTCTGCAGCAATTCTTAGGATAATGGGTTGCAGTTCCTCACACCAGTCCTCAAGGTAATGGACTTAAGGGTCTTAGCTCTTTCCCACTCATCCCTCAGGAAATGGACAGTCAAGAGTCTTACCTCAACTCCTCCCACCCATCTCTGAGACAAAAGATACATGGAATCCCATCTCAGCTTCTCATACCAGTCTTTGAGACAGTGGACAGTGGAGTCTGATTTCAGATCAGTCTCTCACACATGCTCTAGTCAAATCCTGTAAATAATTTTCTTAACTGAGTTTACAGCTTATGAAGCTCATCCATGCTCTTTAAAAAACCTAAAACAAATAAACAGCCAGCCCTGGCATCTTTATTCTTCGTTGAAGACCTAGAATTTAGTCTCTGGTTGTGGGCAGCCAAACACTTCACTGAAGGACACAGTTGCCAGCACTCTGATTAGAAAAGCTTTGAGTGGAAGCTGATCTTCAGTCACTGGAAACAAGACACATTCTGTTAGATCCCTTTGACCATGACTGCTTACATGTTCAGTAATGCAATTGCCTGCAGTCATCTCTCCATATCCTTGGATGCAGCAACACTGCAGGTGCTTGTGTCAGCTTTCTTGGCCTTGCAGTTAGAACAATGAACATACTGTGTCCTGGGCTTCCCAGCAATGTCTCTCCCACCTCTGTTCACATCTCTTCATCAGGAACTGTAGTGATAGGACAAAGGTAATGGGTTCAAACAGGCAAGGTTCAGATCAGATACAAGGAATAAGATCTTTCCTCTGAGGGTGATGAGGCCCTGGAACACAGAAACTCTGGCTGCCCTGTCACTGGCAGTGTTCAAGGCCAGGTTGGACGGGGCTTGGAGCAATCTGGTCTAGTGAAAGGTGTCTGTGCTCGTGGCTGGGGGTTGGAGCTGGATGAGCTATATGGTCTCTTCCAGCCCAAACCATTCCATGACTCTGATTCTGATATTTGACTGGTTTAATTGCTAAGAAGCATTTATTTTTTGGAGCTTAATGGCTTAAGTTGTTATATGTGACCCTGTCTGCTCAGAGTGATGGTGGCTGTCAAGTCTTCTGTAAATATACAGTAATCTGATTGCTGAAGTTCTTCAGGTTTCTTTAACATCATCAGTGAAGGAAGGGTATTCCTAAGGTTATAGTTATTGTACTGGGTTCAGCAGGAGCAGTTATTTTTCTCCTTAGTAGCTGGCGCAGTGCTGCGTTTTTGACTTTAGTCTGAAAACAGCACTGATAACACCGATGTTTTTAGTTGTTGCTAAGTAATGTTTACTCCAATCAAGGACTTCTCAGTCTCATGCTCAGCCAAGGAGATGGGGCAGAGGAAGGGAGGAGGAAGCAGAGGCAGGACACCTGACCCAAACTAGCCAAAGGGGAATTCCATACCCAGCATGTCACATCCAGTATAGAAACTGCGGGGGGTTACGCTGAAGGCCCAGATCTCTGTTCGGGCCAGGCTGGGTATCAGTTGGTGGGTGCTGAGCAATTGTATTGTGCATCGCTGGTGTTTATTGTTTTCTTTTCCTTTTGCCTTTTTAGTTTTATATTCTGTTCCCTTTTTTATTTCCCTTATCATTGTTATTATTGGTGGTAGCAGTAGTGGTTTGTGTTACACCTTAGTTACTGGACTGCTCTTATCTCAACACATGGGAGTTACATTCTTTCCATTCTCCTCCCTATCCCTCCTGGAGTGGGGGAAGAAGAAGTCGGGGAGTGAGAGAACGGCTGCATGGTTCTGAGTTACGGGCCACAACAGGTGTATATCTCTTTCCCACTAGGATTTATAACTAAGATGCTGAATAATCCTTTGGGTTGCTTTCTGTTTCTTCCTCTTGAACACACTGGTAACTCATACAGAAAAAAACCACAACAGATCTCCCCTGCAGCCAAGGAAGTAGAGCTTCCATCTCCTCTGTGCCCTAAGAGCTGTATCAGGAGTCATGATTGAAGAAGGCATTGCTTTTATTATAGCAGAGAATAAGTGGAAACAACATTTTATTGTGTTCTCAGTTACAGACTCTGCACTACTGGTAAGTGGCCAGAAGTGTGTTAGTTTATTACAATGTATTCTAGATTTAAAGTCCTGTGGTTCATGTAGTCTGATGTGTGTTTCTGCATCAAACAAGAGGGCTCTTTCTTTCTTTTTTAAATAAACAGGAAGGGGGGATACATTTTTGATGCAACTAAATCATATTAAATTCCCAGCATTGTTGCTGTAATATTTTTTGATATATTACAAAGGTCAAAGAAACTTGAGGTAATGTTAATCATATAGCAAAAATATGCTTACAGAACACTTCCATACACATATGCATAGTGTGAAGTAAACCATTTTCCCCATTCTGAATAGTATCTAATCTGCAATGCTGCTTATATAGGTGAACAGCTTAAAGAAGTGCAAGTGCTGAAAGATTTATTTTCTTTCATGATAAGAATCTTGGGGAAGCAAGGAAGAAAAAACTACTTGATCTCTAGAGCTTTTTCCAAGCAGAAAGGACAGTAGCAGAGGAGGATTTGCAGCTTTTGGAAGCAGAAGTGTTGGAGAATGGAAAAAGAGGTCTGAATGGCACTAGTGTCAAATTCAGAAAGCAAGAGAAAAGGACATTTTTGATGGAGAATATGACTTAGAGCAAGGGAAAAGAAGATGTCTGTAGTAGTAATATTTGGATTAATTGGAGTGAGGAAGGCTGGAAAGCTCTGGAAGTTGATGGTAGATTTGGTTGCTATGGAGCAATACAGCTTGGAGTTTTGATAGTGCAAGAGTTTTGGTCACACTGAGGGAAGGTATAAATAAAGACTTCTGCCTTGCTTCTAGGAGGTACAGAGGGTTGGAGATCCCATAGAGGCAGGGTGAATTGGGAGAGAAAAAGAAATGGAAGCAGGGTGGTTAATCTAGAGAAAAAGGCAAGAAGAAAATGGAGAGTTGGGGTTGAATGTTGACAAAGAGCAAGGATTGAGCTTCTTTTGCTTAAGGAGCTAAACCAAAGGGTGATGGCTTAGTTGAAGAATATGGTGAGCCTTGCTAGAAAGCATCTGTGGGCTTGTCCTGGGTTTACCAGGAGCCGTTTTGCTCCTTCTTAGTAACTGGTGCAAGCTCTGTGTTTTGACTTCCAGCCTGGGCCGAGAGTTGATAACACCGATTGTTTTTAATTGTTGTTAAGTAATGTTTATTCTGGCCAAGGACTTTGTGAGTCTCATGCTCTGCTGGGGACGAGGAGAGGCTGGGAGGAAGCAGAGACAGGACACCTGACCCAAACCAGCCAAAGAGGTATTCCATACCATGGCACGTCATGCCCAGGGAGGTAACTGGGAGTTACCCGGAAGGGCACACTCTCTCTTCAGGGGGGGTCAAACTCGTTTGGCGGTGGTATCGTATTCTCTTGTTATTTTCTCTTATCAGTATTATCATTGGCGGTAGCAGCAGTGATTTGTGTTATACCTTAGTTACTGGGCTGTTCTTATCTCAACCCGTGGGAGTTACATTCTCCTGATTCTCCTCTCCGTCCCTCCGGGAGTGAGGAGAGCCGGGGGAGGGTGAGTGGACGAGCTGTGTGGATCCGTTTAAACCACGACAAGGCTCAAAGCCTCTGCTTTGAGGGTGGCTTTATGCTTCAGCTTTGTATACCATATGAAGTTGCCTGAGTGCTGATATAACCACCAGCAACCCGAAGTTAGCCAGAGTGGGAGAGTTGGATACGGAGGGTGGTGGGCCAGTTCTACAGCCAAGGTGCGGACAAAAACCATACAAGCAAACAGAACTGTGTGAGAGAGCTGAGAGCTTTGCATGAACTTCTATAAAACCAGGTTGCAGGCTAGTGAGTTGTGGAGAAAAGGGTATTTTGGTTAAAAAAGAAAAGAAGAAAAAGCACAGTGTTTGTCCTGCTCTGCGTGGTGGGCTACAGTGAGGCCTTCTGAGGGTTGCTCTGCTTGGTCATGGTGTGGTTGCCCAGCCTGCAGGAGAGGCTGCAGGGTTGATATCCCACATCACTGTGTGCTGCCATTCCCTACATTGTACAGGAGAGGCTGCAGAAGAGCTCCTAGAAACTGGTGTGTTCATCAGCACCGAATATGGGAGCAAAGCAGCCGTGTGGCATGGCTTTCAATGTAGTGCTGTGGGGGTGAAGATGGTTCTTCCCCACTTCTTCTTCAAGAATTCCATAGCAATGCTTGACTTCTAATGGAAAAGCCTCTGAGCACAAAGGTTCTGGCAGAGCTGATTACCTATGGTTTTTTAGGTCCCTTCTGGATTCCAGTGTAACGCTCAAATAATACCCCACAGCAGTGTATAGCAGATACTCATTGATTCGTTACTTTTTTTCTTTTTTTTTCAACTGTGTGGACAGGATTGTATTTAAATGGTGCTAAAATACGCTGAAGGAGTTACATCTGATGTGAGCAGTGCAGCTGGGGATCAGCTAAGCCCTTTTTTTGGTGTTTGTTTTTAAGAATGGTGAGAGCTGAGTGTTTTTACAAGGAGGAAGCACTGCATGTAGTTGGTAATCATTTGAAGCATAATAAAAATACATTCCAAAGAAGATGAATTGTCATGGAAATTCAGTTGGCTTGCTTTTCACATACTCAAGGAGGCATCTGCTTGTGGTTTCTCTGTTGTTGGGCACTGATACATTCAAAGGGAGGATGTCAACTGCGGTTTCTCATGCTGTAATGGCTGCTGTTTTGGCTGCTGCCAAAACTGAATTAATACTGGAAATTGGGGTCTTCCAAGTCACCATTTGAACACTGTATTAAACACTGTGTATTTTCAGATTTTAAAGAAATATTAAATTACTATTCTTCTGACATGATAAAACTCTACATGATTCTCAAAGTCTTAATTCAGATTCCACAATCCTCTGTTGTGTGAAGACTCGTAGGTAGCATGCTTGCTGTGCCGGGTGATCTTTTCATTGTTCTGATCTAATTAAATTGCTAGGTGCCTATCAGAGCTGCAGGAAGAGCAGGATGAGTCTTTCTTGTTAGTCACAGCTCCTGGTAACCTTCATCACAACCTTTAGCCTGCCCAGGGTGTCTTGACTAGCATGAGCAGTGGAGGGAGGAAGTCTCTTGCGTGCACCTGTGATGTTATAAAAAGTGTGAAATCGATATGCATTATTGCAGGGGTAGGTGGAAATGCTCTAATCAGTGAAATCATGGCTTGAAGTTACTTTACAAGCTGTTAATTCAAGAGGTTTGTTCTCCCTCTCCCTCTTCTCAGTGAAAACTTCTGCTGTGCTGGCAGCACTGTTTTAGGATGCAGAAGCAGATTTGCCTTTTTGCACCTGGGCTTGGCACTGCTTCCATTGAAGTAGATGACCCTTGGCCATCCAAGCAAGCAAGATTTGTTTAAGTCAGAGTGGAATTCCTTTGAAAATAGGAAAGAGCATGTAGTACAGTATGCCACAAAGTAGTACTGGGATACACTTGGGGAAAAGATTTGCTTTGTTTCACCTAGCAGTTCTGTGCTGATGGACTGGCTTAGAACAGCACCTGAGATTTGTGTTCAAGTCACATTCTGTAGGTTTTAAGAGCATGGCTTGGGACAAAACAGCACTTGGGCAGAAACATAAGAAGCTAGTGAGGGGCTGTGCCTGTACTATCAGAAATAACATTGGGCTGTTGCCACACTTGGGGCCGTATCAAAATCTGGGTTTTTTTACCCTGTGTTTTGGCTTTGAAGTTTAGTTTTGATGTACTTTACTGGTATTCCTCTTGATCATTTTTTTAGGGGAAATAAGTTTGGGGTGGTAATGTACCAAGTATTCCTCTGTAGCTCTCTGTATATGCCCACTGGATCATCTGTAGATGGAGGGGATCCAGATTCTTTTAATTGACATTGCTCAGTATTCTTTCCCTCTAGTGAAATTGGTGATTGTAGCAAACTCATTAACCCTGCTGCTTTCGAGCATTTGTTTGCCCAGAGGGAGGTGTGTGCTGCTGTGAGAGCTGAGCAGGTGAGAGAAACACAGCATCGCTGGCATTGCCATGAACCAAAGCTGCCTTGCCCTCTGTGTGTTAGACTGACAGGGGAAACACTGAACAGAATAAGCAGGTACTCAATAATCACATGCGGTGAAATCCAGTCCGCTTATGCACGGGGTAGCTTAGGTCTGGAAGCAAAGAGGTATCCTTGGGTTTCCTTAACTGGGTTATTCTGACCCTCCAGTGTTGCAGAGATTGAAAAAACGACTGATTTAATCCTGATAAGTAACAGATTAGTAAGCAGTTCTAGGAGCAGTATTGGGACTACTTACAGCTAACTGGCAATGTAGATGGGTGTCAGCATAGGCACTGGCAGCTGCTTCCGAAAATGGGGTGCCACTGCTTCTGCTGTCATGGTATTTTGCCCTAAAATGAAGAATCTAGAATGAAGACTTGCCCTTTCTGTGTTTTAATGACAGTGGTGTATGTTCTGGTGGTTATTCTAACAGAGCTGTTTGATCTTCACAATGTGTTCATTTGTGTTCACTGGAACTTGGACAAAAGCTCTTGCAGGAGGAAAAGCTAGCATGGGGTCAATGAACATAGCTTTTTTCATGATAAAGGGACTCTTCTGTTTTACTGCAAATTTGCCTACATGTAGATTTTTTATACAGTATATTTTAATCAAATCAATTAAATTCAGTTTAATCAAAAGAGTTCTTAGAAAAATAATGGCCAAAGATGGATTTATTTTTTTTTTCTTCCTTTATGGAAATATAGGTCAGTGGCATAATAACAGGCACAGAGTGTGCACTTTCTGAGTGGAGAAAGCAGGATCTTACTAATTACTGCTACACAGATTCCGTGTACCAGGTTGTGCAGGTAGGACTTGACTGCTCCCTCCACAGTGTGTCCTGCAAGGAAAAGGCTACTGTGGCATAAGTATATTCAGTGCAACTGACCCTTTGGTACTTTTGGCTTTTCAAAGCCTCTTGTAGCTCTAAGATAATAGTTGAGAAATAAGAAATCTCTGGAAACAGCTTCTGGTCATTGCTTGATGAAGATCCAATTGCTGTGTCCCTACACTGTTTCTGAAGAATACAAGCTCGATGTAACACACTGTCTGAAATAAAGCTGTGAAAAGGGAAAGAGGTTTCATAAGACGTATGAAGTAATTGTATTAAGTCATTAGAAAGTTACTAAAGTCTGTCCTGCAAAGTGGTAAACAAGGCTGCTGAAAGATTGGAAAGATTGGGTAGTGTAAACTAAGCACTTTCCACGTCCAGGAGGTGTGGCACCTCGTGAAAACAGGCTACTAATGCTGGGAGTGCAAATTTAGCCAAAGCTTTTTTTCTCACGCTTTGCATAGAAATTAGTTATGGCCAAATTAAGTCAACAGGAGACCTCTAATTTTTGGTGCTGTACTAACTTCTACTTTTTTGTCAATATTGTTTTGGTTATAAATTCTGTTAAGTCTGTATTTATGGTGTCTAGTGCTGCAGACCCATAAAGTTGCTGCTGGCCTGCTGTCACACTGCCAGTGTTAAATCTGCCTGAGAAAGACCGTCACCACCGTAAATGGGTTATAAACTTTAAAATAGGCCTTTAATATTAAAGCAAGAGATATGAGTAAGAAAATAAATGAGCCTCCAACAGACCTTGGAACAGGGGAGGGCAGTTTTTAATTAACAAGAGAATGTTGTACTCATGATTATTGAAAATATGTGGTTTGTGGATATTCCTGGTGGGACAAACTTAACATGGATTTGCAAAGGAACAACAGCAGAGTGCAACTGCAGTTTTAGACTACAGAGCACAGCACAGAGTAGTTCTTCTGTAGTGTTATTAAGTGGGAGGGTTTTGGTCAGTAATTCTCACAGATTAACAGAAGTATATTAAAATCAGAAAACAAAGGTAACAATGAAAAAAGAACTTTACCAGGGAGAAAAGCATTTAGAAGCTATCAATGGGCTAGAAAAAGAGGTTTATGAAAATACTGAAACATTAGACTTGTTTTGGCTTGGTTATGAACAAGCAAGACTGTTGAGGATATCAGCTGCCATGATGTCAAGGAAAGGTCCAGTGGTGTTGAAGGTATTCCCTGCCACATCCTCGCCATTACTGCCAGCTCATCACTGCATCTGTCCTGAGGCTGTTCTGTAACAAATTATCACAGTAGATTTCATGGTTTTGACTTTCCTAAGACACTTGATGCATTAGAGGAGTCTAAATTATATGCTTCAGTTGGGAAATGAAACCCTGAGAGCTTTCAAGGTTTGAAATCAATTTCATCAAATTACTGTTTCCAAGCTTGCTCTGTGATTTCTTGTTCTGTAACTCTTTAGAGCCACCACTGCTTCTCCAGGCAGAGCAGTATCTCACTTGTAGGTTTTATGGCTCTTTTCTCTGGAGTGCAGATATAGGGGAGACTGATTTTGGTTATTAGCTTTTGATAAGCAGTCTCAATCTGAAATATAAATAAAAAGTATGTTTGATGTCACGATGTGTGTGCGTATATATATATGTGTGTCACTATCTGTACTTAGTTAAATGTGACTTAGAGCTACTATTGGAAATACATATTTATTACTAATTTATTCCCCTAAGTGTGGGCTGTAGACTAAACTGAGAAGAGACAGCAAAGGCTCTTTATGCTTCTAGTGTAAGTCTAGCTAGTCTACTGTTCATTCTGTTTTCCCGGAAGCATGGTTCATCTAAACAGTCCCTTGCTAGTTTGCATCCACAGGGAGAACTATTGCAGTCAGAGCTTGAGTTCAGCTATTCCTGAGGTGTATCTTGAGTTCAGCTGTCCTCCAGGGAAGGACATCCCTGTGCCCTACCCAAACCTGGCAGATGATGGGCAAGCCTTGAATGCAGAGGGCTGTTGTCTCAGCTACTGAGCTCTTCCTTTTCCTTTCAGCTTGAGGGAAGCCTCAAGCTTGTTTTATTAGCATCTGAAAATGCAAACACAGCACATGGAAAACCCTTCAAAACTTGCTTTGGGTCACATTGGGTAGCAGTGACCCTTCTTAGAGCTGGCTTGGCTCAGCCAGCCCTTCTGGAGTCAAAAGATGATGACAGCTACCTAAAAGTTTATTGTCAGACCTTGGAAGGGTTAAATCTTTTCTTTGTGGCAGTAAAGGATACGGAAAGCTGCTAAGCATTTAGATTTGAAATTTGAAAAGCAGCTGTAGATGGATTCAAGAAGTCATCCTCTGATCTCAGAGACTTATCAGTGCCCCCATTTCTGATCACAAGGTTCATTCCAGTCCTCCCAGCTTCTTCTACAGCACTGATCTGTTTGTTTTTGTGAAGACATTGCACCACTGCTGCTGTGTCTGTGGGCTTGCACCAGTGCCAGTGTTTAGTGCCCAGTGGACTTCCAGACGAAGAGCACCCATTAGGGGTCAAGGGGTGTGTGTTTTTATCCTCACGTGGGTTGTAAGCTTCCAGCTGGAGAGCATTGCTAGAGCAAGGCTTCATCCTTATACAAAGAACTTAGTCAAAAGTAAGGGATGTATTACTACAAGTGTTCAGATATTAACCCTCCCCATGAAAATGAAAGGGTTTGAGAATGTGCTTTGGATTTTACTCTGGACTGGATCAAATGTTTGAACAGATACCAAGCAACACATTAAGTAATAGGATATACATACTGTAGTAAGACTTAATGCTGACTAAGCAGTTGTCAGTTTTAAGTGGCTCCAGAATACGCTATGCAAACTGAGTCTCAGCTCAGGTCTCTTAATATTGTGCAGAAAAGAAATTCGTGACAGTGCATTTCTTTGTTCTCTAGTGTTGTGATAACCCATTCTTAATGTCACAGCTTCACAGCTTTCTATCTAATGGTTTAAAAAAGAAAAAAAAGAAAACCAATTAAATGTTGAGCTGAGTACATCAGTAGGTGGTGACACAGCATTAATCTCAACTAAAGAAAACCCTGAGGTGTATGTATCCATGCTAAGAGGCTTTGTCATAGGTTCATAGACTGCTTAGGCTTGGAAAGGACCTTAAGGTCATCTAGTTCAAATGCTTTGCACAAGTCCAGGTAGATGATGTCAACTGCTTTGCCCCTGTCCATCAGTTCTGTGGCCCCATCATAGAAGACCACCAGATTGGTCAGGCAGGATTTCCTCTTAGTGAAGCCATGCTGGCTGTTACCAACCACCTTGTTGTTTTTCCTGTGCTTCAGCATGGTTTTGAGGAGAATCTGTTCCATGATCTGGCAGGCACAGGGGTGAGACTGACTGGTCTGTAATTCCCTGGGTCTTCCATTTTCCCCCTGTTGAAAATGGGGGTTATATTTCCCTTTTTCCAGTCATCAGGAACTTCACCTGACTGCCATGAGTTTTCAAATATAATGGGCAGTGGCTTAGCAACTTCATTTGCCAGCTCCTTCAGGACCTGTGGATGGATTTCATCAGGTCCCATGAACTTTTCACGGGGTGTTTGGCTAGCCACAGAATCACAGACTGCTTTGGGTTGAAAGGGACCTTAAAGCTCACCCAGTTCCAACCCCTGCCACGAGTAGGGACAACTTCCACTAGAGCAGCTTGCTCCAAGCTCCTGTGTCCAACCTGGCCTTGAACACTGCCAGGGATGGGGCAGCCGCAGCTTCTCTGGGCACCCTGTGCCAGCGCCTCAGCACCCTCATGGGGAAAAGCTTCTGCCTAAGAGCTCATCTCAGTCTCCCCTCGGGCAGGTTAAAACCATTCCCCTTGTCCTGTCCCTACAGGCCCTTGTCCAAAGCCGCTCTCTGGGTTTCCTGCAGCCCCTTTAGGCACTGGAGCTGCTCTAAGTTCTCCCCTTCAGGAGCCTTCTCATTTCCAGGCTGCCCCAGCCCAGCTCTCTCAGCCTGGCTCCAGAGCACAGGTTCTCCAGCCCTCACATCATTAATAATGGGAGGACAGGTAAATAAAAAACCCTGAAAAAAACCCCAAACGAATAAATAAAACAATATTAAAATAAATACATTAAAATACCCTAAAACCCAACCACCCCACAACCAGAATGAAGGCCATTTTTGTACATTTGCGATCAAAAGTTTCAGTGCAGCTGCTTGTTTTCCATTAAAACTTCAGAGCTATTTGGGAGCATTATCCCAAAACATCCTAAGTGAGATCATAAAGCATGTGCAAGAAAACGGAGGGATCAGGCCCAGTCAGCATTAAGGGCAGGTTGTGCTTGACCAACCTGATCTCAGTCTATGATTAAGTGACCTGCCTGTTAATGAGGGAAAGGCTGTGGACATTGTCTATTTGGACTTAAGTAAAGCATTTGACTGTGTCTCCCACAGTTTTCTCCTAGGCAGATTGGCTGTTCATGACCTGGACAGGAGGATTCTTCACTGGATTGAAAACTGGCTGGATGGCCAAGCCCAAAGAGCGGTGGTGAATGGCAGCACATCTAGTTGGAGACTGGTCACTAGTGGTGTCCCTCAGTGCTCGGTGTTAGGGCCACTGTTGTTTAATACCTTCACTGATGATCTGGATGAGGGGATCAAGGGCACCCTCAGTAAATTTGCAGATGACACCAAATTGGGTGGACATGTTGATATGCTGGAGGGTAGGAAGCTCTGCAGAGGGATCTGGACAGGCTGGCTTGATGGGCTGTGGCCAATGGGATGAGGTTCAACAAGACAAAGTGCTGGGTCCTGCACTTGGGCCACAACAATCCTGTGGAACACTCCAGGCTTGGGAAGAGCGTCTGGAAACTGCTCATGGGAAAGGACCTGGGAGTGCTGATTGACGGAGCCAAACATGAGCAGCTTGTGCCCAGGCAGCCAAGAAGCCAATGGCATCCTGGCCTGTACCAGAAATAGCGTGGCCAGCAGGGCCAGGGCAGTGATTGACCCCCTGTACTGGGCACTGGTGAAGGCCACACCTCGAACCATGTGTTCAGTTCTGGGCCCCTCACTGCAGGAGAGACATTCAGGTGCTGGAGGGGGCCAGAGAAGGGCAATGGAGAGCTGGTGAATGTTCTGGAGAATAAGTACAATAAAGAATGGCTGAAGGACCTGGGGAGTTTAATTCTAGGTTGTTTAGAAGAGAGGGCTCAAGGGGACCCTTATCACTCTCTGCAACTACCTGAAAGGAGGTTGTAGTGAGGTGGGGGTCATTCTCTTCTCCCAAGTAACAAGCAAGATCCCTGGAAGTGTTCAAAACCCATGTAGATGAGGCCCTCAGTGATATGGTTTAGTGGTGGTCTTGGCAGTCCTGGGGTAGTGGTTGGATGTGATCTTAAAGGTCTTTTCCAACCTGATTGATTCTATAATTATATATAAACTATATGAGAGAAAAAAAAAAAAAAGTACCGAAAGTTCCATTAGATCAAACTGTTTCTAAGCTGTTAGAACTGTTCTAATTATTAGAAGCCTCGACTTTCACACAGCAGTGGAGATCACCTGCATGACAAGTCTGTTCGCAGTCCCTGGCAGTGGGTAAATGCTTTTGGGGCAGAGGCAGACCAGCAACCATGTGTAGCCAGCAGCACCTTCTTATGATGGCTTTTTCTCCCTCATCTTCCTCTGAGCAAACCTGGCGTGATTTCTTTTTCCTAACAGAAGTTGCAGTATTCTTGGACCAAGAGACAAGATCTGAAGATCTTCAGTTCACATGGCACATACCCACTGTTTCCGAGCACAGTCAGGTTGATACCCACAACAGATATCCTGCAGGGAACAAAAATCAGACGAGGAGGTGGAATACGTGCAACTCACAGCACATTTATTCTCCTGCAGAAAGTGTGGAAAATAGCATCCTAGCTGTTTATCATAGTTTGCATGTAATCAAGGGCGGATTCAAACTGGTCCCTGTGATTTCTAGCACTGTGCAGCCCAGATGGACTCTGCAGAGCTCTGCCAAGGCAAAGCTGAGAGAATGAAAATGCTGAAGATCAGCTTTCTAGCAGCAGGAGCAGGGTTGGTCTATGGCCTTTAGATCAGTCAAAATCACTTTCATATTGCAGTCTTTTCCTAGACAGGATGGATGGGAGGCTTCTGTGTAGTGGGAATATTCTCTAGGTTGAGAAGTTGAGGAATTTTGTTAGGTAGATGAATACTCAGCAGCCATCAGTTCTCCACTGTGGTAACTGATATTCTAAAGTGCTGTGTGATTTGCTTTAGGTGGAAGTAGGATTTCATAAAGCTGAGAGCCCAGCTAGGCCTGCCCATGTGACCCCGCTCCCCCTTGTCCCCTGTATTGCAGACAGAGGAGGAAGGAAGAAGCCATTGAAGGAACAAGAGTTACACAAAGGTTAAAACATATCGCTAGGGCAGCTCACCATTTCTATAGACTTGGGGAATTGTAAAGCACCACCTGTGAGGACATGTGCAGTGTCTGTCTTAAAACACATAAATACCACTTTCCATATGGGTAACAGAAAAATCTGATTAAGGAAGGATGCAGCAGCTTCACTTCCCTGCAGAAAAAATCTTGGCATTTGGTCAGATGTATGAGCTAGCATGGCACCCAGTTTAATTAACCCTGCAGCTTGCAAGCATGCACGTTTATTTGACAAGAAAATGTTAAGAGCAAGCTGAATGCACAGCTTGCTAAACAGCCAATAAATCTGGGTTATATCTTCCTTCCCCAGTCAGGAAGCAAGGGAGCTATTTTTAAACCTGGCCTTTCTGCACACACTGCAATGGAATGATTTTTCTTGTGGTAGGCTGAACATGGCAGTACTTTCACATTAAGTAACGAGCTCTTACTGCTGCTCTGAATTAAATGGGCACAATTTGGCAGAAGTCGTTCCTTCTTCAGAAAAGACTGGCTCCAGTGATTTCTCCAGGCATTGACCTCTGCAAAGATTATATCATCAAGAGAGTAAGAGGAGCAACGCAACCTGAATGGTGGGGAGAGCAGCTCACCAGTAACTTTGTGGGAGGTCTTCCATTTCACTTCGGAACTGGGTGAAACTTCGGAATGTTTTATTCAGGAACTGGGAAAATTATGGATAAGGTCTCCTAATTTGTACAAAACTCTTTTTGATACCCACAACAGGGTATCCTGCAGGGTACAAAAATCAAAAGAGAGGTGCAATATGTGCAACTCACACCACATTTATTCTCCTGTAGAAAGTGTGGAAAATAGCATCCTAGCTGTTTATCATTGCTTACATGCAAGCAAGGACAGATTCAAACTGGTCCCTGTGATTTCTAGCACCGTGCAGGCCAGAGGGACTCCTTGCACAACTCTGCTGAGGCAAAGCTGAGACGATGACTAACTGTTAAACAGTTTGGATTGTCTGGCTGAAGGCTCTGCCAAAGGCAAGAGGTCTTCATTGCAGTTAAGGAGGAAGAAGTCGGGATTTGAATTCATGTCAGCTGGTAGCCTTCAGATACCTTCAGGCACCTTTCCCTATGCGCCCTGGGTCTGTGCAAAGATAGAGCCAACAGTTGCTTAGGCCTGGAACATGGAATGTAGCAACTTTTTATTTGCATTGCTTTGCTGTAGTGTCTGGTTTCAGCAACTAATGTTGATTTTTAGCTTCTCAATGTGCTGGGAAGCAGTGGTCTTCATTGCTAAAAATAAGCAGGCAGGTTTCTAGCATATAATCTTTCTGTACCTGACTTGTGGGGAGCTACAATTTACATGTATTGGTCTTAACAGTTGCAGGTGATTCTGTGTTTGTGTTCAGAACGTATCAGATTCAAGTTTGCTTCTGCTGTGAACATTTCCTTTATCTCTTAGCTTTCTGTAGGGGTCTGTTGATACTTGTGTTGTATTTCTTCTGTGTATTCCTGCTGCATGCTTGCAAAGGGACTGAGACTGGATTTTATTCATTGATGGCATTCCTGTTTCTAACCAGAAGTGGAGAATGCTAAGGGAAGCCGAGTCTGTATACCAGAGGATTAGGCTTTCCCAGCTAGGCTGCTAGATAGATGGAACCAGAAACAAAATACATAACCTACATAGCTGAATTGGTAGGCAGCTTCTTTCATGAGCTCACCTTTGTTTTGCACTGATTTAGAACTGTTTGGAAAACCATCCTGTGACTTCACAGGTACAGCTGCTAAAATACCTGGACACTATTTTCATAGGCAACTATACTGCCTATTTTCCCATCTCTGAAAAAATTTCTGCTAATGTTTCAGGATGTATTTTCCCCTTTGTTTTAATTGAGGATTTAAAATGTGGCTTGAAGGAAAATAATGTTGAAAAAATAAGGGCTAAGTACATTGAGCCATTCACACAACTAGATATGTGCTAGCTCAATTTATTCAAGTGTCTTTGTATAGTCACAAAAGATCTAAAGATCATCCTCCATCAGTATATTAATTTTTTAATTTTTATTTAATTTTTTTTTTTTAGGTCTTTCTTTGAGGTCTTGCACAAGTCTTGGGGCTGAGGGGAGGGAACATTTTATAAGTCAACCACAGTTAGTTTCTTTCTACCTGGATCTTGGGTTTCGTTTGAGGTTTAACTCAAAGTGTCTCTCTCCAAAGGGTTTCGTTAGAACATATTTCCAAATTATTGCATTGGGCTAAAGGGAAGGTCTGTTGAAAAGCAGCAGCAAATACATGTCCAAAAAGTCTGGAGTCATCTGCATCTGTCTGTCTCTTGTGAAAAGGCCCATCTTGTTTAAGTGTTAACAGATTCCGGCATTGACTTCTGATCTGGAAAACTTTTGACAGCCAGTGAGATGCAGGTGTGAATGTTGCTTTCCCTGCTTGCTCATTGACTTTTCTCTGAGTCAGGGGTGAGAATTTGTAAGAGAAGACAGAAAATAAAATTTAATTATTGTGTATAAATGACTTGGGTTTCTGTATATCATTTGGGAGAGTGGGGGAGGTGGGAGGAAGAATTTATTTGAATAGAATCTAATTGATTAGTGCACGTAAGAAAAATTAATAATTATCTGTCCAAATCACCATCATTGTGGGGTTCATTTGTTTTTCCAGGTCAATCAGAATGTGGAGATTCAAAGGGCTCGTCTACGAGATGATATTAAGGAATATAAATTCAGAGAAGCACGTTTGCTGCAAGACTACACTGAGCTTGAAGAGGAAAACATCTCTCTCCAGAAACAAGTGTCTGTTCTGAAGCAAAACCAGGCAAGTTTTTCAAAATAGTGAGCATTGATTTGGTAGCAACAGTTAATTCCTGTGTTACAGCATGGTTCTGTTTCATTTCAGCATCCAACCACTTATTTTTTGTACTGCTTTTGAGACTATAATCTCTGTCTTTTAGTACCAAGAGTTGTCCCAAAATGTTTAAGTCCTTTCTGTCTCTTTTTATACACTGTCTTAAGACTTTATTGCTTCTACTTTGACCTCCAAGTCATTCCACTGCCTGCTCTGTCCTTGATGGAAGTGAAGTTTCTACCAGTCTGCTTTGTTACTTGGTTTAGTCTTTGCTACACTAGTTTTTCAATGTCTCTTTGCAGTACTCTCCCATCTACCCGTCCATCCACCCATTCGTCTGTCCTCTTCTACAGTATCTGTAAGCAGATACATTTCTGAACATACATTTTTAATGCTACTTATTTCTTACTTTGTCTCTCCAGTTGTATACTCTTCCTCTCTTGCAGCTACTTTCATTAAACATGGGCTACTGTTACATTTGCTTTATAATGTCAGACCTGGGTGACTGCTCATCCAAAAGGTCACATTTTTAATTGCGCAGTTCCTGCTATTTTCAGAATTTTAGAAAACTGCATTTTTTGAACAACTGAAGAATTTTCCTGAGTCACCATTAGCAGAGGTAGTTAGCTTAGATGTGTTGTTAGATGTGGCCTTTGGCATGATTTGCTTATCTTCACCTGTCCGATGGGGACTTGTTATTTTTATTCTTCAGATACCCGTCATCCTTATTATATAAATAAAACTTCAGATTCCATTTGAGAAAATGGTATAATATTCCTAAAATACAAGCTCCTAAAAAAAAATAGTGTTAATACCATCTGTTGTAATGAACACATAGCAAAAACCTTATAGGATTTGCTTCAGAACTCCTTCAGGGTTCTGAATGAAAGCTGCCTGCCAAGCAAGGTATTTGGGATATTGGATATATTTCATTTATCTCCAGGTGAAATTCCATGTCAATGTTTTTTTCATTTTGGCCTTGCTCATGTGCCCAAAATAGGGACATTTTTATTTCATTCATTGTACTTGGAGGAGCAAGTGGAAGCTCAGTGTTCACATTCTAAAATACCAATGTTCAAGAGTGCTGTCATTATGGGTTGAGCTAACTTTCGCTCAGATGCTATCTTGCTTATGAGTTACTAGTAATTATTGGCTACCTGTTTGTATTCTGCAGCCTTTGGAAATAGACTGCAGTCTTGAATATTTGATCTCATATATAGACATATATAGAACAAAGAGCTAATTCTGTTCATGGTAGTGGATTATTGCTAATCTTACTTGATGAATTTCAGTAAGCTTTCATTATCCTACTGACAAACTAGAAGAAGCCATCAAGTTTTCCCAGGAATAACTTGCAAAACTGAATTAGCATAATTGGTTCCTGGTTTTTAAATCAGGTGTGGTTCAGCACCACCAGGTTGCTATATGTTGGCATCTAAAATTCCTTTAGCAGCTGGCAAAAATAAATGTATCATGTGGCATGTTTTCCTTTCAAGGTTAAGATAAAGTATTCTTTAGGCATTTTTTTTTTTGTCCAAGGGATTCAAAATTTTACCCCAGCTGTTGGTGTTCATAACTTCAGTGTAAGAGAGGTTTAAAAAAAGGCAATTTTATACATAAAACTTAGATGTGACATCAAATTTCATGTAGCAGCATTGAGAGTCTGAAGTGTAGAGTCTGTAAATTGTAGCTCTTTCAAAATGTGCTGAAAATGATGATGGTGACAGAGATGATAAAATGTTTTATTTTGAATATATAAAGCAGAGTTAAGCCTGGTGGCATATTTTTACATCAGTGCAGCAAGAGTGTCAAAAGCATAGCTTTGTAATGCTGGATTTTAAAAATGTGGAGCTTGAATTTGTGGGAAGGTTGGACAGGGAATTTGTTAATCAGAGAAGGAATTTTCATAATGTGCTAGGAAAGCCTGTTTTGTTATTCCTTTATCACATCCTTTATCTCCCACCTGTCTCAATTAAGCTGGAATAGATCAGCTCATTTGTGTTTTGCTTAGAAATTTTCTTCCATGCTCTTTGTGAAGGTAAGTAGTGTAAGCAGCTTAGAGTCAAAGTGCCAAAACTAGACTCTAGTACTGAAAAAAAGTGAATCTATTCTCACCATATTTGCTGAACCAAACATTCAAAAGTATTTGGTGCCTTGCAGGTAGACATTTTCATTACTGTTCCCCTGTGCCCCCTGTGTTTGTATAATCTCCAGGTGGAGTTTGAAGGCCTGAAACATGAAATCAAAAGGCTTGAAGAGGAAACAGAATTTCTCAACAGCCAGCTAGAAGATGCCATACGGCTGAAGGAGATCTCCGAACGCCAGCTTGAGGAAGCCTTAGAGACACTGAAGACAGAGCGAGAGCAGAAGAACACCCTTCGTAAGGAGCTCTCTCACTACATGAACATCAATGACTCCATGTACAACAGCCATCTAAATATCTCTTTAGATGGTCTTAAGTTCAGTGATGAGGCCACAGAGCCCAATAATGATGAAATCATGAATGGATTCGAACAAAACTGCCTCAGCAAGCTCAGCAGTGGCAAGAATAGTACATCAACACCCAAGAAAAATGAAAGCTTCCCACCAGCCCCAAGTCTGGTTTCAGATCTTCTAAGTGAATTAAACATTTCTGAAATCCAGAAGCTGAAACAACAGCTTGTACAGGTATATGAGCTTCCTAAACAACTGTGTAGTTCCAAATAGCTGCTAGAGTTTACTGGGGTTATTTCAGTCTTTTCAATATCTCACATGGACTGCATACAGTATGAACTATATTTGTAAAGGCTCTGATTGATTTAGAACTTGAGGGTGTTAAAAATTTGTCAGAGAAAAAATACAGCATGCTGCTGTTCTCATGTGCAGAAAAACTAGCAGTCATGTCCTGTGTTTGGAGGACAATTGTAGTGCATCTTTTGTGCAGTACATGGTGTGTCTACTTCATTGTGTTCCTAGCGAGAAAGATAGTACTTTGTTTGAAAATTGGTAGTTACCCCAGTTATCTTCCCCAAAATTTTTATACACCAGAACTCCTTTCTCTAATTAGTTCAAAGAACATGAAATTTTAATAAGTACCAAGCATTTCTATGTTACATTTGTGCTATTGCGAGGTTGGAGAGTTTGAAACAAGATGTATATTTATGTTGCCCAGAAATGTTTTAAAGTTTTGTCAAGCACTTTTTAAATTTTCCATAGAAAAAGCCTTTGTGGAAAAAATAGCTGGATTTTTTCAAAATGAAACCTTTCAGAGGAGAAAGTTTCAGTATTTCTGAGTCTTTCATGAAACTCCAAGTTTCCACCATAGGCTAGCTGCAAGTTTTCTAATTGTTTTTTCTAATGCTATTTCTCATAACTTGATAATTTGAAAGATAATAGTAAACTTTTGCTTATCTTCAGCTGGAAGAATATTTTGACACTGAGACCATCAGCTATGGAAGAATGTATAATATGGATTTTGAAGTGAAAATGAGAAAGAATTGGCAAGGAACACTGTGCTCGACATAGCGTTAGAATGACTGAGATAGCTTTTTAATAAATTAAAAATTAATAACCTTTAGAATAAATTAAATAGCACACGTAATGTGCAAGTGATTGGGTTTCTGTAACCATATGGATCTTGGCTAAATTGCTGTCTTTTATAATAAAACCATTTAAGTGATACAAAGTTTCCTTTATGTATATGTTCGTGTTTGTGCATTTCAGATGGAAAGAGAAAAGGTGAACTTGTTAACAACACTACAGGAATCGCAGAAGCAGCTGGAAAATACACGGGGGGCCCTCTCTGAGCAGCATGAAAAAGTTGGCAGACTCACAGAAAACCTAAATGCGATGAAGAAACTCCAGGTTAGCAAGGAACATCAGTCTGCCCTGGACAATGAGAAGGACAGAGACAGCCATGAAGATGGAGACTATTATGAAGTTGATATCAATGGGCCAGAGATCCTGGAATGCAAGTACAAAGTGGCTGTGGCAGAAATTACTGACCTAAAAGAGGAGCTCAAAAATGTTAAGGCCAAATACAAAGAATGTGAGTCTAAGTATGAGGAAGAGAAGAGCAGATACGAGACCGAGAGCCAAGCTCTCACTGAAAAGATCACCTCCCTAGAAAAATCCAGTAGGCATGACAGAGAACAGGTGGCCAGGCTGGAGAAGGAGCTAAAGAAAGTCAGTGATGTTGCTGGAGAAACACAGGGCAGCCTCAGTGTGGCCCAAGATGAGCTAGTCACCTTCAGTGAAGAACTGGCCAATTTATATCACCATGTCTGCATGTGCAACAATGAAACTCCAAACAGAGTGATGCTGGATTACTACAAGGAAGGTAAAGGTGGACACAGTAGTCCAGAGGCCAAGGGAAGAAGGTCTCCCATTCTCCTTTCTAAAGGGCTGTTAACTATAGAGCTAGGAAAAGCAGAGAATGGAAGTGGTGACAGCAGTCCATCTCCAGTGTCATTGCTGCCATCGCCTATGTCAGATCCTCAGAAGGAACCAATGAATATTTACAATTTGATTGCTATAATCCGGGATCAGATCAAACACCTGCAAGCTGCTGTAGACAGAACCACCGAGTTGTCCAGGCAGCGTGTTGCCACTCAAGAACTTGGGCCGGTGGTGGACAAAGACAAAGAAGCACTCATGGAAGAAATCCTGAAGTTGAAGTCCCTGCTGAGCACCAAGAGAGAACAGATAGCAACTCTGAGAACTGTACTGAAGGCCAATAAACAGGTAACTAGGTTTAAGAGATGTGAAGGTTATAGTGTCAGGGAGTAAAGTCATAAACACAAGAGAATGAATCTTTGAGGTCATGCTGCCATACCCTCAGTTGGTACCAGACTGAAGCAGGCTGTTTCATTAGAGGCACACAGCTGTCCTGTAAAGCTCAGGACGGTGGCTTTAACTGACTTTTGCTTGTCACATACTCATGAGATTATTTATTAAGCTTACTGCCTGTCTGAATTATATCAGGTTAAATTTCATGTAAGACACCTAAAATGAAGAGGTAAATCTTACTTTCTACTTGAAAGAATCCTAGTAGCAACCTAATTCTAGTATTAATTTTGAGTAGTAACTCAAAAGAGTTAAGTACTCTTCTCTCTCAAGCTGCAAAATAAAAGCCTACTAAGATGAGGATGTGATATAAGAACATGGTCCAGATAACAGGGGTGAAAGGTTTTAAGTAGGGCTTGGGGATTGGTCTGTGCCATTTGATACACCTTAGTGCTGTAGATGAAAATAACTGCCGTTAAGACACATGTGACATGCTTCATTGTCTCCTCTGAAGTTAAAGTAATGCAAATTAAAGTTGTCTTTAAAAAAAGTATAGTGTTGTTTAAGAAATATATACATACTTTCAGGGGGTTTTTGCACATTTTAATAAAGGTGTCTCAAAACAAAAGGCAAAAAGGCAAAATGCTGTAGGGTTTAGAGAATTGTGCAAGTGATTGATGAATGCATTTAATTATAGAGATACTAGATAGACTGTTTTGTATTTGAAGTATGTAAAGTTTAACTTCTTTTAGTGGTTGGAGATGGGCGTCACTAAATGTATATTCTGTAACTTCCCTAGATGCTGCTGCAGGGTTAATGGGAGTAGGAGACCCATATGTCCAATCTGTTTCCAGTGTTCAAAAACTAGATCTTATTTAATCTGTACAAGAAAAGTTGACCAAAATTTTAACATTCCAGTACAAAGTGAATGTTTCATCATGTGAATAGTGATTACAGGTGCCTTAGCCAGCCACTTTGTGAAGTTTCATTAATTAGCAGGTTTCTGTTCTTTTTGGTAAACAGACTGCAGAGGTAGCCCTTGCCAACCTAAAAAGCAAGTATGAAAATGAGAAGGCTATGGTTACAGAGACCATGATGAAGCTACGAAATGAGCTGAAGGCTTTGAAAGAAGATGCTGCTACCTTCTCTTCCCTGAGAGCAATGTTTGCTACAAGGTAAAGAACGTAAGAACTCTGCAAAATGTCATTTCTTGTGTGGGGGAAGAGCTGAACACCCTGCCCACCTCCCCATGCAGAGGAGAAAAATGCCTTTTTCCAAGTGTGTTGCTTACAGTGTTTGTCTGTGATATGCCAGGGATATAGTATGTTGATACAAACCAGGAACCTGTGGTGGTGGTATTTAATTCTGGTGCAAGACTGTCCCTGGTTCTTGATGCCGTTAACTCTGAGAAGGAGTGACATTTAACAGGACAAATAGAGCGTTTATTACACAATAAAGATACGACTGTGCTTGACCTGTAATAATCCAGAAAAAGTAAAGATTTTGCAAACATTGTACTATTCTTAGTTTGTCCATCCTGCTCTTGCCATCTCTGACATTTCATTTACCTGCATGAGCTGATTTGGGTTGCACATGTCTTTGGAACTTGCTTCTGTTTCTTAGTTGTGCTTGTTGACATACCACATGCTGTAGAAGTGATAAATGCTACTTTGATCTGCGTGTTGCTTATTGCTACTGTCACTGGTTTCTTCCTTAAGTCTACATGTTTCTTTTGGTGAATGTTGAGGCAGCAACATCACATTACAAAATCCAGATCTGCTTCACAGGTAAGGAACATTCAGTTGCTCCTGTGTGGAGATGATCCTGGAAGATGGGAACAGAAAAATCTTTATTTAAAAGTTGCCAATCCCAGCTCTGTGGAGTTTACAGGGAGACCGCTGGTAATATATTATTCATAATTCATATATTCATAATATTCATATAATATTCCTGTTCCATTGCCTGCATATTCTGTGCAGATAGAGAAGAGAGACTGCAAAGGATGCTGTTTAATGTAACCTAGACACTTGCTTTTAAGCCAACCCAAGGAGATGGGGGAGTCTGTGTGCACTGTATGCTGCTGCCTTCTGTGGGCATGTTTAAAAATAACAAAAAAAACCTTAAACCAATATCACAGAAAAGATTTTTTTCTATCATCTGCTAAAAGGTACCATAGAAAGGAATCAGAAGAGTGCTTCTGAGGATTCCTGAGGCTTTTCAGTATGGTCTTTTCTGGGGCTGGTTCTGCAGCAGCATTTGTGCTCCTTGGCTAATCTTAGGCTTCCTGATGATACAGCCTTTCTCAGCAATATCAGTGCATGTGGGTAAGCATAGAAAGGAAAAATGGATACCAAGGAATGCTAAAGGTTGAATTGCAGCAGCTCATTATGCCAGAGAAAAGAATGCCCTGTACAGTGTGGATTTGTCCTGCTTTCTTTCCCCTCTCTCTGCTCCTCTGCAGTGTACTTAACATGCAGAAATTGCAATCTCTTTGTTAGCTGTAGATCAGCCTGATGGTGAGAGGAAGGAGAGGAAGCATGCTGTTAACTTTCAGTTCTTTTTCCTAGATGCAGAGAGCTAGCTGTCTGAATTACACATAACTGCAGTATGTTTTCCCTACACGTTTATTTTCCTGCCTCAGTGTGAAATCAAGTGACTGTGAATAGTTTGGAGAGGAACTATCAGAGACATGCTGGAGGGTAATCCTCTCTCTGCCTTTCTCTTGATGCATTATCTAGAGGTCAGTCTTGTTTTTTTACTGGGAAGACAATCAGAATTCCTTGATGTGGGGAAACTGGGAGCAGAATAAAGGTTTTTCTGAAAGCGACAGACTTAAGAGCTCTGTCTTGGAGCTCTCACAGGTGATGAGAGGCAGGAGTGAACTCTGCCTGGGGATGCACAACAGATCCTCTGCCTAAGTGAACAACTGCAGTATCTGCAGTTAAGCTTTACTTAGTAAGAGTAGTGAAAAAAACAAGGAGCCAAGAGCAAAGGAGGTCTAAAAAAACTGAGGGTAGAGTGAGTGGAGATGTGGTCTTCTGAGCTGCAAGTCCTGTGAGCATCTGCATTCCCAGTGGAGGCATGGCAGGGAAGCAGCCAGGCCTCATATTTTGCCTGGGACAGTGGCAGTTGCGCAGATCATGAGGAACTGCTGCTTTCTTCCGCTGTGCCCGGTGTTTCAGATGCCACAATAGCTATCAGGAGCTATTACTGCAGGTAGGGTACTGCTGCCCCTTCCTCCCTGATCTCTAGTCAGAGACTGGTAGTAGCTTGGTGGTTGGCTGAGTGCTGTTGTCTGTTAGTGGCTGTTTCATCCAAGTCTCTTTTTCAGGTAAGGTAAGTTTGGAAGGGGTATTAAGTGCTTTGGCAAAGACAACCTCAAAAGCCACTTGGAATCTGGTGTTTAGGTGTGTTTCAAATATCAGAAGTATGTCTTCACCATCACAAACCTGTGAATTGAGTCACTTAAAAGTGTGCAGTAAGTTGTGTTTTTTCTCTCGCCAAGGTGTTTGTGTCAGCAGAGCCTAATCACAAATGACAGGTTCTTTACCCCAATGTGTTTGTTTTGGTGTTGTGTTCAAGTGTGGGATAAAGCAGACTGCTGCTGCCCTCAGATAGGTATTTTCACAGGAAAATGCCCATTTTGTAGGATGCATAAGAACTGTAACAGTACATGAGAGTTGAAGGCTGAGCATGAATATAGTAACTGACCTAATTTCCTTTTCAAAGTAGGTTAATCCCTCTGATTTGACAATACTACCAGCTATTTTTAATAAGTAATGAAAATATAGAAAGACCTCAGCCTGATAAAAAGGAAAGTTTACAAAACACAGATTAACACTTCCAGCACTGAGGGTCTGCTCCAGCACTCTAGACAACACTGTATGGCTAAAATCAGGTTGTTGGACAAAGGAGTAAATCAGGGATTGTGTAATGTACTATAGATATATGTGCAATAGCTGTGTTGTTAAAATCCAGAGTTTCTTAATTAAAACAAATATCCCTGTTGTATCTACAAACAGACTGGAAGCCAGGTGAAAACCTGACCTGTAGAGCTGAAAATGGAAATATCTGCTTAATTAGACTGCAGTAGGTATTTATGTATCGTTGTATTGCAATCAAATATTTGATGTTTCATTAGTAAACTTTATAATCTCCTGAAAAATAATAATAAAAAAAAAAGAATGCAGTCACTTGTCAGTTTAAAATCCAAAGGAAAGCTGAACATCTCATTTGTTTTACTGTGTCGTCTAGGCTTGCACTTGCTAACAGGCAGTTTGGGTGCTGCAAAATGTAAATCAACGGCAAACAATGTAGCAAATGTTCATTAGGGTGCAGCCTTCAGCGTTATTACAAGATGTGAAGTGGTGCTTCTTTTTCTCTAGAGATACAGACTGGCTCCTGTACTTTACCAGCTCTCTGGAGCAGCAGTTTGAAAAGAGAACTTCCCAAAATAATCTTTCTCAAAATTCATTGTACAAAATTCACTAGTGTGGTTTCTGGCTTTTAGAGGGTTATAAATGTATTTACTTAGGCATTTAAAACAGAGCAGCTTGTCTTCATAAAATTGAACATTGTACAGAAGGCAGTCAGTTTTACACTACACTTGCAACACTGAGTTACAGTAATACCTGAGTGGGTATGTCCTGTATTTTAAAGACTAAATTCTTGCAAATTGGTGAAAGAAAATAAGGCTTTACACAAACCACTCATGTTAGAATTTTTACCTTCATAGAATCATAGCATAATTAGGGTTGGAAAGGACTTTAAGATCATCTAGTTCAAACCCCCCTGTCATGGGCAGGGACACCTCCCACTAAACCATGCCACCCAAGGCTCTGTCCATCCTGGCCTTGAACACTGCCAGGGATGGAGCATTCACAGCTTCCCTGGGCAACCCATTCCAGTGCCTCACCACCCTCACAATAAAGAACTTCCTTCTTATATCCAATCTAAACTTTCCCTGTTTAAGTTTTAACCCATTACCTCCTATTACTACAGTCCCTAATGAGCAGTCCCTCCCCAGCATCCTTATAGCCCACCCTTCAGATACTGAAGGCTGCTCTGAAGTCTCCATGCAGCCTTCTCTTCTCCAGGCTGAAGAGCCCCAACTTTCTCAGCCTGGCTCCATACAGGAGGTGCTTCAGCCCCTGATCATCCTCGTGGCCTCCTCTGGACTTGTTCCAACAGTTCCATGTCCTTTTTATGTTGAGGACACCAGAACTGCACACAATACTCCAGGTGAGGTCTCACAAGAGCAGAGTAGAGGGGCAGGATCACCTCCTTTGACCTGCTGGTCACGCTCCTTTTCATGCAGCCCAGGATACGGTTGGCTTTCTGGCTGTGAGCACACTGAAACTGGCTCATGCTCAGTTTCTCATCAACCAACACCCTCAAGTCCTTCTCTGCAGGGCTGCTCTGAATCTCTTCTCTGCCCAACCTATAGCTGTGCCTGGGATTGCTCCGACCCAGGTGTAGGACCTTGCACAGTATAACCTAAGAACTGATTTGTTTTCAAATAAAATCTTCAAAAAGGCAGAATGAGTCTTAAAAATGCAGTTTGCTCTAAGAGTTTGAACTGCCTCTGAGTTTTAATTGCACTATAACAAAATTGTATAGAGACCACATATTTGCGGTTAACTCGTCTTACTCAGGTCTTTGTTCAGGTGTATATGAATCAGGGGGCTACTTTCAAAGTGTTTGTTGAGTATTTATTGATTTTAATGTGACCAACACCCTATGTTAAAAGCCCCATATAATGAGAAAACAATGAGTGAGGAGTTAGCAGACTAGCAGTAGATCCTGTGCTGGTATTCAGGTCACTTCAAAGTGGAGTGTGGGCAGCAGAGAGCTAGGAGCTGCTGCTGTTTCCTTCCTGGGAAAAATTTGTAACCTCCAAAAATATAGTATGGTAGGCTTAAATTATTTTTTAAACTCTTACCTAGTAGCTTAAGAAAATAGGAAGATTTTTTTATTTTTTTTTAATGTGCAAAATAATATAAATCCCTACAAGGAATCATAGAATCACAGAATCCCAAGGGTTGGAAGGGACCTCAAAAGATCATCTAGTCCAACCCCCCCGCAAGAGCAGGGTAACCTACAATACATCACACAGGAACTTGTCCAGGCGGGCCTTGAATATCTCCAGTGTAGGAGACTCCACAACCCCCCTGGGCAACCTGTTCCAGTGCTCTGTCACTCTTACAGTAAAGAAGTTCTTCCTGATGTTAACGTGGAACTTCCTATGCTCCAGTTTACACCCATTGCCCCTTGTCCTATCACTGGATATCACTGAAAAAAGCCTAGCTCCATCATCCTGACACCTACCCTTTACATATTTGTAAACATTGATGAGGTCACCCCTCAGTCTCCTCTTCTCCAAGCTAAAGAGACCCAGCTCCCTCAGCCTCTCCTCATAAGGGAGATGTTCCACTCCCTTAATCATCTTTGTGGCTCTGCGCTGGACTCCTTCAAGCAATTCCCTGTCCTTCTTGAACAGAGGGGCCCAGAACTGGACGCAATATTCCAGATGCGGCCTCACCAAGGCTGAGTAGAGGGGGAGGAGAACTTCTCTTGACCTACTAACCACACCCTTTCTAATGCACCCTAAGATGCCATTTGCCTTCTTGGCCGCAAGAGCACATTGCTGGCTCATGGTCATCCTCCTATCCACCAGGACCCCCAGGTCCCTTTCCCCTTCGCTACTTTCCAGCAGGTCAACCCCCAACCTGTACTGGTACATGGGGTTGTTCTTCCCCAGATGCAAGACTCTACACTTGCCCTTGTTAAAGGAGGGAGTTTAGTAGCAAATTTGAGATAAATTAATTCATCTTCCTTTAAAATACTGTCAGAAGAAAGACTGATTCCTGTCTTTGCTATACAAAGTGCTTCTCCCGCAGGCTTTGAGGGAACTTGAAGTGTATATGGCCCGTTTTCCAATGACTTGGGGTGGGAGTGAAGCAGTTTCCTTGTCTTGTAGGTCAAGGTATGTTTCTAGATTGCCTGTAAGCAATTTGTCATTCAAAATTGCAAGCACATTAGAGTTTAGGTTTCTTAAAATTGATTTTGGAGGAAAAAAAATACTGTATCAAAACAGAGGAGAAAAATCTAGAATTTAAGCTTGAGTCTTGTTTCACTTAACTTTGCATTAAGGAAGGAGAGGGTAAGAAGACTGTAGGGTTCTGCTAGTTGTTTGGAGAACACCTCTGAACCTGCAGTTTCCAGAGTACACTGTCGTTAATAATGAAGCACAGGTATGTAGATGCAGCAACTCACAATTCAGGTTAAAGTCCTTAAAGGATGGTTAGAGGAAAAGCAGGAGGCCAGTATGGCCATCACTTCACAGCCAAAAAAAGAATGTACTGAGTAAAGCTTGTAATGGATTGGACAAGAGAGCAGTTTAAACACAAATCTGCGTGTTAAAAAGCAAAGGGTATTTATTTTGCTATGCTAGTCTTTTCCTTGAGTTGGAATTAATAGAATTTGAGTAAGCATCCTTATAAAATTTCTACTGAATCTAGGAAATGGCAGAAACCATACACAGTGGAAGTACAGTATGGTTTTTCAGCTTTCTCTTCCCTGTGTCATTTTACTACTAGTTTTCTGTCATTTGATATAACTTGCAAGTTTCTTGTCTCTTTAACCTACATGTTGAGTACTCGTGCCCTCATGGGAGGACACCATAATCTCTTTTCTCTAGAAGTACCTCCTGTGTGACAGGTCACAGCCACTCTTGCAGTGGATGGAGTAAAGCAGGCTAAACCCAGCCAAGCTGACTCCTTCTTGGCTTATGTGGTCAAGGAAGGCAACAAACCCAAACAATTATATGAAGTTGCATTTGTCCTAATAAACCTTGACAGACTTAAAGTGTCTCTGAGAAGTGACTTGGGACACATCTTCACTCCTTTGATTAAAGACGCAGGTTTCTCAAATTTGCTAGTCATGTATTCTCTATTTCTTTCCCAGAGCCTCAGAAGAAGCAGGGATAGTAAGAGGACAGACATTTCTCATCCCTATAAAATGAACATAGGACAGTAATCGAGAACTCTAGCAGAAGGTTTTTCAAAAGCAGAGAACAAATGTGCCTACTTGTAATTAATTGCTGTTCCCATGTTCCAGTGTTTCATAAATTATAAGTAAAGGGAGATACAAACAATTGCAGCAGTCAGCAAGGGGACAAGTGGTTAAAAAATTAGGCCATACCGGAAAGACTGACAGTGCTTAACATGAGCTTATAATTACAAGAGAGTGCTTGTGATAAAGAAACAAAGGCATGATTACACATAAGGAACAGCAGCTAGCTTTTGTTGGTTAACGGTGAAAGGTGTTTCAAATGAATGCATACGTAAGAGTAATACAAGCTCTGTCAGTTTTCCAAGTATCCAAAGCATTTGGGAAAACATTCTTGTGTTCATGGACAGCAAAGGCCTGCAGAATATAAAGGAGTTTAAAGCAGAGAACAGAACAGAACTGAGAACTGTTGCTAAAGGGTCTCCATCCTGGACTCCACACAGTAGAACTGTTCAACTTCTCTAACAATGTCCTGTAGAGTAAATGCTCAGAGGACCCAGACACAGAAAATACAACTTTGAAGATTTCCAGAACAGGATTCCCAGATGGAAGTACCAGCATTTGCCTCCTATTCTTGATGCTAGATCTAGAGGTGATGAATGATGTCTGAAGAGAAAAATGCCTGGGCTGCCAGCACACACATGAAAGCAAGGAGACATCCAGAGTGAACAAAGGCATTCAACTATCTTATATACAGGCTACAAAAGCCCATGAGATATGTCTTGCACATACTCATGGTTAGAACACTAGTGGGCCTGCTCTAGACTGTAAATGTGTCTGGCAGTTAAAATGTGTACTGCAAGTAATGCTGGATATATTGAAACTTGACCTTGGTGATTGTGCCCCTTGTAGGTAGACGCTGGACCTGGGTTGCAGGGATGAGTTCCCACTCTTCTTTTCCCAGATGTTTTTTAAGTGGCTGTGTCCACACCACTAATTCCTCTGTGTGGTGCTTTGTTTGTATGCCTGTTGTTAAGGAGAATAAAACATAGGAGGTGCCTTAGAAATATTCATAGTAGTGACAATACCAACTCTTGTTGCCTATTTGCCCTTTTGCTTTTAATGAAAATGGAAAGCAAGTTAGGTGACCTGATACGGGAGACTACTGCAGCAGCAGTTATTTGTATCCATAGTGTTTTAGATAGGCAAGTCTTGGTTTCATTTGGCAGTTAATATGAAGTGTAGGTGCTCATAGCCTGTAAAAAACAAAGCACTTGCACATCTTCAGCGGTCTTGGGTAGAAAGGGATGGAAAATTCAGGATTAGTTTCTCCAGGCCTTGCTAACTCCTTCAGTGAAGAACTGGGAAAAATGTCTTGCCTGCGTGATAGCTTTAAACTTCCTTATAATGTAGCTCAATAGGGTTGTTAATTTCAACCTTGAAATATACAAAAGAAGCTTTTTTTTAAATTCTAGGAGGAGGGTGTTTGCCATAAAGTTTATGATTACTCCTTGAGAGTTTTTATCGGTGGACATTTAGAAGAGCTGCAGTGTCCAGCAGTGCAGTGTCCAGCAGTGTTGAGCTGCTTGTTCCCTTTTAGTGCTGGAGATAACTCTTCCCATATGCTTCAAACTACAAGAGAGATTTGTGGTCTGATTACTTTAATAGTTTTTACTAATGGACATTGATTATACAGGGCTTATTAGGAACATTCTGGAAAGCTATAGCTGGTTATAAGCCATTCTCTGTTCTTAGTGAAAATCACAATGATTTATACAAATACAGAGCTCGGACAAGATCAAGGTATTGAGGAAAATTAGTAATTAGCTAAGGTTTCCATAGATATTCCCTTAAACTTGCTTATCTATAATCCTAAACTGCCTAAATCTGGGATTTCTTTCTTCTGCCTTCTTCAGGATTTGTGCTTTATTTTGTTCTTCAGGGATTCTTGAAGACCACATTACTGAAGCTGGGATGTGCATGGCTTACAACTGTGCAAGCCTAAAAATGTCTAAAAGATGCTTACTCAGCAGTGGGGCTTGTTCCTGCAGTCAAGTGGGGGAAGGTGGTAAAATTCAGCCATTAATATTAATTTCTAATACAAAGACTCAGTTTGAAATAGCAGCTGGCTAGACTATAAGCTAGCCTTTATAGCAGAATGAAGGCAGTACTCAATTACATAATTTTAACTGCTTCTCTGCTAATATGTTTCCCAATGTTTAATAAAGCTGAAAAATTGTGATTTTTTTTTTTTTTTTTAATCATCACTGTTTTAATTTCTTGTGTAGGTCTTGTGATCTCTTGAGCTAAAAGTTAAAGGTTTCCTTCAGTCACATCTTCAGTCACATCTGCTTTGCTTTTTAGAAGTTGTCATGTGATACTAATAGTGATTGCAGAGGAGGGGGAAAAGTTGTAATTATGTCCAGGTGCATTTGGTTACATCCCTTTTTTCCTTCTGGAACAGATCGTGATTCAATACTGAATTAAGCTATAAATGCTACTGAATATAGTACAAACTAAAGCTTAACTAAAATGGTATGTAGAAATAAGACACAACTGGCATTTGTGGGAAGCAGTGGTATGCAGTTTTTGAAAATGAGACAACCCTTCTAGTTTTCAGTAATTTGGCTTCAGATAGTGTTTTAGAGGATTTAGTTTTTATTTTGTATCATTACATTTATCATTCAGGATATTTCCTCTGTGTAGATATTTGCTTCAGCTGTTGTTGTTTTGAAAAATCCAGTTGATGTCTCCTTAAGATCCCTTTTTGTTGTTGTTAATTACCAGTCATAAGAAAACAGGCAACATCAAAGCCTGCTATCCACTTAAAACTGTGAATGTGTAAATGTACAGCAGGTTTATAGTTATTTCATATTCTTTAAAGCATGAAAACTCAATTATTTTCTGTCAAAGATGGTTTTAAAATGACAACATTTTCCATCATTGGCTTTTGTATTGAATATACAGCTGGGAAGTAGCTCAGCACATGGCAGATGAAACTGGAAAAGGGAAGGATCTTTTATCATTGTATCTGCAAAGCCACAAGAATAGATACACATACCGTAACAATACGTAGCAACTACCTCTAGGTAGGGAAGTGTTAGAGGCTGCGTCCTCTTCAGTGCTTAGGGAGGCTAGCTTTTTGGAGAAAATGAAATTGGGAGTCAGTGAACAGAAGACAGATCCCTCTCCACATGCAATGTTTACATCCGCTTCTAGGAAACTTTTCAATCCCCACTTGTTCTGATCAAGTGAGCAGTTGCTGTGTTTTGCATAGTGTAGTGTTCCTCTGACCCTTGACAGGTCTCAAAGCTGTATCACTTCATTTGACTTAAAGATCAGGACAACAGGTTCAGGATGTATGACTGTGTATAGTCATAGTAGTTAACAGTCCTGCCTCTCCCTGATCCTCCTGTGTATAGGAGAGAACACTTACTAGAATACAGTAGAAAGTGCAGCTGCAGGAATGCTACTGGTAACACTTCTTTTTTTGTTGAAAAGGAAGGCAGGGAGGGAAAGATGAACTAATTTAGGTATTTGAAATAGTGAATGCCTTGTAATTTCTAAGGAGAGTTATTTGATGTTATAATTTTAAACCTCCGTGCTAACAGAAAGCTTGATGAGATAATGACTTTCTACAATAACCTTTTGAAATCAAAATCAGGACTTTAATTATAGCTTGGCTCACGTCTGAACAACTGTATTGCCTTCTAGACACTTGACAAGCTTTGTCTGTGTTACCAGTGAGCTCTCAGGTTTGGCATTTTGTTAGATCGAGAGGCGTTTGAATACCAGAAACATTAAGAGAAGAGGATGAAGGGACATAAGCAAGACTATGTGGCATTCCCTACTCTGTTTTACTGCAATGGTTTTATTTTCTTTTTATTTCCTCTTTTATTTCTAAATGGGGCAGGGGGGCAGGGAAAAACCTGCCACCTGCCTTGGGTGGCTTTGATTGGTGTCAGTAAGTAGACAGTCTACAGCAATCTTGACACTGCTTCACTGCACTGGAAACCCCAGGGCTAATTTAACATCCTGTTTTGTACACAAAAAAAGTGGATACATTTTGATTCACAAGAAAGGAGCTAGGAAAGGGGGAGCCTGAAAACTCCCCATAATTTCACCTTGCCCTTATCTCTTGGGAGGGGAATACTGAGAGTGAAACAAGGGTGACAGGGACAGGTCACTCCAGTGTCGGATCATATTTTGCTGAAGCAATCACATTACATTCCTCAAGGAATTTGTAACACTTTCTGGACATTCCCCTGGTTTGCATGCATGGAGCTTTGAAGGAATCAGGTTTGAGGTGTGGGTAGAAACTAAAGAAGAAAGGTAACTCGTGATATAACCAGACTTGCGCTTTTCACCTCAAATATCAGGAGTGTTTGAAAACTGGAGAGAAACCCCCCAGGCCTCCCAGTGATCTTCAGTCTGTACCTTGTTCCCCACCAAGTGAAGAAAATACATCTCTGCCAAAGCAGAGCAGCAGGCTGCAGGGTTAGTCGTGATGTTGTGAGCTGCTTATTTCTGTAGCCATGCCCTCATCCTTCACTGAGAGGGGAGGATGTTGTGCCCACAGGATGTACTGTTGTCTTTTCAGACCTCCTGGAGCCATTTCAGACTGTGTTCTTCTTTAGTGTTCATGGCAAATGGGGTAAGGTTTGGCCCTTAATGAATGATGATAAATGTCCCATTAAGTCAGGGTTTTTTCCACTTTGATGTTAAAATAAGCTTCTTTGTGATTGTTTTTGCTTTTATGAAGTTTTATTTTACAGATATGGCCATTGTAAATTCCACCTGGTACCTATGAATACTTATTTTTCTACCATATACGTAATTGGTCTTCTATGTGTGCAGTAAATATGCATCTACATGTAAAGACACAAGTTTTCCCATGACACACTGTGCAATTAAAGTAGTAGCTTCCAAGCTTAGTGAAAATGACCATAGACGAAACAGCTTGCAGGCATCTATACAGCTTACCCCCCACTCCCGCCCCCGCGCAGCATTCCCAGTAACACTCAGTTCCTTTGTTTATCTGTTTTAAAATTAATTCTGAAGGTGAAAACAGTTATATAAAGGCCACTTGCTGTAGAGATAACAGTAATAAACCAGTATTTATAGATTTTTTTAGGAATCTGAGTAGGTTAAAATAGAATTATGAAAGATGCTTGCTTGTAACATTGCTGCTCAGTCACCAGTGGAAATCTGTTATTTGTTCTTTACTGTGAGGGTGGTGAGGCACTGGCATGGGTTGCCCAAAGAAGTGGTAAATGAGCCATCCCTGGCACTGTTCAAGGCCAGGTAGGACAGAGCCTTGGGCAACATAGTCAAGGGTGAGGTGTCCCTCCGTGATGGGTTAAACTAAAAGATCTTAAGGTCCTTTCCAACCCAAAGTGTGAAGTAACAAACTATGAATTTCAGATGCTCATCAAATGGTAAAATAGCAATGGTCATTTTACAGCACTCCTCAGACTCCAGCCTAAAGGTTAGAACTATAGTGGTCTCTGTAGAGGTAGAGATAAAAGTAACTTGACTGCATTGTGTCTGCTCACTGGAAGGAACATCTGACTAATCTTTAGACATGAGTACTTTTATATCAGGCCCCTCACTTTCATAGTTTAAGGTTGCTGTTAATTCTGCTACATCCTGAAAGGCATGAACGTGTGGTATGTGGGATTGTAAGAACCCCAGTGAAAGTAATTGTGATTTTCTACAGTGTGGTTCAAGTTCCTATGTAAAAGAGTGTGTATGCAAACAACTGCAAAGCTATCCCTGCTAATATTGGCCAGACACAAGGGATTCATATGTTATAGATGGAAACAGGATTGCTAAAGATTTATATATTTCATTGCAGATGTGACGAATATGTCACACAGTTGGATGAAATGCAGCGGCAGCTTGCAGCAGCTGAGGATGAGAAGAAGACTCTGAACTCCTTGCTTCGGATGGCTATCCAGCAGAAACTGGCACTGACCCAGCGGCTGGAGCATTTGGAGCTTGACCATGAGCAGTCCAAAAGGGCACGTACAAAATCTTCCAAAGCCAAGAGCAGTAACCCGGGCGTAAGTCATATTCAGTCCTGCGGAGACAGGTCTGAAGGATCTGTCCTTAACAACCAGGTGTTTTGTAATGAGAAATATAAAATCTATTGTGACTAGGACAGGTATGTAGAAAAAATCACATTATGTATCTTACCTTATGCTGTAAATGTCAGCGTAAATCCCCACTATCTAATGTCGCAGTGAGTTGGCTTGTACTAGTATGTTGTTGAACCAGGTAATACAAATTGTATTATGGTGGTCTTAACTGTAACTAATTCATAAGTATGGGGATGCTATTAACGAGTTAATAGTGGAAAGGAATTAGCTTTTTTCCACAATTAACATGTATGGGTTTTGCTGTTTATGGTAAGTGTTAAAAGAGTACACCTGATATAGCATATCTGGTGCTACTAATTGTAGTTTGTGTAGTACAAATGTGATCCTTTCTCCAGGGTTGCAGCATACTTCAGAAAAAGCATTTACAGGCAGAAACAAACAGAAAACCTTCCTTGTTATTGTGGCTTAAGAAGTGATGAAAAGCAAATGTTAAAATGCAGAGCATTTTGAAACTGGAACCAAACTTAATTTGCCTATTGTGGCAGATATTAAGAACTTGCTGTCAGATCATCACTGTCCAAAGTCCTAAAGCTTTTATAGGCTATAAAAGCTACAAGAAATATTGGTAGGGTATGTTATTTACACTCTGCTTCCCTCTCTTCAGAGGGTTAACAGAATAAACTTGCACATTTATATTAAAAATATGCAATATTTACCCCATCTGATATAAAACTTAAAATTTGAAGAGTTGGGATCCTATGTGGTAGACAGTTCCACTTTAAGAAGTTATGCTGTGGAAAAGTGTCATGTCCTGAAAGGATCTTTGTGGTTTCATATAGCTCCTTGCAAACATAACTCTTTGGAAAGAATATGTTCTATATATTACTGTAGCCACACAACATATATGTGTAGAATTAATGTGACTATGGTCTAGTATTGTCAGTCACAAAACAGGTTTTCTCAGCTTTCAGTATTAACCTAAATAGGGTTAGTATTTCAGAGCTCTGATCATTATTTATTTTTTAAATACGCAAAAGATACTGTATTCCTTATGCAAGCGCATGTTTCACAGGGCTCTACATTATAGGCACAGGAAATTGAACCAGATCATTCTGCTAATAATTATTTATGAAGTAGCTTAGTATACATGTTAATCTTTAAAAGCAAGCAAACCTTTGTCTGCTATTAAACTTCTAAGAGGCCTTTTTAGCCACTTAATTACGGTATATTTGATAATACAGAAGTGTACTTCATAATTGGTGCCTACATAAGAGAAAAAGATTGAAAATGTTGCTTCTAAAATTGTGGAAAACTTGTGGAGCACAGGAAGGCACACTTCTCTAAACCAGAGTTTTAAAGTGCCTCAAACTTTATTTTAGTGTAAAGCCCTGTTCATTTTGTACTCTTTCAAATAATTTTGTATGCCTCTAGTATTACTAAAAGCAGTGTGAGACTGCAAGTTGTCTGCTTGGTCGTGCTGTTTTATAATGCCATTCTAATACTCCTGGTGTGGTACTGCCTCATCTCACTACTATTTCTTATAGATGGTCAGCAGCTTGCTTCCTGCACATTGCCACTCTGCTTATAAGTAGTCAGGAGATACCACAGTACTAATATAAGGTAATAAGGAGCACAGCTTGTTTTTCCAGTGAGAGGAAACCAGAGGGAATTTTGGCTTCCCAGATACTGGGGGAGGGGGAAAGGGAAGACTTCTAAATTCATGCAGTGAGTCTTTAAACAAATGTAATATTAGAAACCTTGCTACAAAGCTGGGAACATTGGAATGCCACAGCTCAGTGCCAGAATTGCATTTATCATTATTGAGAGGAGGAAAAAGTGATTTAATTCTTAATATCTTAACTTCATTATTACTCAAATATTCTCAAACTTCACTGCTTGATAAGTTTAAAGAAATAGCAATTATGGCTTTAGGAAACCAGGCCCTATGCATCTATTATTACTTTCTTTTTAGGAAACATTGGGTTCTCCTGAATTTGAGCTTTAATTTTGCTCAGTAGCAGGTCTGATATTTTAGAAGCGAGACATCTTTTAACAATTTTCAATCCTGCTTTTCTTGTTGCTGCACAGTCTTCCAAAAGGCCCTTATTCTTCTCATTGTTGCATTAAGAATAATTTAAAAATACTTTGTAAAAGCCACATTTGAATGCTAACTTTCCCTGGTTCCATAGAAACAGTTACAATTTTGTTTCCACTACTAAAGGTAGGAATCTTTAATACAGTTTTCACTGCTTCCATGTCTCTAACGGCAGTAATTTTTCAAAATACTAATGGCAAAAAGGTAAATTGGAAACCATAACTGGATGCATTGTTAGTTTATTTCAAATTGGAACTTTCTTTAAAGACTTCAGTGTTACCACCACAGTGGTACCAGACAGACAGTGGTACCAGACTATTGCTATCAGTCTTGACTCATGCTTTCAGTTCCAAGTAGGAACAATTTTGCTGTTATGCCAGTAGCCTCAGTAGTCATTTTCATCTTCATTAATTTCTGTGAATCATCAAAAAACCAAGCAAAAAAGCCAACCTGACTGCTGTTTGAGCTTGTCAAGTTTATGGTTTGACTTCTTGGAGCACGTGTTACAAAAAGAAGTGAAGAGTGGTGATAAGGTGACTTGATCCTGCTGTTTGTATTTTTAAATAATATTTAAGATTGAGTCTTGTCGTTCTTGATTAACAGTTTCTTGAAAGGTACATTTTCTGTAAGTCCTTCATATCACTTCCAATGGGTTGGGATAAAGCATGGAAAATTCCTTAAGCCGTCACCTACCTCTGCAAGCAGGCTCTTCTGAATTATATTCTCTGCATTGGCCTGCATGATATAACTGACCTGCATGTTTCTGGAGAACCTGAAGCTTCACTGAAAATGTTTCTTGCACATTCATTGCTATTAAGTTGTGCTTGAACAGCAAAGCTTTATTCAGTACTTGTAAGAAACGTTCTTTCTGCAAAGCTATTGCTTCCAGGCTAAACTCATACAGCATTGTTTGACTGGTGAGCTAAGGTGGCTGCTTCTACCCCAATAAGCTAACAGACACCCTCAGCCAACTAACCTGCTTTTGCAGCACGTTGTTTTCAGTTCTTTAATTGAGAAATAAACAGATTCTGATTTTTTATTTTTTTTCCCTAACGCTATTTTATTTTTCCATTTTCCAGCTGTAGAATAGTTCCTGGAGAAGGCCTTTCCATCAGTGCAACAACATTTCTTAGCCTCTTTCATTATGGTAGTCCATTGTACAAAGAATGAAAACCACTGACCTGATCCTAAATTTTGAAAACACCTTTTCCTATATATACTACTTGAAACTTCCTTTTTATGTCTGAAGCTATAAAACAAACAAGCTTTACCTAAAAGTGCTGCTGCAGTAAGAAAACTTACAAGTGCTGAAGAAACCTACTTCAAATATAATGATCACCATATTAGTTTATGATCTACTAGAAATGTTCAGATGGAGGAATTTATTTCATTGCAGATGCTCATTTTTATCTGATTGTTAAACCTGTGCACTTTTGATATTTTGATATTTTTCTTTAGCTTCTTTAATTCCTTTTGTAGAATGATTTATATAAATGCAGTGGTTTGTGCTCATAGTCTCTTTCCAATTTGGGCTTGTGATTTTTGAATTCTACATCAGCATGTGGCAGAGATTTTTTGGGGACTCTAGGTTGTAGTTAGAAAAGAGTTTCAACAAAAAAACAGGAGCTCTGCTAAACTGTGCTGTGCTTCAGCAGCTTTTTTATTATAAAATATTAAGCTTTATATGTTTAAATTACTGATTTTTTTTTTTTTAACTGCCATGTTAATTAAGAAATCCAGGGTATTCAAATTCTGGGGTTTTTTTCATATTGTATTATTATTCTTAGGAATAGTTCAATGTAACAAGAAGAAAACTTGACTCTGCTCTGGTTAAAACAGTAATAGGCACTTGAAAAATATTTAAGTAGTATTACCTATAAATTCCAGAATTCCTGGGTTCTAGGAAGTTGAAGTATTATTGATTAACAGAATTTTATACAACTATACCAGTTAAATTCCAAATTGGAATTGTTTTGTTACTTTTTCATTTTATTGTGCCAAATTATGGTACATCTAGAAAGAAAAATTCTAAAGTTGTCAATGATAGGGTGTTATATATCAGCGCCTTTCTGTCATTAATTATTGCCAGTAGTGCCTTTAATCATTTTAAGGGAGACTCTTAGAATAGCTTAGTCTAAGTCCTGTAACTTAGAACAAATGGAAAAGCTGTTTTGGAATTTATTGAAGACATGGAGCAATAAGTGAAACTGTGTGAACTCCCCCTTCGCACGTTTTAATGGGTAGTCTTACTCTAGAGATTATATATTCAAGGAATTGTAACAAATTCTGTTAGTCAGTGATATTTCGTCAGTCAAATCCTTGCAAATTCAGGGCTGTAGAGAAAAAAAAACAACAAAACAAAACCATCAAACCTAAACAAACCCAAATACACTGTGGGAACCAAACAGACTCATGTTGAACAAAACACATTTGTGGTAACAGTACAGAAAGCATATCGGGAATGTTGATATTATGTTAGCTTTGTTGGTGGTGGATGCATTTAACCATAGTATTGTTTGCGAATGTGAACAGCAAAGCATTGATATCTTCTTTTGCATGTTGTATCTAATTGTAATTTCAGGAAACAGAAACAGAGAAGTGCATCAACAAGCTGTGCCTATTGCTCAGCTGTTTGTTGAGGCTCACATGAATGATTAAATTGGTACTTGCTGAGGGGGAGCATTCCCACTACTCAAAAAAAGTTCAAATTGAAATAATATTGACAGTGGGGAAAAGATTTCTGTTTGCTGGAAAGAACGTTATTATTCCTAGATGTGGGGACTTGTATTTCCATCTTCTTTTACAGTATTGATTCATAAGAAATATTGTTACATTTAAAATAACTACATTTGTATGTGGGTATTTATTTGAAATGATGTCCAAGTACTGTATTATGTTTTATGTGCATTACCTTTTACTGGTGGATTGGTCTCCATTTAACATCATATGCATGTATTCCTGCCAAGTAACCTTTACACAGATTTGGAAAAAAAAGTAAATAAAATATAAAAAAAACCACAAAAAAAACTTAAAAGAGAATGTGGAAACTTCTGAGAAGTGTAACTGTGTGTTCATGGGTGACCTGAGGGGTAAAGAGGGCAAAACCTTACTTCCAAATGAATAGAAATATGTTGAATGTAGGAAAGATCTGCCTGCGTAAAGGTAGTCACATCGGCAGTCTCAATAAAAGAAAACAGGAATTGCATTTTCTGCTTGGTGTTTTTGCTTTGAGGTGGCGTCATTTCAGTTAGTCTTCCTGAGCCATTTTCAGTGTGGGGCTAAAGAAATGGTAATTTTTATCTGAGAGAAACTAAAAACTTGAACCCCACTTTTCTGCAGGTCTAGCAAACTGATTACTTGTGCTCATATTTACCCCGTGTGCTGTTCCATGAGATTCTCGGGGACTAGCTTTGGCCCTGATCAGACTGGTTTAATCTGAGTGGTTTCACTGAATAAGTATGCAAACACTCATACTAGTACACAAACTAGTACAAGGGAGAGTAGGACTAACGCTTTTGGTGGCAGTGGCGACAAGTCTTCCTGAAGTTACATCTTAATTTCTCATATACTCTCCAAAATGTATTAAGATGTTGTTTATCCAGTAGAATTGACAAACAACCCTGAAGGAGTGTGCTTACAGTCTTGAGGGTGAGGCTGAGGTTTACCCCATCAATACAAGGATATTCCTTGATTGATGGAATATGGTTCTATGCTATAGTTTAACAACTTTTCAGTCCCCAGGTGGGATTCCTAGAACTGTTTTGTTTATTGTTTATATTCCCGGTAGCAGTGAGTTACATTACACAAGTTAATCGGGGACTCTTCATCAGGGACTGCAGTGATAGGACAAGGGGGAATGGCTTGAACCTGCCAGAGGGGAGACTGAGATGAGCTCTTAGGCAGAAGCTCTTCCCTGTGAGGGTGCTGAGGTGCTGGCACAGGGTGCCCAGAGAAGCTGTGGCTGCCCCATCCCTGGCAGTGCTCAAGGCCAGGTTGGACACAGGGGCTTGGAGCAAGCTGCTCCAGTGGAGGGGGTCCCTGCCTGTGGCAGGGGTTGGAGCTGGAGGAGCTTTAAGGTCCCTTCCAAACCATTCTGTGATTCTAATGAACATAATTTATATTGTTACTGAAGAGTGATGTAACAGTTTTTACTTAGGCATTGGGGATGTTTGTTGAATTGTGTGCAGTAAATTATCTGAACGTATTTGCTAGGATAATTGCCCTGGTTGTGCAGTTCTGCATTTGCTGTAGTGGAAGCTTTATCTGCAGGGTGATCTAAGGGAGAAATACAAGTATCTGTATGCATGCAAGTGACAGAAGAATAAGAACAGACCTGCTGAAATAGTACAACAGTGTGATTCAAAAATGCTTTATTAAGAAAATAAGAATACAAGAGAAGGAGAATATTTAGTTTAAAAGCTTGTTTAGTGAATGGCTCCATTAAAAACATTAATGTCTTTGACTCTTTCCGTTTAGGGAAAAAATGCAGTGCCTGGAGGGAATGTCGCCTGTGCTGAGTGTAGTGGGTGGGTCACCAGCTGCATTCCAGGCTGCAGATGTTGCTGGATTTAGTCTCCGGGAAAGGAATCTGCCTGCAAATGTAACACTCCTGGGTTCTGTGGCTTCAGTAATCCATTAGTGATTGTTTGTTTCATGCAAACAAACATGTTTTCATGAAAACAAACTCATAACTTCCCAGAGGAGGAACAGGGCAGAATTCAGATGGGCTCAAGAGGCCTAACGATAAAGAGAAGCAGACCTGAAAGTCCCCATGTAGCTAGTTTCATGAGGTTAAGACAAACAAAATTAGACATAAGTGCTTTTTGGAGATGCCACTGGCTAAGATGGTAATACAAATATTTACAGAAGTTAGTTTCAAAAACAATTCACATTCTTACTTTTTTTTAAGGCTGATGGTGGAGATTGACCTACAGAACCAGGAAAAGGTATTTTTCTACCCAAAGACTAAGCAAAACCAAAGTAAAACTATAAAGATCACTTCTGTGAGCTCAAAACCAAGCAAAGCAGCTAATTAATGATTATTTTGGTATATGATCATTATGTTGAATGTTTATCTACAAAAGCTTCAAGCACAAACATTCATTAGTGGTTGCTGGGAAAATCACTCACGTACAAACTACTCAAAAGATTGATTCATCATGTTCCTTTCTTTTCTTCCAAGAGGTGCTGACCTTTCCCACTAAAGGAAATTTCACTGCTTCTCAGTGAAAGGGCAAATTTCCACAAAAAGGGGCTATTGGAACTGCAGAGTGAACTTTCTTTCCTGGGAATACTGAGCATGGTATCTCCAAGGTAATCTGAGATCTCAACTCATACATTGGAACTGCATCAGCCAGCCTCACCACATGCGACCCTGTGACTCTGGGACACACTGTTCTTAATCATCAGATTTGATAATTATTAAGTGAAGTGGTTGTAAAATGTCTTAGATCCGGTAACCGTGTTCAACAACAACAACAAAAGCCAGCAAACAAGCTGTATCCAGTTCTAGATGTTGGACTCTTTTGGAGGCCTCCAACACAAGAGGGACGTGGAGCTGTTGGAGTGAGTCCAGAGGAGGCCATGGAGCTGCTGCGAGGGCTGGAGCAGCTCTGCTCTGGAGCCAGGCTGGGAGAGCTGGGCTGGGGCAGCCTGGAGAAGAGAAGGCTCCTGAAGGGGAGACCTGAGAGCAGCTCCAGTGCCTAAAGGGGCTGCAGGAAACCTGGAGAGGGGCTTTGGACAAGGGCCTGTAGGGACAGGCCAAGGGGAATGGCTTGAACCTGCCCGAGGGGAGACTGAGATGAGCTCTTGGGCAGAAGCTCTTCCCTGTGAGGGTGCTGAGGCGCTGGCACAGGGTGCCCAGAGAAGCTGTGGCTGCCCCATCCCTGGCAGTGCTCAAGGCCAGGTTGGACACAGGAGCTTGGAGCAAGCTGCTCTAGTGGAAGGGGTCCCTGCCCGTGGCAGGGGTTGGAGCTGGATGAGCTTTAAGGACCGTCCAACCCAAACCAGTCTGGGGTTCTGTGAAGTAAAGATAATACACAAAGTGGCAGCAGTGTAGGGAAAGCTGATTTTTGTGATAATGCTGGAGAAAACCTGAGAGAATTTTTAAAAAATATTTAAAACCTCCTATATACTAATACTTAACTAGGACAATGTATGTGATGCAGATGCTAGATTTAGTACTCGCCAACAAGGAGGGTTTGGTCGAAGTGGTGACGGTCAATGGCAGCCTTGGCTGCAGTGACCATGAGATGGTGGAGTTTAGGATCCTGTGTGGGAGGAATAGAATACCTAGCAAAGCCACAGTTCTGGATTTCCGAAGGGCCAACTTTGGCCTCTTCAGGGAGCTGGCGGAGGTCATTGCTAGGCCACTTTCCATCATCTTTGGTAAGTCGTGGGAAATGGGCGAGGTGCCTGAGGATTGGCGGATGGCAAAGGTCACACCAATCTATAAGAAGGGCAAGAAGGAGGACCCGGGTAATTATAGACCGGTCAGCCTTACCTCCATCCCTGGAAAGATGATGGAACAACTTATTCTTGACTCCATCACTAGGCATATCAAGGATGAGGGGGTCATTAAGAACAGCCAACATGGTTTTATGAGGGGGAAGTCATGTATGACCAACCTTATAGCCTTCTATGAGGAAGTGACTAGGTGGAGGGATGATGGTAGAGCGGTAGATGTAGTTTTTCTTGATTTCAGTAAGGCATTTGATACTGTCTCCCACAGCATCCTCATAGATAAGCTGAGGAAGTGTGGGCTTGACGATCAAGTAGTGAGGTGGATCGAGAACTGGTTGAAAGGAAGAAGGCAGAGAGTTGTGGTCAATGGCGCAGAATCTAGCTGGAGGTCTGTGACTAGTGGAGTTCCTCAGGGGTCGGTGCTGGGACCGGTGCTGTTTAATATTTTCATCAATGACCTGGATGAGGGAACTGAGTGCACCCTCAGCAAGTTTGCTGATGACACAAAACTGGGAGGAGTGGCTGACACACCAGAGGACTGTGCTGATATTCAGCGAGACCTGGACAGGCTGGAGAGTTGGGCGGGGAGAAACTGGATGAAATTTAACAAGGGCAAGTGTAGAGTCTTGCATCTGGGGAAGAACAACCCCATGTACCAGTACAGGTTGGGGGGTGACCTGCTGGAAAGTAGTGAAGGGGAAAGGGACCTGGGGGTCCTGGTGGATAGGAGGATGACCATGAGCCAGCAATGTGCTCTTGTAGCCAAGAAGGCAAATGGCATCTTAGGGTGCATTAGAAAGGGAGTGGTTAGTAGGTCAAGAGAGGTTCTCCTCCCCCTCTACTCAGCCTTGGTGAGGCCGCATCTGGAATATTGCGTCCAGTTCTGGGCCCCTCTGTTCAAGAAGGACAGGGAATTGCTTGAAGGAGTCCAGCGCAGAGCCACAAAGATGATTAAGGGAGTGGAACATCTCCCTTATGAGGAGAGGCTGAGGGAGCTGGGTCTCTTTAGCTTGCAAAAGAGGAGACTGAGGGGTGACCTCATCAATGTTTACAAATATGTGAAGGGTAGGTGTCAGGATGATGGAGCTAGGCTTTTTTCAGTGATATCCAGTGATAGGACAAGGGGCAATGGGTGTAAACTGGAGCATAGGAAGTTCCACGTTAACATCAGGAAGAACTTCTTTACTGTAAGAGTGACAGAGCACTGGAACAGGCTGCCCAGGGGGGTTGTGGAGTCTCCTACACTGGAGATATTCAAGGCCCGCCTGGACAAGTTCCTGTGTGATGTACTGTAGGTTACCCTGCTCTTGCAGGGGGGTTGGACTAGATGATCTTTTTAGGTCCCTTCCAACCCTTGGGATTCTGTGATTCTGTGATTCTGTGATTAAGGCTACACACATAAGCAAAGCTTGAGTTAGCTACATATAAAAGTGAATTTAAGCTAGGCTGAGTTAGTTACAAGTACGCACACTCAGATTTCCACCAGATTAGCAAGTAAGAGTCAAAGTTGCTCAACTAAATTGAAAATTACTTTCTGGGCAGAACCCACAAACACTATGGCATTCTCTGAATCAAATGTTGGGTTAGAAGGACACCCTCTGAGGCTAAACCTGTACCTGCCCTATTCTCCTCGTTGCAAGAATTTTTAGCAACTTTTGTATTTTAAAAATAATTCTGCAGTTTTACTTGCAAAATTGAAGACTGATGTCTCTGTCGGGGCGAAGACTGTTGAGCCCATCTTATTGACACCTTTGGGCAGAAGGATTTTAAGTGTGATCTTACCTGGGTCTAAAGAATAGCCTAAAGTTGGACCTTATTAGGATGGGGAAAGTGTTAATTCTTTTTAGCAGGTAGTCATGTGGTTAGTAACAGCTGTCAAACCCAAGACCTGATTTGTACAAAGCAGTTCCTTGTGTGTTTGACTTTCTCCATAGGGACAGAATTCCTAGCTCTCAGCTATTGCCAGTATATATCACCTAAGTATGCTCTTCATACTTAGGGTGGCAAGGTTTTTTTTGTCAGTGCAAATACTCGAGTACAGGGCCAGGACCCTGCTCGCAGGGAGTCACCTATGTGGTTTTAGCTGCAGGTACTGCTAGTTAGTTTATCTCAGGTACTCACCACTACAGCCTGACGTACCCGAGGTCTGATGTGCCTCACATCTGTTGGCAAAAAGTTAGTGTTTGCTCTTTCCTCACTCCAGATGCTTTAATATGAATAACAAATCATGTAACTGATTCAAAATAGTGTGCAATAGCCAGCCTATGGAGATGCTATCATATTGGAGGATGAAGCAGTTACCCAGCGGAGCTGGCAATGAAGTAGCACATCTAACCATGCTCGAAGAGCTGGGCCAAAAGAAAGCTGACTGCACTGTGCCACTGCTGTGAAGCATCACACCAAGCACCCAGTCTTCCATCTGTTCTCCCTGTCTTTGGCCTTCAGATCTTGCTGCAAACGTTAGCAATGCTTTTCTCCTTCATGTTTGCGTCCTGCTGTTGTGTTTGTGTGAATACCAGTTTTGGTCTTTGCTGACATTCGGAACAAGCTAGAACAAGAACGAATCCAATTCTCAGGCACCATGTACTTTGTTTTTTAGTTGCAGGAGCAAAGCCATCTTGCTCTTTAAGACCTACTGGCTCTTTTACAGGGCAGTTCATTGTGGCTGGCACCTTCCATTCTGCTGCTGGTAATTCATCAGAACGGTGGCACCTTGTAAATGTCTCTAAATTGCACCTTTCTATAGGCTGCCAAAGAAATTACATGCCTGATGTTGCACCATTGCTAGTGGGTTTTAGGGTTCATGGTTTTCTTAAGTTGCTGCTTTTAGGTATGATACTAGAATGGGAGGCGAAGAGAAACAGTCTGCTCCTCATCTTGGACTTCTACCTTTTATTCTTTTGTGTTCTATGGATAAAAGCCTGGGTGGTTGTTTGGGTTCTTTCACTTCTTTGAATAACAGGAACCTGTCCCTCTCCCCAGCCCTTCCCTCCATGCCCTGATTGGATTCTTGATTTTCAGGGAAAAAAAAAAAAAAAAAAATGTTGCTGAAAGCTTGTTCAGCCTTTAATTGGAACAGTGAGGGCAGGGAATAGCTGAGAATGCTCCTCCCAAGAGGTGTTCTGCAGAGACTGAAGTGTCTTTCATCTGCTCAGTGCAGTTAGGCTCTCAGGGATGTTCACAACCTCTCTAAGTTAACAACAATCTACAGCAGAACTGGAAGTACAGCCCAGAGAAGGGCTGAGAGCTAAAGATGATGTTTGTGTTCTGTTTTTAATCTAGTTGCTGGTTGGGCAGTGGAAGGTATGGTAAGAAGACATGCCTTTCCTCCCCTTTGTTTCTTATTACTCGTAGAGTCATAGTTATCAAAAGTTGTCCTGATTCCTTGTCTGACTTGAGTTAGGCTCTTCTTTCTCATCTGGAAGGCTCTTCCCAGACATGTAAAAGTGAGACCATCACTTTTGCTGCTTTTTTTGTACCTATGGAGCTCAGGGCTCTTCTAAGAAACCTAAAAGAACATCTACTAGCAAAGGGGCAACAAGTAGATCTTCCTCTGTCTCTGTGCCATTTGAAGGAGGCAAAATTGTCATTGTTGCTCCTCCCATTCCTCTGAAGCAGTTTTCACCAATATCCTGTTTCAGAACACTTTTTCTACCAAAAGCAGCCACTGGTCCAATCCTAAATATCTATTTGTAGAAAATCTGATGTGTTTCGGGGGGCGGGGGGGGGGGGGGGGGGAGGGGCAGTGAGGAGAAGGAAAGTGTCAGGAGGAGAAATGAGAAAGTGGGGGGCAGGGGTGTAAGCATGAGGCAGATCTAAAGGGAAAGTACACAAGAACATGGAAGAGGCAGCAAAGGAAAAAATGGCAGCAATGGATTAGGATGGACTGTTGAGCAACTTGGAGCAGCTGGGTCTGCTGCGGTCTGGGATTGTTTGGCATAAAGCCTAGGAACAGCTCAATTCCAAAAAGGCAGCTGTCATTTTCATGTAGCCTGGTAGTACAGACTGCCTAGTGTGCATTTCTCCATCTGAAAGGGATCAGCCAGCACATTTATTATTTCCTAGCCATCAGGGGCTATGAAGAGGCACATGAGACCACAGAAAGAAGAAACAGTGCAAGAAAATGAGAACGTGGAAGAGGAGCATGTTCCCTGCCACGTTTGAATGCTTTATGCGTGGTTTCGCAAAATCTTCTGTAAGTCTTCTGGGTTGCACCAATCCTCTTTCTTTAAGCTTCAGTTCTTTGATTTCTTATCAAAGTATATTTCTTCTAATTACTCTGAGTCAATCTAAATGAAGCTATACTTATCTGACTATCAATATCAAGTGGAAGCAGATGCATTTGACTAGGCTTAGGTTAGGTTACTTTTAAACATGATTTTAACTAGATCAGTTTCTATGTTTTTATATTGAGAACTAAGTTTGCTGCCCCAGCTGCCTATGGAAAGCTGTGAGCCAAGTCTATGTCAGTCACAGCTTCCAAAGCTAAAGCAGGCCAAATGCTGTGATACCTCATCCTAGTGATGGACACGTTCCTGGGAGAGCTGGGGGATCTGTGACCCCCAGTGCCCTCTGAAAACTGTGCAGAAAGTAACAGAGAAACCGAAGGGTAATTGGGCAGAGGCAGGACAGCAGGACAGGTCCACAGAGAGGGAGCCACAAGATTGGCATGGGTAATGTGGTGGCCAGCCCCTGACTGGTTTAGAACTTGGTATTCACAGCTGTGGTATCACTGTGATAACCACAGTGTCCAGCTCTCCCTTACTCATTTAGAGCCTGCAGCTCTGCAACATTCTTACTAGAAGTCCTTCCTTTAGCCTGCATTTGGTGCACACAGCCAAAATGTGGAAGTGCAGATGCTGTTGTAAGTCTGCTGCTGTGGTTTGTTCCTGGAAAAGGGCTGCAGGGTTTGTGCAATTACGGACTACCAGGGCTCCTGACACAAAATACAACTGTTCTCATGTGTAGGTGTTAGACTGGGCAGTCTAAAACTGGTTTAAGTAATGCGAAGGAAATTTTTCCAGATGAGCTTAGTGACTAGATGAGAGGCAGGAGTGCACATCCCGGCAGGGCACAATGCCAGCACCAGTGGCGGGACAGGTCTTTGACCTTTGACAGGTCTTTGACTGTGGATTTTGTCCTTGGAATCCAGTAAATCAAAGCATAGATTTGGACAGAGGAATTAAAATTTGTACTTTAGCAGATCAGTTTATGCAGCGTGGCTGGAGTATCTGGCCAATGTGTGAAGGTGACTATTAAGTCCTATTCTTTACAAGTCTAGCCATCACTGAAGATCCAATTCTTCTACATGGCATTTGTGATGAAAGTGCGAGATTTCCCACTCAGCCCCCTCCTGCTCTTTCAATTACAGAGCTTCTCATAGTTTGGAACTGCTCTTTGTAATCTCAGCTCTGTGAAATAAGGTTGACTGTGACTGTCTCTATGATAAGACTGAATGAAAACCTTGCCTTCAGTGGTGAGCTCAAGTACGAAGGCAAGAAAAAGAGGATGGAACTTTGCTACTGAATCATGGTAAGATGTGGATGTCCATAGAGATGTGGGAAAAAAATGGACCAAGAAGATTTCAAGGGAATTTGATAATTACACAGAAATTACCTGAATTTAATGTCTTGCACTGTTGCTGCCACTTTCTTCCTTTTTAGCGGCTTTTTTAACAGAAGTGGGGTCTTCCTCTCTTTTGCAGAATGGATTTACAAGCAGATGTGTTTTGTTCCTTTCTGGATGCTGGTGGAGAACAGCCTGAGATGGATTACAACACTGAGCATGTTGAGGTCTAGGTGACCCATTTCTAAGCACCAAAATGAAAAGCCAGGTTTCATTAGTTTATGAAGTTTTGCTGCCTATTGCTAATGTAGAAACTATAGTAATTAATTCCAGTGGCTTATCTGCTAAAATTGGTGTGATTTCTCAATAGTTAAACCTGCTACATCGAAAGTCGTAAATAATTCTATTATTTAAAAATTAAAGGCTAATAGTGCTCCAGGAAAGACTTGATTTCTCTCTGAGATTTCAACAAACTAAACCAGAAACTCTACTCTTGGGTCTATAGTTCATCTTCAGATATATTCTATGATGAGGCTACAGATCTGATAGATGGGGGCAAACCAGTTGACGTCATCTACCTGGACTTGTGCAAAGCATTCGACACTGTCCCACATGATATCCTTGTCTCTAAATTGCAGAGATATCAATTTGATGAATGGACCACTCGGTGGATAAAGAACTGGTTGGATGGTCACACACAGTTGTGGTCAATGGCTCAGTGTCCGGCTGGAGACCAGTAATGAGTGGTGTCCCTCAGGGATCGGTGTTGGGACCGGTCTTGTTTAACATCTTCATCGCTGACATGGACAGTGGGATTGAGTGCGCCCTCAGCAAGTTTGCTGATGACACCAAGCTGTGTGGGCTGGTTAATACGCTGGAGGGAAGGGATGCCATCCAGAGGAACCTTGACATGCTTGTGAGGTGGGCTGATGCCAACCTTATGAAGTTCAACCATGGCAAGTGCAAGGTCCTACACCTGGGTTAGTGCAATCCCAGGCACACCTGCAGGTTGGGCAGAGAAGAGATACAGAGCAGGCCTGTGGAGAAGGACTTGGGGGTATTGGTTGATGAGAAACTGAGTATGAGCTGCTTCAGTGTATGCTTGAGCCCAGAAGCCAACCTTATCCTGGGCTGCATGAAAAGGAGCGTGACCAGCAGGGCGAAGGAGGTGATCCTGCCCCTCTACTCTGCTCTCGTGAGACCTCACCGGGAGCATTGTGTGCAGTTCTGGTGACGCAAGAGGGACCTGGAGCTGTTGGAGCAAGTCCAGAGGAGGGCCACGAGGATGATCAGGGGACTGGAGCACCTCCCGTATGAAGACAGGCTGAGAAAGTTGGGGCTGTTCAGCTTGGAGAAGAGAAGGCTGCGTGGAGACCTCAGAGCAGCCTTCCAGTATCTGAAGGGTGGCTGTAAGTATGCTGGGGAGGGACTATTCATTAGAGACTATAGTGATAGGACAAGGGGTAATGGGTTTAAAGTGAAATAGGGGAAGTTCAGGTTAGATATAGGAAGTTCTTTACTGTGAGGTTGGTGAGGTGCTGGCACAGGGTGCCCAGAGAAGTCGTAAATGCTCCATCACTGACAGTGTTCAAGGCCAGGTTGGACAGTCTTGGGTGACATGGTCTAGTGTGTGGCAGGAATTGGAACTGGATGATCTTAAGGTCCCTTCCAACCGAAACCATTCTATGATTCTATTTTTCATCTTACAAGTAAAGTCATGTGGTAGAACTGTTGGTGCACTGAAGCTTCACAAACCAGTCCCTGGTTAAGACCATGTTACCTACAGCCTGCCTTTCCTCATTTCAGTGACCTTTAAGATATATAGGTATAAAGAAAACCAGATAGTCCAATATTGCTGAGGTGAGCAGCTCGAGAGAGGATGCCTTCAACACTAGAGCAGGGGAGAGATCAGCGTCCAGGAGCCTCAACTCAGAGCGGAAACAGCCACCGAGGGAGCCTCGAGTCCTCGACAGGACCTGCCCAGGAGCCGGCAGCTCCGCGGACGCGAGCCGCTGACTCACAGGGGGCAGAGCCAGGAGCAGCGGCACCAGCCCTGAGTGGGTAAAAACCTGCCCCAGGGAGCGCGAGCGACGAGGAGCGCGGCGAACAGAGTGGGACGAGGCAGTTTGCGCAGCACTTTGCGCAGGCAGGCGAGCGGGATGGTGAGCACCCGTTGTATGGGCAGGGCCCGCTCTGGGAGCTCTGCTCTGGCTGCCCCGGCGGTGGCCAGCATAGGCACCCAGACAGAGCACGTGAGAAGGGAGGCTGCAGTGCAGAGCTCGGAGTGTAGAGGGTGCCTGCACTGGTCTCGTGAGGGGAGGGTGCACGATGGGCAGGGATGCACTCGGTGCTCCCTGGTGGAGGTCCTCCTGCAGCAGGTGGCTGAGCTGCGGGATGCTATTAGCGGGCTTCAAGATGTCAGGGTAGCTGAGAGGAAGCAGGGCTGCTTGCTCCAGCCCCATACTGTGCGGGGGCCTCAAGCTTCCCCTGCAGCTCATGAAGGCCACCAACCCGGGAAGTTGGGAATTAGTGACAAAGAAAAATAACAAAAAAAAAAAAAAAGGAAAAGGACAATTAAAGGCAAGGGACTTCCTCCTAAATCTGTTGTCCCCACCAAAACCACTTTGCTGTCCTGCAGGAGCCTAACGAGGAAACGCACTTGCACCACAAACAGCTGGATTATGCACGGGTAAAGATCTCTACTGGCGCTACCAAGAAAAAGTGGCGGGTCGTAGTAATAGGGGACTCTACTTTGAAAGGGACGGAAGCACTCATCTCTCGGCCTGACCCGGTCTCGAGGGAGGTGTGCTGCCTACCAGGGGCACGGATCAGGGATGTTACAGAGAGGCTGCCTGCTCTAGTAAGTTCCACAGACTATTACCCGCTCCTGGTGATCTATGTGGGTGCTAGGGATATAGATAGTAGTAGACTGGGGAACATAAGGAAAGACTACAGAGCCCTGGGAGAGGGGGTTAGGGGCTCCAGTGCTCAGATAGTCTTTTCGTCAATTCTCCAGGACACAGGGGAGGACCAAGAAAAAGCTAGGAGGACTGGCCAGGTTAATAAATGGTTAAAAGGGTGGTGTCATAGTCAGGGGTTTGGGTGTCTTGAACATAGGACTGAAGTTAGTAGGCCAGGTCTACTGGGGGCTGGTGGAGCTGCTCTGGTAAAGAAGGGGAAGAAAAGTTTTGGTAGAAGGCTTGCCAGACTGGTCAAGGAGGCTTTAAACTAGATGTGCTGGGGGAGGGGGGCATCATTCCATCCCAACACACCCAGTCAGTTGCCAGAACCTACAATAACTGCTTGGAACAATGTGCATATATACTGGCTGCTCCAGCCAACGAGCCGGCTTCAATTGGAGCTTGTCTCAGATGCCTCTATGCAAACACCTGTAGCATGGGGAGCAAACAAGAGGAATTAGAGATGTGTGCACATCTATGGGGGTATGATATAATAGGCACCACAGAAACATGGTGGGATGGCTCCTATGACTGGAGTGTTGGAATGGAAGGTTACAGGCTCTTTAGAAAAGACAGGCCTGGCAGGCGGGGAGGGGGAGTTGCCCTTTATGTTAGGGATAGGCTGGAGAGTATGGAACTTTGTCTGGGGGCAGGTGAGCAGTTTACAGAGAGTTTGTGGGTCAGGGTTAAAGGGAAAACAGCCGTGGGAGACATTACTGTGGGAATCTGTTGCAGGCCGCTTGATCAAGGAGAACCTGTGGATGAAGCACTCTACAGACAGATAGGAAAAGCCCCACGCTCGCAGGCCCTTGTTCTCATGGGGGATTTCAACCACCCTGACATCTGTTGGAACGATGGCACTGCACGGCACAAGCAATCCAGGCGGTTCCTCGATTGCGTGGAAGACAACTTCCTTCTGCAAGTAATAGAGGAGCCGACAAGGAGAGGTGCCATGCTTGACCTTGTGCTCACCAACAGGGAAGGGCTCGTTGAGAATGTGGTACTCCAGGGCAGCCTTGGATGCAGCGATCACGAGATGGTCGAATTTGAGATCCCCAGGACAGTGAGAAGAGTGTGTAGCAAGCTCACTGCCCTGGACTTCAAAAGAGCAGACTTTGGCCTCTACAGGAGCCTGCTTAGTAAGGTTCCATGGCATATAGCCCTGGAGAGCAGGGGGGCCCAAGACTGTTGGTTGATATTCAAGGATCATCTGCTACAAGCTCAGGAGTGCTGCATCCCAGCTAGAAGGAAGTGCAACAAAAAGGGCCAGGAGACCTCCTTGGATGGATGAGGAGCTGCTGAGGAAAATTCAAAGGGAAAAAGAGGCTTATAAAAACATGGAAGCAAAGACAGGCGGCCTGGGTAGAGTACAGGGATGTTGTCCAGGAAGCTAGGGACCAGGTTAGGAAGGCTAAGGCCCAGTTAGAATTAAACTTGGCCACGGATGTTAAGGATAACAGGAAGGGATTCTACAGGTACGTAGCAAACTAAAAACAGACTAGGGACAACATAGGCCCCCTGAGGAAGCTTTCGGGAGAACTGGCTACACAGGATTTGGAGAAGGCTGAGGTTCTGAATGACTTCTTTGCCTCGGTCTTCACTGGCAAAGGCTCTGACTGCACCACCCAGGTCTTAGAAGGTAGATGCAGGGACTGTGAGAATGAAGACCTTGGGCCCACTGTAGGAGAGGATCTGGTTCGAGACCATCTTCAAAATCTGAATGTGCACAAGTCCGTGGGACCTAATGAAATCCACCCGCGGGTCCTGAAGGAGCTGGCAAATGAAGTTGCTAAGCCACTGGCCATCATATTTGAAAAATCATGGCAGTCAGGTGAAGTTCCCGACGACTGGAAAAAGGGAAATATAACCCCCATTTTCAAGAAGGGGAAAATGGAAGACCCGGGAATTACAGACCAGTCAGACTCACCTCTGTGCCTGGCAAAATCTTGGAGCGCATTCTCCTGGACGGCATGCTAAGGCACATGAAAAACAACAAGGTGCTTGGTGACAGCCAGCATGGCTTCACTAAGGGGAAATCCTGCCTGACCAATCTGGTGGCCTTCTATGATGGGGCTACAGAACTGATGGACAGGGGTAGAGCAGTTGATGTCATCTACCTGGACTTGTGCAAGGCATTTGACACTGTCCCACACAACATCCTTGTCTCTAAATTGGAGAGATATCAATTTGATGAATGGATCACTCGGTGGATAAAGAACTGTCTGTCTGGCCGCACACAAAGAGTTGTGGTCAATGGCTCGATGTCCGGCTGGAGACCGGTAACGAGTAGTGTCCCTCAGGGATCGGTGTTGGGACCTGTCTTGTTTAACATCTTCGTTGCTGACATGGACAGTGGGATTGAGTGCACCCTCAGCAAGTTTGCCGATGACACCAAGCTGTGTGGTCCGGTTGATATGCTGGAGGGAAGGGATACCATCCAGAGGGACCTTGACACACTTGTGAGGTGGGCTGATGCCAGCCTTATGAAGTTCAACCTCAAGTGTGAGGTCCTACACCTGGGTCAGAGCAATCCCAGTCACAGCTACAGATTGGGCAGAGAAGAGATTCAGACTGGCCCTGCGGAGAAGGACTTGGGGGTGCCGGTCGATGAGAAAATGAACATGAGCCGGCAGTGTGCGCTCACAGCCCAGAAAGCCAACCTTATCCTGGGCTGCATGAAAAGGAGCGTGACCAGCAGGTCAAAGGAGGTGATCCTGCCCCTCTACTCTGCTCTCGTGAGACCTCACCGGGAGCATTGTGTGCAGTTCTGGTGTCCTCAACATAAAAAGGACATGGAACTGTTGGAACAAGTCCAGAGGAAGGCCACGAGGATGATCAGGGCCTGGAGCACCTCCCGTATGAAGATAGGCTGAGGAAGTTGCGGCTGTTCAGCCTGGAGAAGAGAAGGCTGCGTGGAGACCTCATAGCAGCCTTCCAGTACCTGAAGGGGGCCTATAGGGATGCTGGGGAAGAACTCTTAGTCAGGCACTGTAGTGACAGGACAAGGGGTAATGGGTTAAAACTGAAACAGGGGAAGTTTGGATTGGATATAAGGAGGAAATTCTTTCCTGTTAGGGTGGTGAGGCACTGGAATGGGTTGCCCAGGGAGGTTGTGAATGCTCCATCCCTGGCGGTGTTCAAGGCCAGGTTGGATGAAGCCTTGTGTGGGATGGTTTAGTGTGAGGTGTCCCTGCCCAGCAGGGGGGTTTGAACTAGATGATCTTGAGGTCCTTTCCAACCCTAACTATTCTATGATCTTTTGTATGCATCTTGTCTGTTATGTTTATACAAAATACATGCATAAGGTAAAAATTATGTCTACTATGTAATTCAGTAGATCAAGATAAAATTTTTCCATTTGTCTTGATTGTCAGAGATTCCAGATTTAGTAACTCTCTCATTAAAGCAGCCAACTGACAGAACCTCAGTTTGGCCAATTTTAGCTTACTGAAAACTTTGGGATAAAATCTACAATGCCCTTTAGATTATTTAAATACTAAAGTAATAATTTCTGAAATGGTTTAACCTAAATCCTGTTCAATCTAAGAGCTATTAGGCAGCTCTCTTCTTTCCCCTTTGAATAATAATGTTCCTGAAAGACACTGCTTTTGAAAAATATCACCTTCAGTGATATTCAGACAGCATATCTTGGTTTTGAGGGTAGTATGAAAGTCAGTGTTGTTTGGAAATGTTTAATTGATTGGTGACAAGCTGTAACTGTTCATTTACTTTATAATGTGATACAAAATAGATTTTGAACATGGGAGTTGAAAGGAGCTTCTGGGTCACTGAGTTCATCCCCAGTTCTGCAGTGGAACACACACATTTGACAAGCTTACAGCTTTCAGAAATCTAAAAATAAAAATGCAAGCCCAAAGTAAACAAACTAATGTATGCATGGAGGTGTCTGCAGCACTGCTGCATTCCGTTGTAAGTTTAACCTCGATATTCTGGTTGCTGAGCTAGAGGCCCTCACTATGAGACCGAGAGTCTGCTGGCTGCCACACATGCTGGGTTTTAGCTAAAGAGGTCACAAACACCACCTCATTCTCATCATCCTTTCCTGTGAGTGTGGATAGTCACACATTAAATGTAGCTTTTTTGGTCAGGATATTAGGAGTCCCCTAATGACCCAGGGTACTACCCTCATTTTACACCAGAGACACACAAGAACGCAAGTGGATCCACCACCCCTGTAGCTCATTATTATTTGTCAAGTAAGGGCAACAGGATTACTGTTTTGCCCAGCCCAGTATTTACAAGATGAATAATGGCTCTGTTACCCTCCTTGGGGACTCTAAGAAGAACATTTTTGGTTGTGAATATCAAGCTCTGGGGAGAGGTGACACACTGATGATGCATCATCTGCGATATGAACCTTTTTCTACTTTCAGAAAGTCCAGATAGCAATTCTGATGTATATTACCTTTAAAAATTCTGAATCAATTTATATTGAAAACAACTGATAAGCTGGTGTATAAAGAATACCAGTGAAATTAGAAAGTCCAGGATTTGAAATGTCTTAGTGTTAAGGCATACAACATTAACACTGAGTCAAAATACAAGCCCTAGTAAATGCTTAAGTTCAACTCCTTTAAGTAGTGGAGATAAAATACAGCCTATTCCACTCTGCTATAAAAATCTAATGCCAGAACATAAAAGCTGCTACAGGACATGTGTCCTGAATAGAAGACTGCTGTACTTTTATCTGCAGTTTCTTGCTTTTGCATTTCTGTTTTTCTGTGGGTTTTTTTCCCCTCTGGATTCCTGGCTGCTCTTGTAACTGCTGTTGGTGAATGTGGAATAAACTTCCTTTTGCCTAAGGTATCATTAAAAAAGAAAACCGAAACCCTGCCTCAGAAGGGTTTCAGCTTCAAATATTTCCCCAGAATGCTACCTTTGATGAATCATTTTTTCCCACTTTTTTTTTTTCTTGCAAATTTAAAGTGAAAGCAACCAAATCAGTTTCAGTGCTGCCATCAATTTCTTTTTTTGTTGCAATTGGTGGTTTAATCTAATTGTGAATGAGAAATAAAGCAGAACTTCTCTCTCTGCAATTGAAAAAATTCTGTTTCAAATTCACAAAACTGAGATTGCATAAATACTCAAAAGACATATTACAGTAATCTTCAAATCTTCATCTTCAAAAGAAAAGTAGTCTCTCTAGAAAGGGAGAAAAAAAAAAAGCTATGATCAAAATTCTGGGAGTCATAAATAAGGACTCTGTACACAAAAGAACTTTGTATACTCAGTAGAGTGTCATATGATGGCAAAAGCACATGGGGGTCACCCTGAGGATTACATCATCCAGAAGAGAACACAACATGTACCTCTACATGAAAAGCATGTCAGACAAACCCCATGTATTTGCAAAGCCTTAGCTTCTTGGTCTCCAATGTCTCATTAAATCTATAAGAGGTTATTTTTACCCTCTTGGGGTTTATATTCCCTGGGCATGAAATGGTAATCCTTATTTAACTGCAAAGCCTACTATGAGGGAGAATTAATTTGTGTTGAGAGAGCTCTTCCTATAAAAGAATTTTAATGTGATATGACGGGCAATTTTTTTTTTGGGGGGGGGGAAGGAAGAGTGAGTATTTCTATGAACTTTACTAACTGCTTACACTTACTCATTGACCCTCTTTTCTTACATTTGCCTACATGTGCATTAGACATCAAGGGTTTGAAAACAATAAAAAATATTCCATGATAAAGACCACATTCAATGGAGCTGTTGGAGCAAGTCCGTAGGAGGCCACAAGGATGATCAGGGGCTGAAGCACCTCCTGTATGAAGATAGGCTGAGAAAGTTGGGGCTGTTCAGCCTGGAGAAGAGAAGGCTGCGTAGAGACCTCAGAGCAGCCTTCCTGTATCTGAAGGGGGCCTACAAGGATGCTGGGGAGGGACTCTTCATTAGGGACTGTAGTGACAGGACAAGGAGCAACGGGTTAAAACTGAAACAGCACAAGTTTAGGTTAGATATAAGGAAGAAGTTCTTTACTGTGAGGGTGGTGAGGCATTGGAATGGGTTGCCCAGGGAAGTTGTGAATCCTCTGTCTCTGGCAGTGTTCAAGGTCAGGCTGGATGTAGTCTTGGATGACATGGTTTAGTGCAAGGTGTCCCTGCCCATGGCATGGGGTTAGAACTAGATGATTTTAATGTCCTTTCTAACCCTACCTGTTCTATGATTCTTTGACATTGCCCAATGCTTCAAAGCTCAAAGGAAAGAAGTACAATGTACTGGATACAAAGTGCAATTTGCATTTGCAAATAAGATTCAAGAAAACTAGGACCTTAAGGTGTTCAGCAAGATCCATTTCAATGCAGAAGATTGCCTATTCAGTTTCTACTCTATTTAATAGAAACTTTGACTTCCTTGAGATTAAGACTCGGAATGACAGAAGTGAAATAAATGTTGACAAGGGGGACAGACTTGTTCCTATTAGGACTTCCTGCATGAGACACTGAAAGGAAGCAGCTTGGGTACCTGAGATAGCACAGTCAGGAAGACTGTATCCTTTTTGGATACCCGTCTACAGCCTGCCACCCAATAAAAGGTTGACTCCTGTGCTTTTGATCAGGAGTCATAAACTGTGCTGCAAAGCACAATCCCAGGTTTTGTTCCTCAAGCTTTTAAAAGACTGGATGCCTCTTGATTCAGAGGGAAAACAAGTTACAATATTCAGAGGAAGTGTCCCAGCAAACCCCTTCCTGTTCTAAAACCAGATCTGTACAGGTTTTCTTTTTTGCTGGTAATGTCAGCCCACCTTCTACTATTCTTTCAACTCTCTGACAGAGGTGCATAAAGAGCCCTTCTTTTCTTCACGGCTTATCTGCTGCAACTGCTCCCTGAGACTCTGCAGTACTTACTTTGGTTGAAGAAATGGCTAATTCTTAGATCTGAAAAAACTTAAACAGGCCTTTGTTGCAGTCTTAGCTGGACAAAAGTAATGGCCACAATTTAATGTTTGCTTCAATTGCAAACTCCCTCCAGAATTATTCCACTGATTCTGGTCAGATACAAATGAGACACTGTAAATACCAGACTGTGAGAGTTGAAAAAAGCACCTACAATGAATATAATGCTCTGTTTCCATGGAGGGTGGGATGGGTAGATCAAACCAAAATGCTGGTTTGTGTGGGGTAAGAATTGGTCAGGAAATAAAAAAATCCTTTTAAAGAATGCAGATTATTTGGTGCTATGGTTCTATATCAAATATGCTTGAAGTTGTTTTGTCTCAGCTTTATACTTTATAGCATCTACAACGCTGTTTTGGAGTTTGTTTCTTCTGCTGAACACTCATATCTGATAACCGTGTAGCACTAGTTGGTAAGATAAGATCTGCTCTGGTGAAAGTACTTTAGAGGTGACTGGCCTCATTATCCTGAAGGACAGGACTGATTCCAGGGAGCTAGAACTACTTCATACAGCAATAAATGTGGGGAGTCTAACCACTGAAATCATTAGGAGCTGTATATTAATGTTTTGAGTAGATTTTTGAAAGTAACAGGTACATTTCAAAAGTAACATAAAGAAACCCAGTGTCCTGGGTTCAGCAGTGGCAGTCATTTTAATCCTTCTTAATAGCTGTGGTTTTGACTTTCGGCCTGGGAACAGCGCTGATAACACTGATGTTTTTAGTTACTGCTCAAATGTTTTAGTCTGACCAAGGACTTTCTGAGCCTCATGCTCTGCCAGGGAGGAAGGGAAGCCGGGAGGAAGCAGAGACAGGACACCTGACCCAAACTGACCAAAGAGGTATTCCATGCCACAGCACGTCATGCCCAGGATGTAATGGAGAGTTACCCAGAAGGGCTAGGGCACTGCAGGGTTGGACGAGGTATCGGTCAGTGCTCAGTCAGGCAGGGTGGGGCGAGTTATCGGTCGGCAGGTGTGAGGTGGTGTATTCTCTTCCCTTGTTATTTCCTTTATCATTATTATTATTGGTGGTAGCAGCAGTGATTTGTGTTATACCTTAGTTACTAAACTGTTCTTATCTCAACCCGTGGGAGCTGCATTCTTTTGATTCTCCTCTCTCCGGGAGCAGGCGGAGGGCAAAAAGGGGGGGGGGGGGGGGGGGGGGGAGAGCACGACTGTGTGATTTATGGCTGACTGTGTTTAAACCATGACACCCAGGTTGGTTTATTCATGATAAAGCAGACTGAGTTACTCTAGAACAGCTACTCCTTTTTTATCCTGGAATAATTAGTGCAAATAAATAAATTTTAGGAACTTCACTACAGAACTATTTTTCCATTTCACACTTCTGAAATTACTCAAAAGTGTATTTCCATAATGGGGCCTACATCAAAGTTGGATGTTTCAGGGGAAAGATAAGGTGCAATGACCAATTACTGGGTAACAAAAAGTAAACTGAAGTCCAATGTAGTTAACTTCTGAATTTACTGGGGTTTGGGGTTTTCTTTTTCCCCGAAGGTAAATGCCTTTGTGAAGACAGTTTTACACTGTTTCATTCTTTCAGAGACAGAGTGTTTGATATCTACTTTTAAGCTCAATGCATTTGTTTTGCTCAGTATAATTTACTCCTTGCAATGAGGAGCTGAACCCTGAGCTCTCCTTTGACATGGACCTCCCATAAGAGACCGGTTTTAGTCCGGCTGCAGGAGGAGCACTTCACCAGCGCCCTGCTCATGGCCTGCTGCCCGCCAAGGCGAGCGTCGTCCTCCTCGCTCCCGGCTAGTCCTGCTCCCTCTCCAGGGCAGAGAGCAGGGAGCCGGAGGGCACCTCCGCGGCTGCGGCTGTCCAAGAAGCCCAGTGTGGGTTTCTGGGAGAGGGAAGAGGTTGTCACTGTCTGAGGGGACGAAACACCAGGGCTCGCGTCTGCGTTGCTCGGACAGTGACGGCAGGACACGCCGCCACCCCCCGGGACGCGCGTTCCCAGCCGGGTCCAGCAGCTGCACCCAGAGGTTTCGGCTCCAAAGGCAAAAGCTGCTGCGGGAGCCCGTACCCTCCGGAGGCCTCCCCTTCTCTTGCCTTTGCCACGATTTTGGGCTTTGCCTCCCATTTCTTGAGCAAGGAACCAGGGAGCCTCAGCGCCCCGATGTGCGCGAGGGCTGCGGCCCGGGCACCGGCCGAGCCCAAACGGTTCTGAAGGGAGCGGGACGCGGCCCCCGCCCGCGCGAGACTCGTTCGGTTCAGCGGGAGCTCCAAGCAGCGCTGCCCGCGGGGCCCACGCAGGCCGTGGCCGCTCCCCGTACCACAGCAGCTCGGTGCCCTGGCCTGGAAGGAGGCGGGGGGTGGGGTTGGGGGTCTTCCGCGCCACCGCGGTCTGCAGCGCGGCCCCCGCCTCCCTGCCGTACCGAGCTGCAGGGTCGGGCGGGCTTCTCCTGCGGGCCGGGAGCGGCACCTGGTATTCCGGCAGCCGAGCGTGGCCCCTGCGGCTGCTCTCCCTGGGCCAGCCCGAGGCGGGCGGCTCCCGCCTCCACCGCCTTTGGGGGCGCCTTGTCCCGCTCGCGACGCCTCATGGCGCTTTGCAGCTGCAGTGGGAGGGAGAGGAAACCCACCCCCCTCTCCCGGCGGCCGCCTTTGTAACCATTCGGCCCGGCTCGCCGCCCGGCCCAACTCGCAGCAGCTTAGGAAGAGCCGGAGCGCGGCGGCGGGAGCAAATGGAGCCGGAGGGTAAGGCTGCGCCCTCCGCACCGGGCCCCGCTGCCCGCCCGGGGATCTGCCCCACCACCCTTGGGCAGAGGTTTCCGTGCCCGCCCCGCGCTTGCCCGCCAGGTCTTTTCCTCAGCGGAGGCTGTGGCGGGCAGGGACCGCGGGGAGCCCAGGCTGGGGAGTGGGGTGGGCGGGGGTCTCGGTGGGGTGCGGTCCGTGGGGTCGCGCTGGTGGGCCTAGGCCGGCGCCGCTCCAGGTGTGCAAGGCCTGGAGGGGCAGCGCTGCCCTGCCGGGCACTGCGCCCACAGCGCTCGCTCCCCTGCCTTGCCCTGCCCGGTCCGTGGGCGCTGCCTCGGCGGTGGGGCCTTCCTCTGCCCGCTCCCCCCGCCGGGTGCTGAGCCTGGCCCGCAGCGGCGGCACCCGGGAATGCGGGGGTCCGGCCTGAAGCGGAGCAGCCTGGACAGGTCCGGAAGCACGCTAAACTTTTCTTGGCGTTAATTTTGTTCTCCCCTCCCCGCCCCCCGCCCTCCGCAGCGGGCTTCTGTGTGTCTGAGGCGAACCCATTGTCCGTGGGGGCCCGACCAGCCCCTCTTTAGGCCAGAGCTTTGAAGCTGGGACTGGCAAGTGCTGCTGCCCCGGACCTGCTCGGTGGAGGTGAAGCACTTTTGCAGTGTTTCCCTTCAAACTTGGTGGATGTCTGCAGGCACCGAGCAGCCTTGTCCCTGCACGGCTGACAATGCTCAGAGGTTGCATGTTTGAGTAAATGTAGTACAGTATGTGTAATAGTACTGTATGTGCAAATAATAGTGCTGTATGTGTAAATATTCTTTAGTTCTCCTAAACCCACATAGAACCAGTTTTGTTAAGTGCTTACTTTAGTGAGACAAGCATTAACTGCATAGATTGAATTCATTTTCTGCCAATCCATATTTAGGCACTTATGCTGAGTTTTTCTCCACTCTTGCCTTTTTTAATACCTTTTGGAGCTGTTAGTACTTGTAATGTAAACCATTTCTAGTCGCAAATTGGAAACCTCTGAGCCATAATGGTCTGTTGCATTTAGTTGGCTGCCTCTTGTAAGCCTTACATTCTAGTGCAAAAAAAAAAAAAAAAAAAAAAAAAAAAAAAAAAAGGAAAGGAAAAAAAACCCACCCTAAAAACCCTTATGAGATTCATGTTTAGAAAATTGGCTGCATACATTGTAGCTGTTTTTTAAACCTCAGTACCTAAGTCACATTTTCCATTCCAAATATTGAGTGGTTAAACTATGTTAAAGGGATATACTCTACCTTAGCTCCCTTGCAAGCTTTAGGGAATTTTAACACAAAGGAAAATGGCTCTACAATTTACAAGAATCTGGGACTAACCGATTCTTGCAGTGCCTGATCTGTAGCAGCAGCAAGCAGTGAAGAGACTGCTGGCAATTGTTAATGACCAGAGCTGGGTTTGTTGCCCAAACAGAGAAGTATGCAGAATGTAAATGGGATATTGATAGAATTATTCATGTATGTTTTATAAGAAATAGATATTTAATATAAAGCTGGTTTTCACAGTGCTATTACAATACCTTAGTTATGCAGAGTAGCAGGGCTGTGTTTATAAAATCATACCCTGAAACAAGCAAGCTGGGTTTGTTCTTGATTTAGTGTATTTATGATCCAGTTCTTTATATTGTATCTCTACTTACGTTAGTTAAAGCTAGAGAAAAATTATAACAACGAAGTTAAATTTAAAGGAATTCCTTCCTTTGAAGAAATAAATATTCAAAAAATGGAAGTTTTTGGCCTGCTTCTGAGGTAGGTAAAGGCAGATCAACCCAAGAAAGATTCCATCGAGCTGCAGACCTGTTGAGGTTCCCCATCTGTACTGGGTCCAAGAATATTCACCAGTCTGACTTCTGGCACCTCCTGAACTACACAGCTACCAATCTCAAGTACATTAAATTTGGAGATGGGTCCTCCCACATGGATTGCACACTGCAGGAGCTGAAATACCTGTGTCAGCAACCTCTCTGTTAAAGGGAGCCGGGACTCTCATGTCAAATACTTGTGGATAGGTGCTATAGGTATTCCACTGTATGTGTGAATATGTAGTTTTGTTGATTGTGGTTGTCTTCAGTGAGTTATTTCTGTTCTCGGAGTTACAGCACCTGGACCCTCGTGATCTAATGGAATGCTGTAGAGACTTAAGCTTGCTTGTTCCTTTGACTTCGACCAGATGTGTTCTGCTTGTGTACTCCTGACTCAGTTCTTGAATGGAGCTGCAATTGCCATTGTCCAGTCCCTTTCGGTGCAGCTCTTTGCATTAAATTATGTCTAAAACTCTTGATGAAAATGAAGCCAGTACTCTTTCTTCCCAAAGGAGCTGTGCCTCTATCCAAATGTGCAGATGCAAGCCCTTACAGGTATCTTCCACAGAGATAGGGAAGAAAGAGAAAAAGTTGATACTCCGTTGCCTTTCCTTAAGGAAATCTAGTCAAGTGTAGTATGCCATGGCAAATACTGACCTGCAGAGTTCCTATGGATATCTCCGAAGCTCCAAACATCGATTGAGGTGGTAATGTGCGAGGAGACTGGGATTTGGAAGCTTATTAGTGTCTCAGGGATGCAAGAGAGGATGATATGTTCAAACCAATAAAAAGAGTGGAATCGTAAATGGAGTGGTGATGATCTTCATGGCTTGCTTTCTGTGATCCAGAATAAGGAAGACTGTCTTGGGTCAGTAGCAGTGGAAGCAGGTTGTCAAAACCCTGGGCCACTATGAGGAAAAGACTTCAGAAGTCAGAATCCAAGGTGATAATTTATTTGTGCATCGTTTGCATTGCATGTTTTCAGGACAGCCTTTGTGGTTGAGTTTTTCAAAGCATCCCAAGGGTTTTCTGCTCTGAGCTCCCTGATTAGGTTGCTATGGGTTTGGTTTTGGGGAAGCCTTGTTCTCAAACAAACTGTGTGAGATGGGATGATTTGGGGGCTGCTGCCCTCTGACATGCTATGTAAAAGCCACGTGCTTCCCACTGGTTTCAAATAAAAAATGAACTAACTTCTGTAGGAGGTCTTTGGAACAGCTTCTCGTGTGTTTGTAAAGCATCTGCCTCAGTGCGCACTGGATGTTCCTGAGTGGAGCTTTCCTGCTGACCCAGCTCAATAAGAATGAATATATGTTTTTTTCCAAATTGTTTCTACCTTTTTTTGTTCTAGGGGTCTTGTTAAGGTTATCAGACATCAGTAATATTGGTGCAGATGATCCTGCTATGGCTAGTGAGTGGGACCAAGTGGGCTGTGTGAGGATTGAAAGCTCAGAGAGTGCAAATGCAACAATGATGTAGTTAATGCTTTGTTTCTGCTATGACTATACACTGGTTTCTACTAAAGGTATACACCTACAAGATGCTTCTGAGTAAGATTAATTTTCTTCTTCGACCTATTTTGTAACCATTTAAAGTATTTTTCATTTACTAAATACTGAAAACTTGCAGAATTCAAAATCATTTAAAAAAGTTGAGTGGTAAAAACAAAGTAGCTCTCAGGACTGGGTACACATACTGCGTTAGAGATCTGAGCTGCTTGTGTAGATATTAACTTGTTTGAGTAAATAGTGTGGCAGATTAAAAGTAGCAATAACTACTGTGGTATTTGTTTGTGTTGGTGCTACCAAAGTTTAATGTGAAAATGAATGTTTCCTGACAGCTGTTGGGTTATCATTTTTACATAATGATGAATATTGATACCATTGGTATCAATTGGTATCAATTGGTCTCTTGTTCCAAATTCTTGATAATGATACCAATTGGCCTCTTGTTCCAAATTCTTGATATTGATATCAATTGGTCTCTTGTTCCAAATTCTCTGAACTAATTGGAAAAAAAAAACCCAAACAAAAAAACCAAACAAAAAACCCTAACCAAAACCAACAGCTTTGTATATTTTTTGGATGCAGAAACAGAGAATTTGGGATAGCCCGAGATGAGGTGGACCTAAGGTACAAATGAGAGAGAGGAGAGAAAAAGTATGAGGGAGTATCACTGAGGTCCTGAGCGGTTCCTGAGGTTCCACGATGCGGCAGCTCTCAGGTCATGCTGTGTGCCCACCACCAGCTTCAGGTCTCTAATTTTCTTGTCCTCTGCCAACTCCTATGAACTCATTGAGTACAGAGCCCAGTTCCCCAGGCACAGGACTCCGGACCTCCACTGTGAAAATCTATGTGAAATTGGGAATAGATGTTTGCAGATCAGTGTTGTGTTCACTGGAGCATACAGTAATTGGAAGGCAGTCAGTCACAGCACGGCACTTCGGCTGGTTTGGAGGTTATGAGTAGTGAAATTTGAGAAAGCCTTTGTTGGTGGAACAATAGTGGAGGTACACTGGAAAGTGCTTCCAGTGGAACTTTTTGCCCCTCCTACTATCTCCCCACTCCTGTTCCCCAGCCAGCTCCTAAAAGCAAGATTTAGCATAACTATATTTACATTTAATGCTTGGCACTATCTTAAAATTTTATGGGTCTTTGAATTTGATTTCACACTTTATAGCTTTTTGCTGTATCTGTTTTAGCTATCATTAGGAGGTTTTGGTACTGAAGTACTACGTGCTTGCTTTACCTTGATACCAGGCAAATACTGTCCTGGCCAGCACAGAGAAGTGCTAGCTCATGGTGTCTTCTCCTGCAGTGCTAAATGGATTGATAGCCTGATGTCCACCTCTGTTTCCTTGTTGGTATGGCCACTACTTTTTCTGGCAGTAGTCACCATGTATGTCTGTGAGCAATACCAAGGTATGCAGTTGTGACCTGTATTCTCAGGGTTGAGTTACTGTGTTTAAATGGTGCTATTTCAAGCATGTTGCCTTAGTGCTGTTCTCAGAATGCTGTTCTCCCTGCTCTTTCCTCTGGTGTTGCTGACTTTCTTTGCTATTTTCGCCTTTCTGTGAAATGCAATTGTATTTCAGACTTTATTGGTATTACCCACTTCCTTGTTTTCTGGGTTGCACTTCTCTTATTGTTTAGCCAGGCTTAAGGCCCTGGTGTGGGACAGAAAGTGATGTGACTGCTGTGGGAGGGCTTGGTGGGAAGCTGGGCAGGAAGGCCGGGGAGAGGAGGTTGTTTACATAGTATAACTTCAGTCCTCTCTTGCAGGATTCCCTGCAGGGTCCTTGGAGGGTTCAGAGAGGTGATTTCATCAGCCATCTTCAGAAGCTCCAATAACAGAGGGTCAAGGTTTCTGCCTCAGAGCTGGGCTACCTGAATAACCCTTCAGATATCATCAGGATACTTTTCTCCCTTTGTCTGTGTTCTCTTCTTAATATGATTAGTGTTTTGGTTCTTGTCCAGGGTTCGGCTGTAACAGTTATTTTTCTTCTTAGTAGCTGGTGCAGTGCTGTGTTTTCAACTTTAGTCCGAGAACAATGCTGATAACACACTGATGGTTTAGTTGTTGCTCAGTAGTGCTTGCCCTGATCAAGGACTTCTCATGCTCTGCCAGTGAAGAGAAGCACAAGAAGGCGGGAGGAAGCAGAGACAGGACACCTGACCCAAAGATATAAGAGGTACACACTATGGGCCACCCTATGGTTTTACTTGAGGGATCATGGAGAAGACAAGAGAAAGTGGGATGGAAAACCCACTTCACTTCTGGATGAGTGGGTACGTGATTTGAAAAGGAAAACGACTGTCAATGATGATATCACTGACATTGATGATATCAGCCCATATCCTGGGCTGCATGAAAAGGAGCGTGACCAGCAGGTCGAAGGAGGTGATCCTGCCCCTAGACCTCACCTGGAGTATTGTGTACAGTTCTGGTGTTCTCAACATAAAAAGGACATGGAACTGTTAGAACAAGTCCAGAGGAAGGCCACGAGGATGATCAGGAGACTGGAGCACCTCTCGTATGAAGACAGGCTGAGAAAGTTGGGGCTGTTCAGCCTGGAGAAGAGAAGGCTACGTGGAGACCTCAAGAGCAGCCTTCCAGTATCTGAAGGGGGCCTATAGGGATGCTGGGGAGGGACTCTTCATTAGGGACTGTAGTGACAGGACAAGGGGTAATGGGTTAAAACTTAAACAGGGGAAGTTTAGAGTGGATATAAGGAAGAAATTCTTTACTGTAATGGTGGTGAGGCACTGGAATGGGTTGCCCAGGGAGGTTGTGAATGCTTCATCCCTGGCGGTATTCAAGGCCAGGTTGGACGAAACCTTGGGTGAGATGGTTTAGTGTGAGGTGTCCCTGCCCATGGCAGGGGGGTTGGAACTAGATGATCTTAAGGTCCTTTCCAGCCCTAACTATTCTATGATCATGCAGCCGATGCTACGTGGAGTAAATGGGACGCACTGATCACACTACTAGCTTGAGTAGGAAATCCCAGTCGTCTAGGAATCTTGGAAGTGATCATGGACTGATCCGAAGGCAAAGACTTAGAATGTCACCAAAGGGGGAGCTGACATGCTGAGAAGGCCCCACTGTACAACAAACTCTCAGACAGTGAAAAGCAATATGCCTTGTTTATTGATGGGTCCTGCTGTAATGTGGCAAAGCACTGGTGATGGAAGGTGGCTGTATGGAGTCCCCTACACCAAGTAGCAGAAACTGGTGAAGGAGAGGGTGAATTGAGTCAGTTTACTGAGGTGAAAGCCATCCAGCTGGCCTTGAACATTGCTGAATGAGAAAAACGGTCAGTACTTTATCTCTACACTGACTCATGGATGGTGGCAAATGCCCTGTGGGGGTGGTTGCAGCAATGGAAGCAGATCAACTGGCAATGCACAGGTAAACCCACCTGGGTTGCTGCATTGTGGCAAGATATCACTGCCTGGGTGCAGAACCTGGTGCTGAAGGTACGCCACATAGATGCTCATGTACCCAAGAGTCGGGACACCAAGGAACATCAGAACCACCGACATGGATCAAGCTGCTAAGATTGAAGTGGCTCAGATGGATTTAGATTGGCAATATAAGGGTGAATTATTTTTAGCCTGGGGTCGCTATGACACTTCAGGCTATCAAGGCAGAGATGCAACATATAGATGGGCTTGTGATTGAGGGGTGGACTTAACAATGGATAATATTGCCCAGGTTATTCACAAATGTGAAAAGTGATGCAGTTAAGCAAGCCAGACGGTTAAAGCCTCTCTGGTGTGGAGGATGATGGTTGAAGTACATGTATGGGGAGGCCTGGCAGATTGACTATATCACACTCCCACCAGCCCGCCAAGGCAAGCGCCATGTGCTTACCATGATGGAAGCAAGGACTGGATGGCTGGAAATACACACTGTGCCCCATGCCACTACCCTGAATCCTGTCCTGGGCCTTGACAAACAAGTCTTGTGGCAACATGGCACCCCATAAAGAACTGAATCGGAGAATGAGACTCATTTCTGGAACAATCTTATAGACACTTCGGCCAGAGAGCATGGTATTGAGTGGGTATATCACATCCCCTACCATGCACCAGCCTCTGGGAAAATCGAAAGGCTGTTAAAAACCACACTGAGAGCAATGGGTGGTGGGACTTTCAAACATTGCGATACACATTTACCAAAAGCCACTTGGTTGGTCAACACCAGGGGATCTGCCAACAGGGCTGGCTCAGTCCAGTCACAACTTTTACATACTGTAGAGGAGGATAAAGTTCCTGTGGTGCACATAAAGAATTTGTTGGGGAAAACAGTCTCAGTTGTTCCTGCATCAGGTAAAGGCAAACCCACTCATGGGACTGCTTTTGCTCAGGGACTCAGGTCTACTTGGTGGGTAATGTGGGAAGATGGGGAAGTCTGGTGTGTACCTCAAGGGGATTTAATCTGGGGTGAAAACAGCTAATGAATGCAATAATATGCTGTTGCCTGCTATATAACACTTCTGTAGCCCCTTAACTCGATGCCTATCTCTGCCACTCTGGGTTTTGAAAACAAGATACGTGCTGTCATGATCATCAGTAGAGAATAAAATCATGGGAAAGCCAGCAGCAACAGAACTGTCCTCAGGTCACCATCGACTGACCCTGACTTCCCTGAGATCATCACCCCACCACAGAATTTTGATGAAACCAGATGAGCTCAGCAGTGTCATCAGCAGGTCACAATCCAACACTACACACTGTCTCTCGTGCCCTGAGAGACTTACAACAGGTGGAGCCTGACATCATGGACTGGATGAATTCAGCGAACGTTATAGGGATGGTCCCTGGACTAAGGAATGATACCTCTCTCTTTGTGTATGTGTGTATATACATATATATATATATATATATATATGAGACAAAAAGCAATGGTATATTGAAAAATGGGGGGTGTGAGCATGAATGCTATAGAATAAGCAGTAGATGACTGTTCTGAGTTTGGTTGTAACAGTTATTTTTCTCCTTAGTAGCTGGTGCAGTGCTGTGTTCTCAGCTTTAGTCTGAGAACAGTGGTGGTAGCACACGGATGTTTTAGTTGTTACTCAGTGGTGCTTACACTGATCAAGGACTTTTCAGTCTCATGCTCTGCCAGTGAGGAGGGGCATAGGAAGCTGGGAGGAAGCAGAGAAAGGACACCTGACCCAAACTAGCCAAAGGGGTGTTCCATACCGCAGCACATCATGCCCGGTATAGAAAGTGGGGGGAGTTACGCAGAAGACCCACATCACTGTTTTATTGTTTTCTTTTCCCCTTTTAGTTCCATATTCTCTCCCCTTGTTATTTTCCTTATCATTATTATTCTTGGTGATAGTAGTAGTGGTTTTGTATTATACCTTAGTTACTGGACTGTTCTTATCTCAATGTGTGGGATTTACGTTCTTTCAGTTCTCCTCCCCATCCTCCCATGAGTGGTGGGCGGACAAAGGAGAGAGTAAGCGAGTGGCTTTGTGGTTCTGAGTTACCGGCTGGGCTTTAACCATGACAGTTCTGAACTCTAAAAACCCGCGGCTCCTTGACAGCCAAGTGTCAGCATAAAAAAGTTGCAGAAGTGCTAAAATGGGATTTCACTTCTATGTTAAGACACTTGGTACAGCTTGGATACTGTAATGTGCATTGGTGGTGGGACTGGGACGTCTGGGCTTACTGTTGTGTGGCATCCCTGACAGGCTGGTCAGAAGGCCCTTTGTGGGTGCCACACTGTACTTGTGCTGGGCAGTAATAGCCTGGAGAAGGAGCTTTTCATCATGAAGTAATGTGTCAAGCATCACCAACTTTTGCATCTTTCTTAAATGCTTGTGACTTTTTAGAGAGCTCAATATTATTAAAAGCTAGAATAACCATTTCAAAATGTTTAAATGGCAGAGGCTTCTATGATACGTTTACATGTGGAAGGATAGATCGATGTTCTGAAGCAAACTCTTGATGTTGGGTAAGAAGTTTTCAGCAGGCAGTGAAGAGAGTAATATATAATTCATGGTCTTCAAATTTGTTGTTAGTAGTAGGAAAAAGCATCACTTGGGATGACAGAATCTTCAAGGTGTTAACGGGGAGGGATGGGATAGACCACTGGCAACTGCTATGAGAGAGAAGGAACTGTGGAATGTTGTAGGTCCTCATGAATTTCAGTGTGGCAATGAATAATTATATCACTGAAATTGTATTTTAAAATGCTGAAGTGGTACCTATTGAAAGATAATTCTAGTTCTTGAATTTAGTCAGGGATTGATTTGATGCCACTTCTGGAAATTGTTTAGCTTAATGAAGATTCCAGGAGAGAATATTCTTATGCTGGACTGCTGAATGAATCAGTTTTGCATTATATTTGACATTTTTCTCTCTTCAAGCATTTTGAATATTCTGTTGCTGAAGTATAAAGAGCCACTGGTTTAATTAAAGCTACTTCTTAATTTATGGTAATTTACATTAATTTAGGGTCAAAGTTAATTTAGGGAAAAGGCTGAGGTTCTCAATGACTTCTTTGCCTCGGTCTTCACTGGCAAATGCTCTGACCACACCACCCAGGTCTTGGAAGGCAGATGCAAGGATGGTGAGAATAAAGACTTTAGGCCCACTGTAGGAGAGAATCTGGCTTGAGACCATCTTAAGAGCCTGCATGTGCACAAGTCCATGGGACCTGATGGAATCCATCCACGGGTCCTGAAGGAGCTGGCAAATGAAGTTGCTAAGTCACTGTCCATCATATTTGAAAAATCATGGCAGTCAGGTGAAGTTCCTGACGTCTGGAAAAAGGGAAATATAACCCCCATTTTCAACAAGGGAAAAATGGGTGACCCAGGGAATTACAGACCACTCAGTCTCATCTCTGTGCCTGACAAAATCTTGAAGCAGATTCTCCTGGAAGGCATGCTGAGGCACATGAAAAACAATGAGGTGGTTGATGACAGCCAGCATGGCTTCACTGAGGGGAAATCCTGCCTGACCAATTTGATGGCCTTCTATGATGGAGCTGTGGAACTAATGGACAGGGGTAGAGCAGTTGATGTCATCTACCTGGACTTGTGCAAGCATTCGACACTGGCCCGCATGACATCCTTGTCTCTAAATTGGAGAGATATCAATTTGATGAATGGACCACTTGGTGGATAAAGAACTGGCTGGATGGCTGCACGCAAAGAGTTGTGGTCAATGGCTCAATGCCGGCTGGAGATCAGTAATGAGTGGTGTCCCTCAGGGATCGGTGTTGGGACCAGTCTTGTTCAACATCTTTGTTGGTGACATGGACAGTGGGATTGAGTGCACCCTCAGCAAGTTTGCCGATGACACCAAGCTGTGTGGTCCGGTTGATACGCTGAAGGGAAGGGATGCCATCCAGAGGGACCTTGACACGCTTGTGAGGTGGGCTGATGCCAACCTTATGAAGTTCAACCTCAAGTGTGAGGTCCTACACCTGGGTCGGAGCAATCCCAGGCACAGCTGCAGGTTGGGCAGAGAAGAGATTCAGAGCAGGTCTGTGGAGAAGGACTTGGTGCTGTTGGTTGATGAGAAAATGAACATGAGCCGGCTCTAGCGTGCGCTCGCAGCCCAGAAAACCAACCGTATCTGGGCTGCATGAAAAGGAGCGTGACCAGCAGGTCAAAGGAGGTGATCCTGCCCCTCTACTCTGCTCTTATGAGACCTCACCGGGAGCACTGTGTGCAGTTCTGGTGTCCTCAACATAAAAAGGACATGGAACTGTTGGAACAAGTCTAGAGGAGGGCCACGAGGATGATCAGGGGACTGGAGCACCTCCCGTATGAAGACAGGCTGAGGAAGTTGGGGCTGTTCAGCTTGGAGAAGAGAAAGCTGCGTGGAGACCTCAGAGCAGCCTTCCAGTATCTGAAGGGGGGGCTATAAGGATGCTGGGGAGGGACTATTCATTAGGGACTGTAGTGATAGGACAAGGGGTAACGGGTTCAAACTTGAACAGGGGAAGTTTAGATTGGATATAAGGAGGAAGTTCTTTGTTGTGAGGGTGGTGAGGTACTGGAAGGAAGTTGTGAATGCTCTGTCCCTGGCGGTGTTCAAGGCCAGGTTGGACGAAGTTTGGGTGAGATGGTTTAGTGTGAGGTGTCCCTGCCCATGGTCCTTTCCAACCCTAACTATTCTATGATTCTGTGATTCATTGAGCTGGTGAATTAATGTGAAAGGCTAAACCACTGGCACTTTGGAGTCTGGTTAGTTGTTAGCCTATTGTTGGAAGTCCAACCTCCGTCCTTTGAACAGAGCATTTGGGTACAGTGTATGCATGAGCATACACAGCTGTACACATCATCGTGGCTGGCTGGTTGGAAATTCTGGAAGGCTACCAGCCTTCATGTTAAAGAATGTGTGATTTCTAAAAGTCCAAAGAGCCCAGTATTTTTTTGAAGGCAGGGGGACATCTAAATATTGCTTGGATGTCAGAGTTTTCTTCTGTTTACTTTAGACTTCTGAAAAGCAGGCAGGTGTCTGACTATAATGAACAAATTTAAAACTGGGCTTCTGTTTTCTTAAACTTTTGGCCTCTTCTTTCTTTTTCAGCTTGCAAGCTCTGAGCAAAAATCCTCTCTTGGTAACTCTACCAAATAACTCTGAGCAAATATTTACATTAATGAGATTCTTCTACTTGGCAATCATTTTGGGCCTTGAGCTTGGTACAGGGTGAAAATTACTATACCAAACATTGGGGCTGGGGAAGGAGTGGGGAGAGGAAGCCTGAAGAAGCCTCCAAATAGGATTTTATCTGTTCAGTGTGTATCATCAGTTGTCACTCCACAAACATTGATGTATTTCAGAATGAGATTTGCAGAGATATCCTGCCACTGGCCCTATACATGTAATTTGAATTTCACCTATGCTGAAGAAAAAAATGTTTGCGTAAAACCCGAAATGAATGGAGTAGTAGAAGGAAAGACTAAGATGGAAGGGAAGGAAAAATTGGAGAGTACATTGCAAAAAACATTGCAAGGGGTGTAGGAAGACATTTTAAAGGAAGAGGGGTTTAAAGTCCAAATTGGTTAAGAAATCTGAAGTTGTAAAAGAGGAAACTGAGTTTTTTTACAAAGGAGTTGTAAAAGCGCAGTTTGAAATTACGCTGTGGACGCTGCAGAAATAAATGAAAGGTTCTCCGAGGTACAGAACAACAGAGAGCTAGCTGACTCATTAAGGTAAAGGAGGGAGTTATGTCCCCTAAAACCAGTGGGTGAAAATACCACCAGATTTTACCCTCATGTGTGTTAGTTATTTTTTTCTCTAGACTTTACTGCTGTTGTCCAGCAGCATGCACTGTGCTGACTGCACTCTGAGAAAGGGGGAAGATGACCCTGAACTCAGTTCTTACACCCTTTGTGGGGCATTTCTCATGGGGGATCTTAGCAGAGAGATGTGGCCACCGATGCAGCATCCTCTCCCAAGCTCATCTCTCCCATCTTGGCTTGAGGCTGTGCAGAGAGACCTGTGGCAGTGGTCTGGCCCTTGGGCTGAACACTGCAGCTGACGGCAGGAGCACAGGAGAGTATGTGCTTGTATGGGAGAGCTGTCCACATAAGCAAACTGGGCATTGTATTTCCTATTAAATTCCTGAGATGAAGGGATTGTGCCCCTGCAGCTAAATTTGTACTGCTGGTTGACATGGTTCTGCTGGAGCCATGGCTGAATCTATAATAACTTACACTGATTAAAGGTCTAGCCCCCAGGCTGTAACATTGTATAGCTACATGTTGGAACTATTACCCCTTGCACTGAAGTAGCATATATGGTTTTTCTGGGTTTTTTTCCCCCCTGTTGAATAGCTGCAAAGGCTGGGTTGGGGGTGAGTGAATTTGCCTGCAGGGAGATCTCAGCGGTTGCAGTTTCCTGCTGCAGCCGGGTGTGCCACCTCCTGCATTGCTCCCACCGGCTGCAGGAGGTGTGTGCTGGGAGTGAAGCTTTCCATGAAGGAATGAACAGCGGTTGCCTGCTGAGCCCTGCTGGATCTGTTCCACTAATGACTATTGAAATTCTTGCAGCCTGTTTCTCGGCTGTAAAAATGCAGAGCCAAATATCAAGGTTGAGGAGAAGAAACCCCCTGGTATTATTACGCAGTCAAGAAATTAAGTTCTTGAAAAAGCCTGTCTCATCCGTACTGTGTGGAGTTTCTGGAATTGGGTTGTTGGTCTGAGTTACAGCTCCTTGACTTTAATGGTTGTGCTGTCAAAAAAGTTGCTTCACTGAGAATGCAGAACAGATGCTCTTCTTATTCACTTGAAAGGAAAGTCTAATTATTTTTTTTTTTATTTTTATTTTTTTTTCATTTCCCAGAACATGAAAGTCCCCAAAGTTATTTTAAAAACTGCTAATCCTCTTTTTAGGACAAAGAAACTGTGGAAGCGAATTTTGAGGGTAAAGGAGCTGCTGTGTTCATCTAGTGCAGGGTTCAGGCTCTGCCCCTGCCCACAACCACTGCTTCAGCCATGAAAACCTTTGTAGTAACTGGTTATAGAATAGCTGGCAGCAAGAGATAATTTTATTTTCAGTTTTCTTCCCTCTTTTCCCCCCAACTGTTTAAAAATGGGATTGTGTCGTAAGACAGGAGAGTTCATAAACTGTCAGAACTTGTGGCCTCCACCAAAATAGACTTTTTCTTCTGTCTGGTAACAGATTTATGGTTTTTAGTACATCTTATAAAAAAATAAAAAAAAAAAAAAGTTGTTCATTTCTAGTTGTTAAGAAAACATATACAGAGTGATGTCATTGTTTTACTTGTATGTTTCAAGTGTTAAACCACTGGATTTTGACAATCAGCTTAGTTGGGGAGATAGGTGCTGTTCATCCCCGCTACTGTGTACATGGGCAAATGTTGCATTTTGCATTTAAGCTGACACTCCCCAAACAGTAAGAAACCTGCAGATAAGTTGCTCCATTTGGGGTACAGTGTGCACTATTTTGATGTTCCCTTTTCTCTTCTCATCCTTGTTGAATTAGGTTTCAAGCATGACCACTGTTGAAAACTGAGCAAGATCTTGCTTAATGATTATTATGGCAGCAGAACTTCCATAGCATGATGTCATGTGTTCTGTTTAGTGGAGGTTGGAAATCCAGGACCCATAAGGGTGTCTGTAATTTGGGAATGGCTTGGTGAAATGCTCTTAAATGCCTTAAACTGGACATTTGATTTACACTATATCTGCTTTTGCATCTACATTCCTTGGGTCTCCCAGCCACACAGGTATTAGCTTCTAAGACTGCATTCCAGATCTGCCAAATGCATTAGATTATCCTGTCTTCTGTTTCCTGATTTATTCCATTAGCTTCATTGGATGAGCCTCAGACTCCTGCTGAGTCCTGTTACCTGTTTGTCCTGCTTCAGGCTGACTGTGGAACCCTTGGGTGCTGCGGAGGGGGCTCAGCGTTGGCTTCACACTTGCTTTTATCCATTTCTTAGTGTTCTTGATATTTTACCTTGGCTGAAATCTCTGGTACCTTCAGGATATTCCTGATGACATCTCTTTCCAAGACGTTTTTTAGATTTTAAATCCAAAACCTTAAGGTTTAGCTAGATCATGTCCATGCAGTTTTGATACTGTGCTGCTGTTTCCCTGTCCCCCACTCCCCTCCCCCCATCACCACCCTCTCCCCGCCCCCCCCAAATTTATGTTTCTCTATCTTGTGATGGTAAAAAAAAAAAAAAATAATCTTGTGTATTAAATCAGACCTTTGAGAAAGTGTACTCTGGGTGTAGTTTGCAGAATTCTGGGTGTGGTGGTATGACAAATACCAAGATTGATCATTGTTGTCATTCCGTAGAACTGTGCATCCCTGTAGGAAATCCCTTAGGTGCCTTGCCTATGAGGAGCTACACACTGAAAACTGGCTTTTTCTTTTATTTTACTATGTAGTGGGGGGGTAAAGAAGATGAGTCTTCATCTAATGTTTATTTGATTAATAAATTCATACAATCATAGAATAGTTAGGGTTGGAAAGGGCCTTAAGATCATATAGTTCCAAACCCCCAGCCATGGGCAGGGAAACCTCCCAGTAAACCATGTCACCAAAGACTCTGTCCAACCTGGCCTTGAACATTGCCAGGCATGGAGCATTCACAGCTTCCTCAGGCACCTTGTGCCAGTGCCTCACCACCCTCATAGTAAAGAACTTCTTCCTTATATTTAACCTAAACTTCCCCTGTTTCAGTTTGAATCCATCACCCCTTGTCCTATTGCTACAGTCCCTAGTGAAGAGTCCCTTTCTAGCATCCTTGTAGGCCCCCTTCAGATACTGGAAGCTGCTCTGAGGTCTCCACACAGCTTCTCTTCTCTAGGCTGAACAGCCCCAACTTGATCTATAGCTCGTATCAATCCCCCTTTTGAAATATATTAAAAATGTCTAAACATCATGTGCCTTAGTTTCTAGAAATACTGCAAAATCATCATGTGCAGTGAAAGCCTCAAATTTTTATTTTGTTTTTTTGTGGAATATAATAGAAGTTTCTCTTTTTAAGATTTTGGGTAGGATTTTAAAAGGGAGCACAGTTAAAGCGGAGTGTTTTTTCAAGACTTGAAAATCTGATGGTGGTTTTAGGTCTTTTTAAGTTAATATGCATGATTGCAGTGGTGTCCCCTTGCTGAAAAGGCATATAGCAGACCTTAAAATCAAAGTTAGTCCTTTTCAGTCTGCCATAATGATGGAAGAGAATACTGTCATTTATTTTGCTTAGAAGCTGAGTATGCAGAGTGCTTTGGTTTTTATTTTTTTTGTCAACTTTGATGTTAAAAGACATGACCCAAATGAATTTCACATATTTATCCCTGACACTTCTGCTGTGACATCTTGAGGGGAGGTCATGCTTAAAGGGATTAACAGAAGATTAAAGCAAGATAAAGCTGTGTTGGAAGAGCCTGAGCAGGAAGTGCTTTGCCATGGGTATTGATTCTTGGATGTCTTATAATGTCAGCTGATAAACAGTACAGGACTTTAGTCCTGTACTATACAGGACTAGAGCCATAGTGCATGCCTGGAGATGCCTAGAGAAAGGGAATCTGTTTGGAAAATGCTTATCCAAAAGGGGAGCCTGGCCTGGAAATACTGGTGGTGATGTTCAAGTTGCTGTTAAAATTATGTGCAGAGTTCTCCTTAAAATGATGCTTCATTATATGTTTTTTTAGGTAGTGTTATGGCTGGTTAATAGACTTATGGAAATGTGTCTGTTGAATGAATGTGTAATTAGTGCTGAATATTATGTGCAGAATAAAAGAAATGTAATTTGCAAGATCTTTCTTCATAAGGACTGCATTTAGAAAATAGGTTTGTTTTTGCATGTTAGGAACATGCAGAAAGCTGGATGTAGATTGTTACTATTTCCTGCTTTGGCTCTAACTTTTATTGAATTTGGTTTTCAGTGATGAAGAAGTGTTCCATGCCTTTATCTGACTCTTAACTGACCCTGAATTTGTCCCCACTGCCTGTGCCCAGCTGCCCTGTTCAAAATGGTGTAGAGGGTCTTCATTTAAACTTGCTGCTATTGATTGAAACTGTAGTGTCTGTGGGGTTTTTTTTCTCCTTTTAAAATCTGTTAAATGTATTTTTCAGAGCTCCCTGCTGGATTCACAATCGCAGGATTTGAGCTAATTTGCTTAAACAAAAAACCCAACACAAAACCCAACAAAAACTGGAAGTCTGCATTTTTTCTGCATTGTTATTTTTGCGTCTATTTAATGGCAGTCATGATAAAGTCTGATTTATGTATGGTTTGTAGCATAGACTCAGCTGTGGGTTTTTATAAGCAGAATTTTAGAGTGCTTAGAAGTGTCTGTAGAAGTTAGATAATGACAGATTTGGTGCTGTGCCCTGGCTGAAATACGTAGCATATTAAATAAAGATACTGACCTACCTGATCTCATATCTGGAGCTTGTCTAAACAGGGCGGTGTTGCTGCTCTCTTCAGGCCCGCCCTGTACAGGCCCGTCTCTTCTCTACATAGTCTGAATGTAAGGGCTAAAATCCAGTTAAATACATTTACAGTTTTTGTTGACTATTGAAATGAAATCTCGAGTGGTTTTTGTTTTGTAGTTTGGTTTTGGTTTTATTTTTTCTTTGCTTTATTAATTGCAGCACAATCCCTTCTTGAGAGCAATCGGCAATATGACTTCCTTCTGGGCTGTTTTTCAATGCTGACAATTGTCTTCTACATATTTGGTCCAAACCAGCAGATTCGGGCTCCATTAGTCAGACCTGCTTCTGAATCCATTCCCAGCGCTGTAACTATTACAGAAGGTTAATGCAAACACAGTTTCTTCCTACCCTCAACTTGTGTCATACTGACCATGTAAAAATAATTTCTGATTAGATTTGAATAGTTTCTGTTTGCTTGTCTCCAGCAGTGCTCCATAAACTGGCTTTTGGTAAGCCAGCTTGGAGGTAGTCAGGACCTGGCTCTTTGGAGCTGAATGCGTGAAGTAGGCTGAGATACAGTCAGAGAAGTTAAGGGTCTGCTGACTGGGAAGACAGCAAAATCTGTATTACAAGTACTGTTTTTTTTTTTTTTGGGGGGGGGGGCATTGGCTTTTTTTTAAGAAGGCCTTTGAAAATAACATGATCTGTTGTACACATGATTAAGTGCCTCTGTCCCAGCTGAGGCAAACAGCAGATCCTTGGCAATATGAGCTCAATTTTAGTTTGCATTATATGTTGCCAGATCCCTGGATGGATTTGCCACTAGGAAAGGAATGTTATCTCCTGCATTCTGGTTGGCTAATGCACTGTTAAAAGCGGCCTCGCAGTGTTTGTTAGCTAGGGTGCACCATACTCTTACGTCATGTAGCCAGGGTTATTCCTAACAGTGAAATGCTTTCTACTCTCTGCACAGTCATGCTTAGTGGGATGACACTTCAAAACCAAGCATTGATACTCGATTTTTAGTGCTTTAGGCAGCCTGCAATACTAAGCAGACCCTGTACAGCAGAAGATAAAATATTTACCAGTGTCTTGTCAGGGGGAAAAAATATTATTCTGAGCTCAAAAGGATTCAGTATATTTTCTTGCAATTACATCCAGCTTTGTAAGACAACTGGTATTTTGCTCAGGTTTAGGTTGTTAAGTATGCTCAGAAACCTGAACCAAACTCATTGTTCCCTGAAAGTCGTGGTGCTAGTTTTCCCTCCTTTAAGCTCAAATGCTGGGTAAGACTTAGATTATTTTAAAAAGTGTTTTAGGATACAGATTATAAAATAGCGTCAGCATTTAAGATCTAGGCTATCTAACAGTTAAAGATTTTCCTCAATGTATCAATATCATTAGGAAAACCCCAGTCTATTATAAGTTGTTTTCTACTATCTTTTCTACTAATAACAGGCTTGATACGGGTTTTATTGTTTAGGTGGCATGACAGACTTTGGTCAATAAGAGCAGGAAATGACAGGGACAAATGTTTGCTGTCTGTTACACCCCTCTGTTCCAAACGGAAAATAAAAGTAGGAAGAGAACTTTTTTATTTTTCCCCTTCATTTTCCCATTTGTGAGATGAGAGCGAGTTCATTCTGATAGAAATGAGTCAATGAGACTCCATTTGCAGTTGTGCTTATGAAGAACATGGGTACATCTAGAAAGGCTAGATTGTTTTGCACTTGGGAGATGAGGGCAGTTTGCAGCAGTCAAAGGTATCTGTCATTCCTGTGGTGAATACGAGATGTTTTAGGGTCAGTGGCTCAGGGGGTTGCATATATACCTAATGATGACAGTGGGAAAAGTCAGAGCCTGGATGCTGAAAAGTGAGAGGGTTTTGGTTCTGTCAAAGAAAAGAGCTTTGCAATGATCTTTTTCTGTGGGGAATACTCTAAACTGTTGGCTCTGTAGCAATTCTTGGTGTCTTACAGGGAGTCACAGTGCTAGCAGAGCTTGTCTTGGTGTCTTATACTGCCTAATCAAGAAGACAAGCATGGCTAAGAGAAGAAAAGCATCTTCTGCATTTCTGCAGCAGTTCACCAGTGCTCTGCTGGTGTTGCAGGAAACTCCTAAGTGTTAATATTTTTAGTAATGCTTCACCCTCTCCCTCCCCACCGTTGCAAGCCTGAGTTACTACTGTGCTGGCAGACAGCATACTTGGCACTAACATTAAAGGCAACACTATAAAGATGGATATTTAAAGAATCTGTAAGATGAATGTCAGGAGAAGATTTCTTTAGCTGGCAGCTGATGCAGTGGCAGAGTTATGTCTGTTTGTAGTGAATAAACTGGCATTTGAGTCCTCAGAAGACCACAAATCTCCCCTGGAAAATGTGGGTGTTGTAGGGAACTCTAGATATAGCCATGCTAATTCTTGTAAATCTCTCAGTTTCTTTCCATGCCCCTAAACATAGGGTTTGCAATCCCTAATGGGGTATGAAGACACTGCATTGAAGTGGCTTTACTTGGCACTGTGTTAAGACATGTTGGTGCCTTGAGCCGTAACACGACTTGATTCTGGCATCATTGCTGCACTACAGTTCGTGGAGGAGGGCTCCTGTTATCATACATGCAGAGTTAAGAGGTTTTTATCCTCCTGGGACTAATAGCAAGGACGTTAGAGCACCAGGGGTACATGCATGGGCAGTATACCTGTTATTAATTTTTTTGTTTGTTTTAATATTTAGTTGCCTTAAGTATTTTTAGATTTCATGCAGAAGCAACTGGGCATGGAACTGGGAGGTTACTGGAAGGTTGAGGTGCTGCTTAAGTGACTTCTTTCAGTTTTTCTGCAATTAGACAGACCATGTTTACACTCAGTTGCTTGAAAGTTTTTAATCAGGAGAACCAGAAACTTACCCTGTTTCCATTACTGATTTACACTGTATAACTTAAACAACTGAACCTTTAGATGTTACTATACAGTACCTGCAATTTAATCTGACTCTGAATCAGGTACCTTTGAATTGAGCATTGAGGTAATGCTTTTTGGTCTATGTCAGCTCAGCTGGGCTTCTGGCAGCTGTTGAAGAAGTTGAGAAGATTGTTTCCTCTAATCTGTTGCTTTGTTACCTCTAATCTGTTGAACCTTTTTGTCTCTTCCTTACCACATCTGGGGCAGTTGAGGACTTCATTTGGAGTATGTAAAGAAAAAAAAAAAAAAAAAGAGGATTAGGTTATTTAAGGCTGCCAAAAAGCTTGGTTCAGATCTAGGCTAGCTTATTACCAGCCAGGCAGCTCTTTCCATGAACTGGTCTGTTGGTGTTTTGGGTAACCTCTGAGGTTCCAACTTGAACTGGAGTGTGTGAACACATGGTCTCCCTTGCAGCCAGATGGACCGGCTGGCTCTTTGTGGCATTGGCATCTATCAGTGGCAGCTGTGACTTGGGATGCAGAGGTGAGCAGTCCTTCACAAATATTTTTCCAGTGGGTACTGCCTGTTAGAAATCCCTGCTGAGAAGCTTGCTCTTGCCTCCTCCTGAACAGCCTGGGCTTTATTTTAAAAAATGCTGCAGTGGTTGGCTTCTCTCTTGTGTCAGGTTTGGGGAAGGACTTGATTTGGTTAGTAGGTGAGGCATATAAACAATGTTTGGAGTATTTCTGTTCCTGGTTCAGGAGTGGGAAGCAGTTTCAGTTGGTATAGTCCATATTAAGATGTATTCTTAGTTTTTAATGTTCAGTAGTAGGTTTTATTTAGGTTAAAAGTATCAAAGAAAGGAAAACCAGCTTAAGTCAGCTCTCTCTGCATCAGCAATAAATGTGGCCTAGAAAAGTGGGCCTACAGAAGGAAGATGGTGCTGAGGACCCTGCATCTGCCCTGTGTGTGTTTGACGGTCTTTTACATTAATTAGGCCAGCTCTTAGGTAGGCCGTATGGGTTGAATGCGTGTTAGCTGCTGTTGGGTGCTAGATGCACTCACTAAATGCCTCTTCTGTTTCTTCTGAATGGTATCCAGGTCGTATGCTCCCAGGCTGCAGAGCCACAAGCCAAAACTCGGTAGGGTAGGGCATGTATACTGGCTTTAAAGGATTTCTCTGGTCAGGACTGAAGTGGGGTCAGTGACATATCCATCATCAGCCCCATGGCAACCCTGCACAGCAGGGTTGGCCAGCCAGCTTGGTGGGGCTGTTCTCCAGTTGGGTCTTCTCAGTATTTTTTGCCCAAACCTTTGATCCCACACAGGAAAGGAGCATCAAGAGCATATTGATTCTGTATGTAAAAAGTGTACTTTGCTCATCAAGTTAATTTTGGATTAATACTTGAACTTAATGAAGTCTAACTTGCGTAGACATTGAGAAGCAGAGCCAAGTTGTGGTGCCTGGTATGCCTTCTCCAGCAGTCAGATTTTCAGTGGTTTCAAACAGTTGAAAGTTATTTCGGTTCCATTGATAGCTGTGATCTTCCACAGCTGAAATTGTTTAAAAGTTCAGGAAGATACTGTTGATTTTCTACCTTAAAACTTTATTAACATTCTTCTTTCTAAAATCTTTTGAGTGTTTTCCAAAGGCATCTGCCCCCAGGTTTGCTAAATTACATATTTAAAATCAGTGTCTTTAAAGTAATACATTTGGGGGGGGAGGGGTTAGTTACTTTCGTAGTTGAAGCATTAAAACTTATAGAAGTTAATCTTTTGGTGGTGATTCTGGCAAAGGCTTTTACTTCTCTTTCTTATTTTTTTCTTTCTCTTTATCTCCATTAGGAGGCTGTTGTAGTCTCTCTTCTCTTTCTGGCTCGGTCTCTTACTTCTCTTCAGTGATGTTTGTTTTTTGTGGTTTTTTTTTTTTTTTGGCAGAGGTAGTGAATCTTGACTTAGAGCAGAAAGTGTGTTGAGAAGGCATAGAAAAAATTAGAAAGTTTGTTTTCTAGTTTAATATTTGCTCTTTAAAACATTGCAGCATGCTTGTTGGCATTGATTAGGGCAAAAGTAATTTGACTAAGGTTTTCTTGATGTCTGTGCTGGAAACATACAGCTTTTTAGTAGCTTTCTGAATGCTTTTTGGTAGCTTTTGGACAGTAAGTCACAAGTAACTTGAGTTTCTCAAATTTCAGTGAGGTGAGGCCATCAGATCTCTAGATGTGTTATGAGAGGCTTATAGTTGATCCTCTTCTAAACCCATACACCTGATGGAGGTTTGTACTTCTGCTCTTTGCATTTCTGAGGTCCTGCGTAAATATTATCTCTGCTTAGTTTGTTTAGTTTTACTTTTCTAGTGAGATTTGCTCAGAGGAAAGGTTACTTTCAGTGCAATTCTGTGTCAATCCACCAGATGACACTTGATGCTTGAAGATGAAAAGATGAATGGTCTTACATTTAAAATTCCATTGTTGATTCAGAAAAATCGTAAAATTCAGAACATTTTATTTCCAAAATGTAAATTTTCAGTTGTGTGTATTAGAACTGTTTACATGCTGTACTTGGCCTTCTCCAATGTGCTCAAAAGAAAACAAAAATTGAAGGGAGACTTGTTTGTTTTTTTTTAATAAAGGTTTTGAACAAAACTGCAGATAAACCCACACTCATCATCATGTTCTGATTCACTGTTACTAGACATGTTACTCTTCTTCAAGAGAGGAAGGATATTCTTAAGGGTGTATTCTTGCACTGTTAAGCTTATTGGAAGGGGAGTGTTTTTGTCATCCTTTTGTGTGGTGGAGTTCCGGTGTCTTTGCAGGCTCCACCACCATATTGACAGTAATTGCAAATAGGTAAATGGTTCCGACACAGCTTTGTCAATGCAGAATGTTCTTGAGCACAGACCTGCCCATGCAAGCCAAGCTGTACTGTAAAACCAAGGGAAGGTTGTTCTGTTTTGTACCAGTGCAGAGCTGAACTCCCTTTACAACAGTTATGTGACAAGTCAGAGGATTAAAACTCTGGTGTTAGTGTACATCTCCTGTGTGTATTTTTGTGTATATAGAAAACAGAGTAGACAAATGAGCCAGAGAATTTTGCTGTAGCAGTATTTATTTTTTTTTTAAGTCAATAAAAGAATATGTTGCAAAGGGTCTTTGGAGATGTTTTTTGTCAACCTGGACTCATGCCATCAGATACTGGACTTGGGATGAACAAGTGCTAGAAGAAGTGGGGCTTGGTCCCCCTGGACAGATCCTTGGAGGGGTGCACATCCACATCTCCATGCTCAAACTGTAGTTCCTTCAGCAAGACCTTTGGAATGTGTAACTGTCTCACTGCTGCTCATCCTGAGAAGCAGCTCATAATTAGAGATGCATCGTACTTGGCTGTTCCAGTTTCAACTGTGTAGTATCTAGGAAGCTTATAGATGTGTAAAAAGGGCTGATGGGTGGTTTATGGGTAGAATGCATAACTTTACATGAAGTAATCTCTCTCCCGCCAAATAACTTGTTTTGTTGCAGCTCTTCATGTCTTTTTCTTTACTTTCTGCTGAAGATATTACTAAGGTGCTGTGCCTGAGGAGTGTGATCAGTTGCACTGCAATTTTTGGAAGCAGTGTACCTCAGTGATGTTTTAATCAAAAGCTTTAAGATTAACCTAACATCTTACTGATACTGTCTTTCAAATAACACAACTTGAGCACCTAGCTCACAAACTGTATTACTTCTTCCAGTGAAAAACATCAACCTGTGGCTGTGCCTTACTTGCTTTCCAAGTAACTTATTTATATTTCTTTTTTAATTTGTTGAGTAGCTGGTTTGCATTGCTCAGCAAAGAGTCTGCTTTGAGGCCCTTGGTCCGAGGAAGCAGTTTCAGTTTATGTGGCTATGACTTGGCATTAGTGGTTCAGGTGACTTGGCATTAGTGGTTCAAGTGATTTTCTTGGAGACACTTGACATTCTTGTTGCTCTTGATGCTGTTTGTGATAATTAAAGGAGCCACAGTGTGTACAGACAAAGGTGGCATTTGCAATCTGACACGTTGGGATATAGTCCCAGGATGTGGGAAAGGTACAGGATTGACTGAAGTAGAAAATTGCTCATTTTTTGCCTGATTGAGAAGTACCAGATTGTGACACCTGATGTAATTCCTCTAAAATGCTTTACACTTAATGATGCTCAGCACCCCAGGTTCAGGGAATGTGGCAGTACCCATTGAGGTCTCGGGGACCCAAGGTGTGCTCTGTCTGCTGGCTTCACTGCTGGAGCTGGGGGATTGCATATACAGGGATGTCCTCACAGTCCTGAGCACTTGCTGCTCTATTTTGTTCTTTGAAATTACCTTTCCAATGAGCTGTCTGAAGAACTTACAGTTTTATGGGGAAAATTTGAAATATCAGATTCAGTGCCAGTATTTTTGTTGTTTTAATTTTTGGCAAATATTAATCAATCCCCCCTCCCCTCACCTATTAAACCTAGTCTACCTTGTCCTTTTTAACGCAATATAAGCTATTGTGCTCTTTCTGGACAATTGGTAAATGACAAAAAAATCTGCAGAACAGAAGTGAAGGGGAATGATGTTTCTTGCTTAAAACCTGGGGATCATCTGCTTAGCAGATGTTAAAAAATAAGTCTTGAAACGATTCTGTTTATAAATGTGTGTAGCTTACAGGCTTACGCACATTCTTGATATGACAACTGAATTCCCCTGATAAAATCCATAATCAGTTAGTTGGTGACATTACAGTTTAGATATTGGCAATTCCACCTGTGTTTGAAATCTGTTCTAACATTAATCTGGCAAAAAACAGGGATGTGTTGTTTTCTTTAGTGGAACCTTGATCAGGAATTTGTTTCAGGCTCACGACTGGGAAGATTGTGTTGTCTGTCTGTTCACAGCTGTGGGTTTTAAGGAGCTGCAGATTGATGCTAAGTGGCCCACCCTGTAGGTTTCCACTTCCTTAAGTTGAAGGGAATACAGAGGAGGCTTGTAGAATTGCTCCTGGGTAGTGACCTGGCCTAGCAATAATTTTCGTTCGAAATGATTGTAGAGAAGAAAAAGAGGAGGAGAAATACTGGACATGTGGAGCTGTGGGCTCCTTCTGAGAGCAGGCTGGAGCAGCAGGATGGATGTCTTCTGGAGAGCTGCTTCTCAGACCTGGATTAGGAGCTGCTGGAGCTGAAGGAAAGTGTCCATGGGTGGCAGTGTTGGCTGTCAGCCTAGCAATTCCTTTAGTTAAGGTTCAGGTTTGTAGAGTTCAATGGAAATGAACAATATTTTATTTATGGTTGTCGGATTTAAGTTGACTTTTGCAAGTACACAGTTCTACATTTTCCAGGAGATGTGCATTGTCTTTAGCCCAGACAGAAGTTCAGATGTTGTCCAGTTCGGTCAGGGGGTCGGTCTGGGATCAGTTTGGAAATAAAGTTAAGAATAGGTTACTTGTAAAGCTCTGTGGCCTGTCTGCATGAGCTGCTACAAGATGAGAGGTGGACAGTGCCAAATGCAGCTTGGAAAGCTCTTAAATGTCAGGAGAAACACTGAAGTTTGTTTGGAGGGTTGGCAAAATTGAATTACATAATTCCTTTCTAATTTAAATCTCAGTTTCCCTTTGTCTTTTATCACGTGCACAGACTGAAAACACATCCTTGCCTTTCTTTCATTTTTGCTTCCTCCACCCTTCATACCTGGGCAGTGTATTAAAATAGAGGAATTGCATGTCTGATGGCACAAAAGCTAAGGAGGGGTTAGTTTACAGGCCATAGTATGCATTTGTCATGTTCCTTGCAGCTCTCCCTCTTCCCTTTCCATCTATTACCCGAATATTTTGGTTTAAATTTTCAGTCTTATTTTTCTTTTCTTAGAATTGTTATGGTCAACTCTTTTGTTACTCCTCAGTTTTGTCTCAAAACCCCACGAAAGAATTATGCTGAAAGATAAAGCAGTAGTTCCCAGACAAGCTGCATTTTGAAACTGTGTTCAAAGGAGGTTTGAAATTAGGTGATGGGAGTTTGTGCATCCCTAATTAGAGGCAAAGTTAAGGGACCATGACAGATTCATTGATGATCAACCGCAGCCCTGATTAAATATCTGTTGAAGCTCAATTTAATAAATTACAGCAGATTATTGCTGCCTGAGATGCAGTTACTGGGTGTTCGTGGGGCTCTGGAGGAGCCCCATCACAATGTGTTAGGGAGACCAGTAATAGCAGTCTGGGGGCTCCATCCACTCTGCCCAGTTTGCTGCAAGTGTTAAAGCCCCTTGTCCTCCCTAACATCAACATAACTTGTTTCTTTAAAAGAAATAAAAAATTAAAAAAATCCAGAATCTCAAGGTGTTCTACTGAAGGGAACAGAAAATAGTGCATAAAACTTAATTTTCTTTTTGATTAAAGAGGAGCCGAACAGATCCTGAAGGCAGACAGAAGGCTGTAAAGTTTGAAGGGTAACAAAATATTTGGCTTAATGTGAACTTGAGCTTACTTGTGTGGAAAATCATGTTTTACAGGTTGGAGAAGAGTGCAGCAATCATAAGGAGCTTCAGTGCGGCTCGGGTTGGTACTGGTGAAGATCACTCAGGGCTTGGGTGGTTTCTGTGATTCTGGCACATCTTCCCGCTTTGGGGAACCCAGGAATTTCTTGAATATGGTGTTTTGCCTTTCCTCACTGCACTTAGGTGTGTCCAACTTCTTTTTCCCCTTTATTCTGACAGATCCAAGATGTGTTGTGTTCTGTAATCGGTATAGTAGTTTCTCACCTTTTCACCTTTTTCATATTCATTTAGCAGTATTGAAAGATATTTCCTTGAGAAAATGAGTTTCTTGAGCCAAGAGTGCATTGCCAAATGTTTGTCTAAACCGTGTCATTAGTATGGACGAAACAAATGGTAATAAGCACAAATTCAAACCTCTTGGCAGTAAGCTAGAACAAAGAACTCTTTCAACTCTCTTGTGCCAAACGTTTAAACCCATGCAAGAGACTGTGCTTAAAAGAACAACATTCAAAATAGAAGCCCTGGGTACCATAAAAGAGGCAAGTTTGTACAAGACAAGAGGGCCTGGTATTTTATTTCTCAAGCCAGGATGTAGTTTCATGGCTATTTGAAAAATAAGAGAACAAAGTAAATCCTTTTCCTGCAAATACTGAGCTTGTGCTGGCTCCAAAGCATCTCAGGCTGGACTCTGGTCATGGAGCCACGGTCCTCAGAACAGCAATGCCCAGCAGCTCGTGGGGATCACAGAATCACAGAATCACAGAATCCCAAGGGTTGGAAGGGACCTAAAAAGATCATCTAGTCCAACCCCCCTGCAAGAGCAGGGTAACCTACAGTACATCACACAGGAACTTGTCCAGGCGGGCCTTGAATATCTCCAGTGTAGGAGACTCCACAACCCCCCTGGGCAACCTGTTCCAGTGCTCTGTCACTCTTACAGTAAAGAAGTTCTTCCTGATGTTAACGTGGAACTTCCTATGCTCCAGTTTACACCCATTGCCCCTTGTCCTATCACTGGATATCACTGAAAAAAGCCTAGCTCCATCATCCTGACACCTACCCTTTACATATTTGTAAACATTGATGAGGTCACCCCTCAGTCTCCTCTTTTGCAAGCTAAAGAGACCCAGCTCCCTCAGCCTCTCCTCATAAGGGAGATGTTCCACTCCCTTAATCATCTTTGTGGCTCTGCGCTGGACTCCTTCAAGCAATTCCCTGTCCTTCTTGAACAGAGGGGCCCAGAACTGGACGCAATATTCCAGATGCGGTCTCACCAAGGCTGAGTAGAGGGGGAGGAGAACCTCTCTTGACCTACTAACCACTCCCTTTCTAATGCACCCTAAGATGCCATTTGCCTTCTTGGCCACAAGAGCACATTGCTGGCTCATGGTCATCCTCCTATCCACCAGGATCCCCAGGTCCCTTTCCCGTTCACTACTTTCCAGCAGGTCACCCCCCAACCTGTACTGGTACATGGGGTTGTTCTTCCCCAGATGCAAGACTCTACACTTGCCCTTGTTAAATTTCATCAAGTTTCTCCCCGCCCAACTCTCCAGCCTGTCCAGGTCTCGCTGAATGGCAGCACAGTCCTCTGGTGTGTCAGCCACTCCTCCCAGTTTTGTGTCATCAGCAAACTTGCTGAGGGTGCACTCAGTTCCCTCATCCAGGTCATTGATGAAAATATTAAACAGCACCGCTCCCAGCACCGACCTCTGAGGAACTCCACTAGTCACAGACCTCCAGCTAGATTCTGCGCCATTGACCACAACTCTCTGCCTTCTTCCTTTCAACCAGTTCTCGATCCACCTCACTACTTGATCGTCAAGCCCACACTTCCTTAGCTTATCTATGAGGATGCTGTGGGAGACAGTATCAAATGCCTTACTGAAATCAAGAAAAACTACATCTACCGCTCTACCATCATCCCTCCACCTAGTCACTTCCTCATAGAAGGCTATAAGGTTGGTCATACATGACTTCCCCCTCATAAAACCATGTTGGCTGTTCTTAATGACCCCCTCATCCTTGATATGCCTAGTGATGGAGTCAAGAATAAGTTGTTCCATCATTTTTCCAGGGATGGAGGTAAGGCTGACCGGTCTATAATTACCCGGGTCCTCCTTCTTGCCCTTCTTATAGATTGGTGTGACCTTTGCCATCCGCCAATCCTCAGGCACCTCGCCCGTTTCCCACGACTTACCAAAGATGATGGAAAGTGGCCTAGCAATGACCTCCGCCAGCTCCCTCAGCACCCGTGGGTGCATTCCATCCGGACCCATCGATTTACAGATGTCCAGTTTGCATAGCTGATCCCTAACCCAATCCTCATCTACCAAAGCAAACTCCTTCTTTGTCCTGACTCCTTCTGGGGCTATAGAAATCCGGGGCCCTCGGGGAGAGTCTGCAGGAGTAAAGACAGAGGCAAAGAAGGCATTCAGCACCTCTGCCTTCTTTATATCCTCTATCTCCAGGGTACCCACTTCGTTCAGCAGTGGGCCTATATTGCCTCTTGTTTTAGTTTTATTTGCTATGTATTTGAAGAAGCCCTTTCTATTGTCTTTAACCCGACTAGCAAGATTGAGTTCCAAGGAGGCCTTAGCTGTCCTAATTGCCTCCCTACATCCTCTAACAACTGTCCTATATTCCTCCCAAGCGGCCAGCCCCTCCTTCCATAATCCATAGATTCTCCTTTTCCACTTGAGTTTGCCCAGCAGCTCCTTGTTTAACCACACCGGTCTCCTAGATCCCTTACTTGACTTCCTACTCATTGGGACGCTCCGATCCTGAGCTTGGAAGAAGCGGTCCTTGAATGCTAACCAACTATCTTGAGCCCCTTTACCGCCTAGTACACTTTCCCATGAGACTTCCCTTAGCAGTTGACTGAAGAGGCCAAAGTTGGCCCTTCGGAAATCCAGAACTGTGGTTTTGCTAGGTATTCTATTCCTCCCACACAGGATCCTAAACTCCACCATCTCATGGTCACTGCAGCCAAGGCTGCCATTGACTGTCACCACTTCGACTGCACAGTGGCAGCTGGCTCAGAGGTTCAAGCATTCAGTCCGTTGATTTGTATTTCTTTGGTTCCCTTAAGCAAAAGCCTGCTAAATCTTAGCCAGGAGGTGATTGGATTTCTGTAATAGATATATTATTTCATGTCAATAGAAATGTTACTTGATAAAGTGCTTTGGGTTTCGGGGTGGTTTTTTATTTCTTCGTTTTTTCTTTTTTTTTTTTTTTTTAAGTCTTTTATAATAAGTCAGTAAGTCTGATTAATTATGATTGAACGTATTCTGAAATCCAAGATGAAGGCTTTAGAAATGTCAGGCTTGAGTTGAGTGTAATTTTACAGATCCGTGTGCAGGCACTGATTTTTGATCGATGCAATGCAGATGTTAATAGGAATGGCCAGATTTTTTCTATTTTTTATTTATTTAATTTGTATCCCTACAGTTTTAACTTTTCCCATGGTGGAGCAGGCTGCAGTGATTGCCATGCTAGGCAAGTGCGCTGCTGCTGGTTCCTGGCAAGGAAACCAGGTCATTTGTACCTCTTGAGCCTGGTAGAGAAATGAGCAATTGAGTGAATTGTAGCCTTTTTCTTTACAGCCAAGGATAAAATAAAGAGGAAAATAATAAAAAAAAACCTCAACAAAAAAACAGAACAAACCTTTGCTTTGTTTTACATGAAAGCATACTCATACAGATAATTACAAAAGCTGCAGAATAAAGCTTTACACGCAAAACCTTTTTTTATAAATCAGAAAGTGGAGTGATAGTCCATACTAAAATTGCAAATATAATCATGGTCTCTGTTGCTGTGCAAATTTCTGCAGAGTAATTTGTCTAACACCATTTCTGTTGTTTCTGAATCGATTTGGAAACAGAGTAAGAGAAAGCAGCAGAGCTCTGAGTCCAGTTGGGTATTTAATTGGAGGGAGACAGTGCAGTGCTCTAACTGCTGTGGCAGGAGGTGCTTGTACTGAGCTGGAAACCAGTGTAGAGGAGACTCTCCTATTATCATGGAATCACAGAATGATCTGGGTTGGAAGGGGCTTTCAAATCTCACCTAGTCCAACCCCCCTGCATTGAGCAGGGACATCTTCAAATAGATAAGGCTGCCCAGAACTACATGTAGCCTGGCCTTGAATGGCCACCACATATCTGGAAAACCTGTGCTTGGATTTTACCACCCTCATTTTAATGCTAGGCTCTGTCACCTTTACTCATAAAAAGTAGTTGCTGATTCAATTAATTCAGTTAAACTTTTCAATTCCTTTGACTATGACTGTTGTATTTTGGCATGTGGATGAGAATTGGTCTCTGTAGCATTCCATATTTGCATATAGGTCCTTATACAGTTTCTGTTCTGCATAAATTTACTTTGATATAAATTTATGTATGGGCCTACCTGCCTTTTACCATGGGCCAACGAATACCTTTAAAAGCAATTTTTGATAGAGGACAAGACCTTTCAAACATTAAACCTTGTAATGGCAGCTGTGGAATGACCCTGCTTCACCACAGCATGAAGTGTTCTTTGAAAGACTTGAAGTTCTGCTTGGAAGCACTGATTTCAGTCTTTGAAGGGAATGACTTCTTTGCAAATATACTTGCTGCCCAGTGCAGAGAATCTGTGTGGTAGAATAATGTGTTCTATTTAGTACTTCTTGCAAAAAAACAACTTTTTTTCATTGTGTCTGTTCTCTGTGTGTTCCTTTTTTTTAATATTATTTTATTTTGGTGGGGTTTTGAGGGGTGGCATGGGGTGTCCTCTCCCCGTCCCCCCTGACAGAATTGCATAATCCGTTTGCACTGGGCCATGGCTAATGTGTAGATTTGCTTTCTGCAGCACCAGTGATGTTCTACCAGTATGTTAGCAGGGGAATCCCACAAGAATTTCCCTGTCTCTCCCATGGAACAGGGAGGGGGTTTATGCATCAAGAATACTTGAACTTCATTCATTTACTTTGATGAATGAGAAAACAAAGGCTTTTTTTCTTTTTTCCTCTGAACAACTAGGAACTCGTTAGCTGTGAGGGGGGAGAGGCAGCTCTGGCATGGGAGCTGGGCAGGATGACCACTGGCCAGGAGTCTGCTCCAGTGCTGCTCTTGCTGGGAAACCTTGGCAACATTTCCTTTTTCTTCTTTTTCCTTTCATTTTCAAGCATTCTTTCTTTGGACTGTGAACAAAGTCTTGTTTTGGTAAGTATTTGTACAGTGCCTGTCTGTCTGGACTCTGCTTTCTTTGGGGATTGTTAAGTGCTTTTGTAGTAATTATAAAATTAGACACTGGTTAGACACTGGAACAAGCTGCTATCAAAGTGCTCTCACCAAGAGCAAGGGTTGGTGTTCTCCATCCCAAATCTTCTAAAAAGGTTACCTACATCAAATGTATCCACATCCTCAGCTAATTGCAAAGACTGATTCTCTTCACCGCTCTTTCTCTTCCCACTTTCCTCCTGCACTTCTCGAAGCACCTCCAAACTGTGTCCAGCTTTAGAGCTGCATGGAGGAGACCATGACCATGGTCACTTAGGGGAAGGTCAATAGAGACAACTGCTGTGTTTTGGAGGTGTGGGTTTGTCTTCATTTATTTATTTCATGGGGAGGATGAGATTCCGTGAGATTCTGGAGGACGGACTGTGTCTGCGCTTTGGCAGGAGAATGGATAAAAGTAGCTTTAGAAAATGAAGCCTCTAATGAAGGTGTCTCTTTGCAGTTTGCCCTTTTGGGAAGGATCCATGCCTTAAATGCCCATTTTAGGATTTGGCAAAATAAGTACATGTGGGCATTTTCCTGGCTGTCTTTACTGCTGAACTTTTTCTGTTACCAGGATGATATCAGAACTTTACAGACTGGAGCACTAACAGTATGTTGCTCTCTTGCACTGCCTGCTGTGGCAGCAGAGATGGGAATTTTTGAAATAAAATTGTTCGTTGATGTATTATTTGTGAATAAGTTTTCATTCCTGTTGTTCTTAAACAGATGATGCATAAAATTATGGAAAGTTAGTATAACAGCAGCAAACTACCACTTTGAGAGTTTGTGGTTAGAGGGAATGATTGTCAAGGTGAATGTGTATGTGTATATATATTTATATAAAATATATGTACGCATGTGTGTATATATGTATATAAAAATGAGAATTATATGTATCAAAAATTTAAAAAGAATTGGCCTGGCTCCTGCTCTTGCTGAAGCTGTTTAGTGTTATGCACCATTCAAAGTACACAACTGGTTCCCCTGGACAAAGGCTATCTTTGTTTTTTGTGTGAAGTCATGGTCTATTTAAAACTCTGTATTTTAATAATGAATTTTGCTGGAAACTGGAGGAAGTGAGACCGTAGGGTTTTGTCCCGATAAAAACCAAATTGGAAATTGCAGAGACAACTGTGGATAAATATGCACGTCATATTTTATTTTTTCTGCTTTCCAGTTTTGTTTCTCTTATTTAAATGTTTTGGAAGAAATTAAAAAGCTCAAATCAGTGACTTCATACAAGTAAGTTCTGTCTACTTTTAAAGCATGTGCTGACCATGGACAGAAAATGAGAATGGATAAAGGTACTTCACACCTTTCAGATTTGTTTTTAATAGGTTTCATTTAATGGGACTTGCAGGACAGACCATGTTCCCCCTTTTTCTCACTTCTTGCTGTTCGGGTCTTGGTTTTCTACTGACACTCCCTGGCATGGTTTTAGAGTAGAGCACCCTGGTGACATGCAGCCCTGGTCTTAAAGTCTGTCTTCAGGGTTTGCTGCTTCAGGTAATCCTCAGCATTGCCTGTCTGTTGTTGATGTTAATGAAAACAATAATCTATTACTAGTACAATGAAATTTAATACCTTTATTGAACATGTGGAGTGAAATGGTTGTATCAAAAAGATCCTATGAAGACCCATTCACCTAGTTTTATTGCAGAGTATATGTATTTTTTTAAGAAGAAGAATTAGCAAACTTCAGTAGCTGAAGCTATTCGAGACTTAAGTCTTTTGACACCAGTTTTACCTGCAAGTGATTTAAACCTTTTGCTTTTTTTTTTTCCTACAGGATCTTAAGGGAAGTGTCTAAAATATGTTGCAGAAATCTGTATGACCAGGACATAATTTTCTGTTTAGGTTGTTTAAGCCTAAAACAGTAAGCTGCTATGTTCAAAAAGGAACGTATTTTGGCAGCACAGGTAACTGACAGCAAAGCTAGTTCAATTTTCTCAAAATCTGTTAGGTTTTCAAAACTTTATCTTACAACTGAACAGTGATAAACACCCATTTCTGGCTTAATGCCACCAAGGAAACTCCAAGTGGGTTGGAACAATCCTCATTTAAAGTTGCGGTGCCCCTGTAGTAATCTTCTGAAAAAATCACTTCAGCTTCCTTTCTGGTGACTTGGACTGGGTTAGAATGTGTGGAAAACCTGCATGGCTTGCAGAAAGCCTCGTGGGGTGTCCGTCTGCCCACACAGCCAGCTCTGCGTAGGAGGAAATGGTAAAATACACGTTGCAAACCCCAGACAGTCCCTGTGTGTTCCTGTGTATATCTCCACTTTCATGAGCTGTCTGACTGTTTCAGTTGTAGTTGTTCAACTTGGGAAGCTGTAATGTATTTATCCATTGTGCTTGTGTAGCTCTCAGGCAACTTAATAATTATAGAGTTTTTGATGGTTATTCAGATGTTGTTATTCCATTAAAACAATGCCTCTGTTGCACAGTGTTACTGCATAGGTGTTACTGAATGGGTGCTACTGGATGGGTGCTACTGGATGGGTGCTTTGTGGCATCTTCTGGGGGGTTTGAGATTTTTTTTATTTTTCTGCATGCAGCTACTGATACTACTAATACACAGTGATTCAGGAGTCAGCATTGCATACACAGCGATGCAGTTAGGCAAGCTGACAGGTTTTTCCTTTGTTTCATTTGCAGGTGAAAGTAGTTGTCAGTATTAAATAAAGAGTAAATAAACAGCAGGTGCCTCCTTGTTCCCCATTTTGCTGTGTACATGATTTGAAGTGTTAGTTTAACAATGGCCTTTTTCTTTTTTCCTTTTTTTTTAATAATCTCTTCTTCCATCAAGAGGTTGTCAATAAATCTATGAACTACCAGCAAATGAGAGATTAATTCTTCAGTTCTTTGCATGTGAGCTTATAATAAAAAGCGTCAAGAAGATTACAGGAGGATCACACAATAATAAATAGCCATTCACTTGGCATTTTTGTTCCATTTAGTCTTCCTCAATAAAAGACTAAAATCTGTTGGGTTTTTTTTTCCCTCAGCTTGCACATCTGATATCTTGCCTTGTTACCAGGAGATGTAGCTATGATCTGTATGTTATGTTGGTATTAGCCACTTAATCCCAGGAGTGTAGGCTGGTAAGAGTCTGTTTCTGTTTAGCTGTTAGAAAGTCTAAACCAGGAATGCTTTTTATTTGTTATGGGAGTCTCTGAAGAAACCTGCTGACTATCCTTTCCAGACATATGGATATGTGTGATTTTTATATATGTATCAATGGGTACGTATCTATACATACTCCTTGACTTCTGATAAACAATATATGCTATGCTGTTCCTGCAATTTCTTGGCCTTGTACTGTGTTTCGGTTATTACCTTTGTCTCTCCCTGGCAGGCTATCTTTTAAAGGAAAGAAGAGTACATTTGAGCCGCTCCCGTGTGGATTCCACTGATCTCGCTGAACTTCCTTGGTAGTCGACATTGTGGCTTTTTAACCTGGTTTCCTGCAGAAGTACGGGTTACGCAGTTTTCTCTCTGTCCCCCGGTGCTCGGGTGGCTGGGAGTTCATTTCCAAGCAGGTTGATAAAAGGGGCAAAGAGCTCCAGAAGGATTTTTTTTTTTTTTTTTATTTTTCCTTTCGTTTTTTCCAAAAGTTACTAACTAAATAGGCAGGTTCCTGGAAAGGAGGAGACAAGTGGGCAAAGCCATCAGGTTGTCTGCCACCGACTGGACAATGGATGCGTGAGCTGCTCCAGATCAGGCCCCCACCCACGCTGGCCCATGCACAGTGGGAAGCTGGTGTTGAGGTGAGGGGATGTGCCTGGGAACAGGCCAGGACAGGTGAGCCCCCCTGTTCCTCCGCTCACCCTACAGCCCTTGGGGTACTCTGGCTCTCTGGATTTTTCAGCATTTTAACCCTTCCCCACCACTTGTTTGTAGCAGTTTTTTTGCCAATGCAATCACAGTGTTTTGCTGTGTTTGCATTGGCAGATTTAGCTCTGCTCTTCCTTCAGTTTGCATAGGAATTGGGATTCTCTTTGAGTGAAACTTAGTGGTTATAAAGCTGTGATGGTGGAGGCAGCTGCAGGAGCACAGAAAAATCACACTGTGTGAGCTGGGTACCATGTTGTCAGCAAAACTTACTTTTATTGTGGTGCTGTACGTAAGATTTTGTTTATTTGTATTACTCTTTTTGATTTGTGGCCTGGTAAAAAAATGGTTAAATCCTGTTTGGCTGCAGAGGAAAACAGAAATATGTGGATAAGGCTGTTTGCTCCTTGCCTCGCAGGGAGGTGGGTTATCTTCCTGCTGGGGTTTCTCCCCTCCTGTACCTGCAGTATGTCTTCTAGGGATGGTACATGTATAGATAACAATATTACACTTCATCTTTCTGCTGTGAGATGATGTTGGGGAAAAACATTTTTTCATTTTATTATTTTTTTTCCTTTCTCTCAAAGGAAAGATACTCTTGCAAAAGCTGTATTAGTCAGAAAGGGACCCAGCTTAGGCTATTTCTCTCACCAGTTCTTCCCTGTCCCACGTGGTGGGAGGTGTCAGGAACATCTTGAGGGGTGCTGGGATCCCAGTGGTGTTTGGGGGGGGCCAAGGAGGGAGCTCCAGGGAGAAGGCTCTGGGTCTGAGGCAGCTGTGGGAGCAGTCACTTCTGGAGTTTCTGCAGTGAATCTTTTGCTACCTAATGCCCAGCTAGCTTGTGACTGTTGTGGTGTCCTCACCTCAGCTCTGTCCTTTTGTGTGGCCCACAACTCAGTTCCCTTCTTCCTGACTTAGCTTTTTAAGCAAGCCCACTGGAAATAAGTGAACATGTCATGGAATTTGGAGGGGATCGCCCGTAGCTGCTGTGCTTACAAACCCAAGATGGTCTGCTGGGTGGTGCAGGCTTCTCGGTGTCCTCCAAGGAGTGAGGAGGTCTGGCCTAATATGCCAAGGTGGAGCGCTGTTCAAGAACTGTTATAAAAAAACCCTTTAGCAGTTCCTGTGTATTCAGATGGTGCATGGGGATTTCTTCACATACAAAAGTTAAATGCATTAGTAGTAGTTAATGGTAAACTGATGTCTGTGGAGTTACTGTTGCTTTGTGGCAAATATTGGACAGTGACTTTTGCACTTGGGCGGAAGCACTGCATTAATGTCACTGTATCTAGCAGCCCTTGGATTGATACAAATTAGATTTGTAGCACATATAATCACTTTGATGAAATTGTATTGGCCATCCTGGCCAGGATTTTGATTGTAGGCTTCAGCCTACCATGTCTTAGTTTAGTTGATGTTTAATGGGAATGCTGACAGACCCAGGGAGAGGAACATGGAGGTCGTTGAAGTTGGGATCTCACTGGGGCAGCAGCCTGGAGCAGGGGGTTGCAGTGCCTGCCCTGCTTTTGCTGATGGGCTGTTTTCATTTCTGCAGACAACAGCAAAATCATTGGGGTGATCTGTTTCATACTGTGCCTGATAATTGTGCGTAACAGAAACGCTGCCCTGCATCTTAATAAGCTGATGCTCCATGTTGAGCCTTCCTGAAACTAGTCATCCTTGCTACAGCCTCAGCTCTGCAACACGTTCATCTTTCTCAACCAATTTTTAATTGGAATTGAGCATTAATTCACATCTGTGCGAATTCTAATATGTAAATGAAGTTCCAGTTCTTCAGCCCCTCCTTGGAGGCTCTTACACCGCACTTGTTTCAAACAGCGTCCCCCCAGTGTCCCTTAGCAGTTTCATGCTTTTCAGCGGTATAGAATCTGGTGAAAATGAAAGTAAGTGCAGGCAGAATTATAGTGGTAGTAGTAAAACGCATTTTCTTCTCCTGGTGCACAGTCCCATGCAGCCTGGCATTAAGGCATTTCCACCAAGCAGCAGCGTTGCCATCAGTGAAGCCCCCTCCCCTTCCCACATGTATTTCCATGGAAACCCAGGGAAGGCATTCTGCAGCCTCAAAACTACTTTTGCTCTTTCATCATGCAAGCTGGCATTGTCAAGGGCTGAGTGTATTCCTACAGCTTTGAATGAATAAAAAAAAGCTGAATTTGGATGGGCAGTTGTTATTTGGGAGGCCCTATAGCAGAAAAGAACAGGCAACCTTCAAGTGACCTAGTGTCTGTACGTTGCTCAGTAAGGCGAACCCAGTCTTGCTTCATTAATTGATTAACTTGGAGGGTGGAGATTATCAGAAGGATCCTGTGAAGCGAATCCGGTGATTTCCTGCAGCAGCTCGTGGGGAAGAAGGGGCAGATGGCTGGGTAGGCGTTGCTGGCGGGCTGCTGGTAAGCTCGCGTGTGTGATCTGCTGGGAATCTTGCTTTCTCATGGAGTCTTTAATGTCTTTTCAGGTATTGTTTAGAAAATGGTGTCTTAACAGATTCCTGCTCTTTGACTACATGATGCATTTACGTTTTATTGGTGTATTAATTGGGAATGTTGAGCGGCATTTGGAAGTGCATGCTCTGTGTTAGCAACTCGGGAGCTGGTAGTAAAATGTTTGCTGTGTTTCCTGCCATAATGAGCTGGAATGATTCTGTGATCTCTGCGGTGTGAGCTTTCTAAAATCTGTATTTGTGCAGTGTTTGGGTGGAGGTGTTTAGAGGATTTTATTACATTTGAGCAAGCTGAGGCTATTTGATTGCTGTGTGTGATACAAGTAGCATGTGGAACTGGTAGTACTTGGTTAAAGAAAACCAATTGCTTGCAAACAGTCTCTGCAACTGGGGAAGAATGAAATGATGTAAGTAATTATTTTCTAAAATATTCTGAAAGCAGAAATCTGTCTGATCCAAGCGTGCTCAGAATTGTTTCATCTGGTACCATAAACTGGGTGGTCAGATCACTGGTTTTTAATTTTCTGCTTCTGTCTGTTTCCATGTTGTCTGAGCCTGGGAATCACAGTGCAATAATAATTGAAATATTTCAGGGGTGCTGCCTGATCAGAGGGTTGGATTGCCATTTAACTGGCTTCTGACATGCTGTCAAGATTTTTGTTTTTCCTTCCTTGCATTATTTGGTTGGGAAGAGGTAAAAATGTAGCTGTCTTCTAAATGTGTCTGAAGTACATAATGGCTGTGAAGTCACCATGACAACACAGGGACCTGGATCAGATTTTTCTCCACCCTTTTTCTGTTCTCTTGTTTTTTAAATCTGTGTTATTAATGTATTCTCTGAGACACTTGAGGGGGTATCTTACAGGCTGTGTTGGTATGGGACTTTTAATGCTATCCAGCTCTGGAAATAATGCATGTTTGCAGGGTTTTCTTTGATTAAGCACAGTCCAATGTATATAATTTGCTGTACAACTAAGGTGGGATCTGAACAAGGACATGAGCACCTCCAGCAGAAGTTAAGGATCTACCTTTCCCATGATTACAGTGTTGCAGCCCTGAAAACTTCTGCTGAGCTCTTGCATGGTCCCAGGGCTTCCCATGTTCTTGTGGCATTGCCATGTGGGATGTGGAGCTTGGGGTTATCTGAAAGTTACGTGTGAGCTAAGGTGGAAGATCATCTTCATTGGAGTTTGGGGCAAGCTGAAGGACAGCAAGAAAAAAGTCAGATGGTGGTGAAGAAACAATTGGTTCTTACACTTCTTTGCTAAGGGACCCTGATTGCACTTCCCAGGTAGGAAGAGAGTGGAGGGTTTGACTAGCCTGTCGTTCCACTTGTTGGGACTTACTAAGCACACGCTGCGCAGAGCAAAGTGTTCAGGTCCCCTCTTGGGCTGAGGCACTCAAATTTCGCAGTTTTTTTCCAGGCTGCCAAGGGTTGGACTGTACAAGGCCCTTCAAGCTCTTCTGCAGCACTGGCACCATTCAGAAAGGAACAGAAGACTCACCAGGTTAGGGTGTGCGGGATGGGCAGCGGCTGCAGCACACTGCACACACTTAAGACTGCAGTACACTTAAGAGGCTGTGTTGGGGAGTGATGCTGGGAGAGCATCCGGCTTCTGGTCTCCACTTCCACAGCTGCAGGCATGTGAATGGAGTTAGATAGGTGCCTACTTTGTGTTTAGTGTTCCAGCACAACCCAACTTGGGAATCTACTTATTTACTTTGGGGAGTAGACACCTTACCTGGAGATCTCTCCCTAGTGCCACCTTCTGCCTCCTCTCAGAAAGGTTTGTAGGATGGAAGGGAAGGTGTTTGTTACCTACTTGTAACAGCAACCTGTGTAATTTATAATGTATATAGAATAACAAGTAGCAGTAGATGCTCTGCAGAGGTGACATTTCAATGTCAGCAGAGGTGAGTAATCACATACTTCTACGCTGTCATACTTATTGATGGAAAAAGCCACTGTAATTTGCGTGAATGGAAGTAGAAATCATTGCAGTTGTCACTTGTGCCTGTGTAGATCTGGAGAAATGCAGTGTCTGTGACATTTTCTGAGAACATACGTAGTTGCCCTTGTGCAGTTGTGAGCACATTTTGGTATTGAGGCAGCTGGAAAGCAAATACAACATGCCAGAGAGGGACTCTTCATCAGGGACTGTAGCGATAGAACAAGGGATGATGGGTTCAAACTAAACCAGGGGAAGTTCAGGTTAGATATAAGGAAGAAGTTCTTTACTGTGAGGGTGGTGAAGCGCTGGAACAGGTTGCCCAAAGAAGTGGTGAGTGCTCCATCCCTGGCACTGTTCAAGGCCTGCTTGGACAGAGCCTTGGGCAACATGATCTAGGGTGAGGCGTCCCTGCCCCTGCAAGGACCGAATGATTTTAAGGTCCTTTCCAACCCAAACTATTGACGGTGACTTTTGTCTGTGTCTTATTACCGTGCTTGACATGACAAAATGAAGAACTGGATATTCTTCTTTTCAGTGCTATCAACTTGATGTCTTACTTGCTGTCACATGAATAATATAATAACTTTTTTTAATTTGGAAAAATGTTGAGTTCTGTCTGGAGTTCCAGGTAATATTTAACAGGAATTATCTAGAGCTGGGTAGGATTGTGTCCTTTGAAGAACCACATGTCTACATTACAGAACCTAGTTCCCATCTCCTTAATGTTACCTGATATTATCATTTTGAATATAGCAACTGTGCAGAAAATCCAGTCCTTTGGAAATTCATCTTGAGCATCGGAGAAGGAATTCCATTTGAGCCAGAGGATCAAAACAATGAGCTAAATCAGTGCTGCGAACAAGAAGTAAGAATCTGATGAAGTTCATAGAATCATAGAATAGTTAGGGTTAGAAAGGACCTGGAGATCATCCAGTTCCAACCCCCCCGCCATGGGCAGGGACACCTCACACTAAACCATCCCACACAAGGCTTCATCCAACCTGGCCTTGAACACTGCCAGGGATGGAGCACTCACAACCTCCCTGGGTAACCCATTCCAGTGCCTCACCACCCTAACAGAAAAGAACTTCCTCCTTATATCCAATCCAAACTTCCTCTGTTTCAGTTTTAACCCATTATCCCTTGTCCTGTCACTACAGTCCCTGATGAAGTGTTCCTCCCCAGCATCCCTATAGGCCCCCTTCATTATACATTATACATTTTTTTGTGGTTACATACCTTCAAGGCTTTCAAGATTGTTAAAGTTAGGAAACATACCATAAATGCTAGAGTCAAAAACTTGAAAGTCGTGAACTTGGAAAAACACAACCACAAACAACAAAACAAACCCCCATCATATTTCCAAGGTTTGAGCCAAGCCTTGATGCAGTACAGTGTTCTCGGTATTTAAGAGTCCTGGAGATTGAAATTATGCTTTTTACTTCATCTGATGGTAGCAACAGTGATTGAAAAACTCACCTACCCTCACCTGAAATCAAAGCATTTGTTTTGTTTTTTTTTTTTTTTTCCCTGCTAATTTTCTCCATTTCTAAGTGAAGAAAGGAAAGACTTGATTTCAGTTCTACGGAATAGGATCATGTTCATTTGTAGTATTTTATTAGGAACAAACTGGTTTTGCTCTGTGTCAGAGACTGGCACTACGTTGTATTGTAACTGGTCTTCTTAGCCTTTCACAGTACAGGGGGAGTGTTGGCATATGCACTGCTATGAAGAACTGCATCCGAGGTCCAAAAATTCTTTTCAAGTTACAGGGTGTTTCCCTCTACCAAAAACGTGAAGGATTCACCATGGTTGATAAATTAACAATTAATTTAAAAAACTGAATCCTGCTTTCATACAGCTGTTGTTCTTTGCCCCTCTTCCACCCTCAGGAAAGTTTTTGCATTTGCAAGTTCCAAAAAAGAAACCAAATTTGAGCATTTTCATTTAAGCGTGGGATCAGTTAAGTTTCATTTTCCCTTTAAATGCAAATGTGGCGTTAAAAAACCCTTGCCACAAGAATGATAGAGGTCTGGACAAAGCACCTGGTTGAAAAGACAGAAGGTTTCAACCTCTTTGGTTGTCAAAGACAAGCTGGTTTTAACTTGGGTTAATCTTGGGTTAGATTTATTGAACAATTGGCCAAAATGCCACGGTCTGAGAAGGTGGGAAGATGAAACTGTGGTTATTTTGCTTATTAAGGTGACTTTGTTTTTAAGAAAAATGAAAAATACCAGTTTTTGGATACTTCTTTCGGCATTGTTGATGGCCAGTGAAAGTATTTTATTGCAGAACAAGGGGTTTCTTTTTCTACATGCTGTTAGGTAAAAATAATTGTGATGCAGTGCTTCTGCTGAGTGGCCAGTTGAGTTGCTGTAGACAGTATAGTTCCCAGGGTCCTGCCAGAATAGCAGCTTTACCTGTTGTCCTACAGTGGGAGATGTCATGGAGCCCAGTCCCGCTTTGTGCAGCCTGTGGTTTTGCTGGCTTCCATCCAAGCACAGTCTGCTTTCACACCCCTTCCCTGTGTATGGGATGAGCTGAATCAGTGCAGAGGTGGGTCTATTTATTGACCTGACAAAACCCTTCTAACCAAGAATCATGTGATACCTGGTTGAGGGAGCAGAATGGGAGGAATCCACTTGGAGGAGGTTAAGTACAGTAAAAAACCTGCACCATTAGTCCCACCATTTGTGTCTTGCACCTGTGTTAATTCTGTCCTTTTGCACTGGGTATACCATTTCTTTCTGCTATTGAATATTTGGTCTGGTTTGTTAAAATGTCCTCTTTTTGGAAATATTGCCGTGAGTAGAAGAATGAGTGGCAGTTGCCATTAACTTAATATACTGGCATGGAAATAGGTAAGACACACAGAGGACTAATGGAGCTCCAGGGCTGATCCTGCGAGGTGTTGAGTTTCCCTTCCAAAGAGCATAAGCATAGTGCTCTTGTGTTTCTTCTGAGCAGCCTGGATGGAGAAATACAAAGGGCTTCAGGACCGGACCTTTCAAGAGTTAAATGCACAGAATCAGTGAATATTTAGGTCATGGAGGACTGAGACTGGAGAAAGACTGAATGTTTCTGGCAGCTGATGGGCTTCGTGCTGGTAAGAGAGGCTAGAGAATATCTTCTATGTCGTATTAACATTAGATTTTGAGTTTCTAATTTTACTTTCTGTTGAGTTTGTGTTCTTAGTTGCATTTCTGTTGCTTTGCAAGAGGTGAGGTATGCAATGGGTCTCAAAATGGGCTTTCTAGGACCATTACTTGTGTCTTTCATCAGCTCCTACAGCCCTAGTTGGAGTTGACTTCCTAGTAACTATGGATGTTTTGAAGATTAAATCTGGGTAATTTGCATTTTTTTTCTGAGGAAATGCTTACAGTATTCAATGTCTTAACTGACTTTCTGTAGGCCTTTGACCCATAAACCCCTTCTCAACTATATGGATAGTCCTGGCTTTGAAAGCTGGGTGACTGTTTGCACGGTACGTGTTGTAACTGTGGTCCTGTGAGCAGTCCCTCTAACTCACGTGTCTGGCCATATTCACACTCAGGCTTGAAAAACCTTTATTTAGCATCCTGGGTAAGGTCTGCAGGAATCAGGTCTGGTCTGTTATGTCCTTTCTCTTCACTGGGCCAGACATGCTCTGGGAGCTTGGTCTGATCATGCTTGCCTGCAGCTGTACCGGATGCAACAGTTCTTCTTGGGCAGACTTTCATTCAAGCCCAGCCATGCTAATGTGGCTGGAGAAGTAAAGAAACTGGATCAGCACGGAATTTGTGATAGTGTTGTGAGAAGGGCTGGGTGTTGATGGTTTGGAGAAGAATCCACTGAATAAAGTTTACTGAAATGCTGTTAATAGGACTTCTTTTCTTTTACGGTTAATGTCTGTATTTGCCTGGGAAGAGTAGAGTGGGCATGAGTAAGGGACTCTGAAACACTTGCTGCTGTAGCAAAAAAGTGGACATGTTTCTGGAAGAAATAGGTTTTGGAAATAGATGTATTTCATGCCTTTGGTCATGATGCTTGAATTTGTAAACTGTCATTCAGTGAAAAAAAATACTCTGTAATTAATTTTTTTTTTCTTGTCACTGGGCTTGTTTTTTTCTGATTGGTTTCTTGTCTGCTTCAGGAGAGGATTGCCTTTATTGTGGAATGAATTGGGTTTTTGCTTGGCCTTGTTGAGAATTGCTCAACCTACACTAATATCATCAGCATTCATAGGAAATCAAAAGCCCCTTTAGTATAGGTATAAACACTGAGCACCCTCACTTCTGCATGCGTGGTTAGTAAGGTAACTTTAAAATGTTAAGAGGCAAGCATTCCTATTAACATGGTACTTTCTCCTGGTTTCTTATATTTCCAGGGAAGTGGAATTACATGCATTGTTAATGTTAACAACAGATAGCATATACTTTGCTATGTAGAATAGAACTGTCCTGGCTTCCTACTTTCATAATAATTTTTCTTTGGCAATGGTTTTTAGCATGGATAGATCAAGACATTGCTGGTTCAATTAAATGGTGCCATCCTTGTCACTGAGAAAGAATGTTCACAAAATTCAAATGTAGCTTTAAGAGACTATCTGTAACCTTGATTTGAAAGCTTGTTCTGTTATTTACATGAAACAAAGTAATTCCTAGAATGTGGATTTGTTGAGCACCAGCCTCCTGGGCCTGTTCTGAGCAGGGTATTTCAATGGCAACGTGTCATTAACCCTTTATTATTATTAAAAAAGTTCAAATGGAATCTGACAATCTGGCACCCTAAAGTGTTCAGTTGATAGCTAGATTATCTACCCAATACATCCTCACTCCTGCACTTGCGCCATGTTGTGTGCCCAGAGCACAGCAGTTTGGGTGAATATTTGTTTCTATGCTGATGTAGGGTGAGAGAAGACTAAGAGAACATTTCAAAGTAGGGAAAATCCTGTGGTTTTCCTTCATCCATATGTATTTGGAAACTGATTGGAGAGCTCTCTCAAATAGTATGGGAATCTGTTTATTAAATTATTGTGAAATGGGTTTATTTCTAAGCCACTTGATTAAATCTAGGGGGATGTACACGCCTTTCAGGCTGCCAGTTTGAAGCATGCCCAGAGAGACGGGCTGAGTTCAGTGGGTCAGGCAGCAGTGTGGTGTGCTGGATAATTTGGATCAGGGTGCTGGCAGGTGAGTGGTGGGGAGAAAGTTGCCTTGACCTTAAAGACAAAAAATAATTGAAAAAGGTCAGAAGAAAAGTGATTAAGCAAATTGAGCCGTGCATGTCAGGAACTTTCTACAGACATTTTCTGCTTAAAAGTGATGTCCAACATTGGTTTACCTCTTGGCTTAGTTACTGAATGGAGCAAGTGGAGGAAAGCCAGTATAATGTGCTCTCTTTGACTTCAGCTCCATTTCAAAAAAACCCCATTTTTTTCTATGTTGTGTTGTCTCCCTGGTGTTGCTCATGGTTTTAATGAATTCATCAGAAAAACTGATTGAGAGCCTACATTTAAAGTGGATAATGTTTCCATCCTTACATAATTTTTATTGTGTATATGGATCAAAGGCCATAGTTCCATGGGCAAAAAGATAATTGGGCTATGCAAATAAAGAGTTGTCCTGCTGAAAGGAATGGCAACTACCATTGTACCCTATTCCCATTACCTGTGGCATGTGCTCATATGGTGTGTTTGGAGCTCCACTGGGAAAAGCAGAGAAAAGGAAAATGAGAACCCAGAACACAAGTTTGACATGTCATGGACTTATCAACATAATATCAATCACTTCAGTGTGGAGGCAAAAAGAAGACATTACACGTAATGGTGGGAGAATAATTCCTCTGATGGATATGGACAGATCCGTTGCTACATGTAAAGTAGCTCCCAATAATACTGTAAGTCATAATCAAAACATGGGAAGAATTCAGGTGTATCTTTTAGAGAGACAAATTTAAAATACCTTTGCCAAAGGTTTACTTATTACTGTTTGTTATTACTTATAATTTAATAATAAGAATTAGACTGATCTAAGTGAGTGAACTAATAATAGCCACCTCAGAACACCAGATTTCATATGGTTTCATTAAGCCCTGGATGATTCAGCTCCCTTCATAATGAGTTGTCCACCTATATCTTCCCTTCATAATGAGTTGTTTCTCAGCACAGCTATGCATAATGTAGGCAAATGGGTTTTGGAAATCAGTATTGTTGTTTCATGCAATGGTGAAATATTGCTTTATTGTTTATTCTTCACTGGTTGTATGGCTATTAATATTTTCTTTGGTGGTATAGATTACATTGCTTTCAAGCTTGTTAATTACATCATCTTCAGTGTGTGGTAAAATTCAAGCCATCCTTGACCCAGTGGGGACTGTCTGCTAATGAATAGCTGCATTCCCCGGGAGAGCATGGAGGTGCTTCAAGGACTGGAGCACATCTGCTATGAAAAGAGGGTGAGAGAGCTGGGCTGGGTCAGTCTGGAGAAGAGAAGGCTCCCGGCAAACCTTAGAGCAGCTCCCAGTGTCTAAAGGGGCTACAAGAAGCCTGGAGAGGGGCTTTGAACAGGGGCCTGTAGGGACAAGGCTTTAACCTGACAGAGGGGAGACTGAGCTGAGCTCTTAGGCAGAAGCTCTTCCCTGTGAGGGTGCTGAGGCGCTGGCACAGGGTGCCCAGAGAAGCTGTGGCTGCCCCATCCCTGGCCCTGTTCAAGGCCAGGTTGGACACAGGGGCTTGGAGCAAGCTGCTCCAGTGGAAGGGGTCCCTGACCATGGCAGGGGTTGGAGCTGGATGAGCTTTAAGGTCCCTTCCGGCTGAAACCAGTCTGTGATTCTATGGTACTCAAACTTGCTCTGATTCTTCAGTGAAGAACTGAATTTTGGATGTTAATTATGCAGACAAAATCAGCAATTGTTTTAAAGCATTGTTAAGCACAAAGCGAAGAATCAATAGTTTCTGCAAAATACGGCATTGTGAATGGCATGGATACCATCTGGTGCAATTTGTCTGCGTACCTTTGAAAACCCTGTGCAGAAAGATGAGCTTAGCTTTCTGAGATGATTACCCCTAGTGAATATGAATACCAGCCTATTTCTTCCTCCATATTTAAAGATAAAAGAAAATTCTATCATGTGCTTCTTGTAAAAGTAAACAAACAAACCCAGGCAAATTAAAACCCGGCCTTAATCTTGCAGTCCTCCTAAAATTGTCACTGATTTCAGTCTTTGTGTTCATGGTTTTGTGCTACACAAGAAGTGTTGGCAGTGTGGGAACTTGGCTCTCAGAGCCGTGTGGCAGTAAACCCTGTGTTGGAATGAGGTTGGGCATTTTGTAGTGTCAGACTAGGGAGACAGTTGTGTCTGTGTCTTTGTATGTATGCACACACACCATTTAAGCTACAGTCACAACAGAAATTGATTGCAAGCACACAGATTTCTTCTGATTGTGAGAAAGGAGGTAATGCACATACAAAACCAGGGTTTGACCTCATAAATGCCATGTTGTACTGCTTCACAGCCAGTGAATGAGTTCTCATACTTTCTAACATGGCAACAACTTAAAAAGTTTGTTCATCTAAGAAATGTGTATGAATGGTTGTGTGGCACATGCAAGATCTTTAAACCAATTTCACCATATCCTTTATAGTCTAACAGCCAAAGTTTAGTGCCTGAGTTATTTAGGAATGCCTTTCTTCCAAGCCATATTGTTACCCAGGTTGTCTTGCTTAATCTGATCTGCTCCCTTATCCAGGTACCTACAAAGTAAAGTGGATTTAGAAATAGCAAAGTGTTGAGTCTCTTTTGATTGTGAATGAGTGCTGCTGTAAGGAGTTATACTTTTCCTTAATGAGACTTCCCTCTGTTCAGTTCTTCAAAGAAAATCTCAATTTACTGGAAACAGAATGTTTGAGAAACCTCCAGGAGTTATTTCCACCTGTCACTCCCAATTTAACCTCTGAGTCAACTGAGAAAAGAGGATGAAATGTGGCTTCTGCAGTGCAAGATACAGAATCCTTTTGTGCTGTTAGACCTTGGATTTGTTCTCAGGTAGCCTGAAAATGTTAATGGATTTGAAATAGTTAAGGGAATCCAGGAATGTAGCGGTTTGCCATCAAATTGTGGTGGAACAGTAAGTTACCATTGATCAGCTCACATCCTCAGTGGTTAATGTGCAAGCTGTTGCCTGCCCCAATTTTGAGAGAAGATATGTCAGTTTGAAGTTTCTTGTTCTCTGTGATCACACAGGCAATGCTGGCAGGTCTGAGGAGGAGGAGGCAGGCATTTGCTAAGCTGCAGAAACTGGGGATGCTGTTATCCTGAGCTCTGCTCATGCTGCATTCTCCTACATGGAGCTGATGGCGGAGGGGAAAGGAAGATGTTTGTTTTTCTTGGTGCTAATTTCTTCCCATTGCTTGCCAACTTCTGGAGTGCTTATTGCTGATACCCATCTTATGATGCAATGTTGGGTAGAATATGAGTTTTTACCTAATGAAAAGGGAATGAAAAAGTTATTTTTACTGGTTGAGAGTAGCATGCTGGTGTGACTGCATCTCTGTGAAGATGAAGGCCATCAAGGAAGATTAAGTAAGAGCAGAGTGTTTCATGTTATTGCTGGTTCTTACCTATTCATGCTCCTCTTTTAGTCACAGGTTGACCTTCCTTCTCCTCAGTTTCACACCCTGTTATAACTCTCAATTATGTTTGACATCACGCCTGTCATTGTAGCATCTGAGTGTTTCCAGTGCATCATCTGCTTATTGCAGAGAATTCTGAACTTCATGATCACCTTCCGTCGTCAAAGAAGTTAAAATTAGACATAGGGGGAAAATTCACTTTCAGTTCAAGCTGAAATAAATTTCTTGACCTCTTCCCTCCCAATTCTTCCTGCTGTTACTGCTGACCCCAGATGACAGGGAGAACCACATGGCCAAGTGCTTCCTCTTTGGAGTTCTTCCCTCTGCAGCACAGCCCAAGCTCTCTGTGTTGCACAAGGTAGGAATAAGTGTCCCAGCTGTCTCCTCTGTGCTTGCTGCTGCAGATGTGCTGGAGGAATGGATTGCAATGTGCACAGGCTTGCTCAGAAAGGCTTACACGAGTTCTGCTCATATGGCTTTCTTCTGTCCTAGCAGAATTTGATGCCCGAGGGCAAGGCTTTTTACTCTTTAATCTGTCTGTAAAATGTCACTGAACATCTGTGGTGTGGTGTAAATAACAACTGTAATGATAGTCTTGCCATGTGGTGTATTTCCCTGGGGAGAGCAGAGACTCCTGCTCCACGATTCCCAGTCCCTGATTCCCAGATGGTGGTGACTCTTAATAGACTTCTTTGCATCTTCTTCGAGCACCAAAACTACATGATTTGGTAGTCTTTGACACTTCAAATGCAGTCATTACGAATCCTGCAATCTGCCTTTCAAGTGTTGATTTCTTTATTATTTTTTTTAAGTGCCAAGGCCCAGTGATTTAATTTAACATGCTCATCTATATTTTGAACAGATTGCTGAGTGGACTGGATTTTTATGCTGTTAAATGTGATTATAATTTTAGTTCTGTGTTCAAAGAAAATAGTGTATTGTTATGGCTCTAGATTTTATATTTGTAATTCTGAAAATGTTTTGAAATAGGATGTATCTTACTGTTTAGAAGAATGAGGAGCACCAGAGTAGAGTTTATGTGATAAATTGATTTTTCATTGATATGAAAAAGTTTATATAGTTTTCATGGCTATAAGGAATTATTTTATTTATAATCTAACTGTTCTAATTCCATTGTCAGAGTAGATCAGTGAACTGAAATATTTGGGGAACATCTCTGGTTGGGTCACTTACTTTGAAAACTGTACTTGCTTTTTGTATGCTATGCACTCTGGCATTCAGATATCATTGAATGCTTTTAAATTACATGTTTCAGTAATCTCAGAATTCTGTACATGTATTGGGTATCCACTAAATTCAACTTGTCAATGCAAAACTAACCAATCATTAACGCACTTTATGTTTGTTCCACTTAAGCCAGTCATGCTTCTGTTGAATGCATCTCCTTGTTTCAGGAAATGGAAAATTAACGAAGTATTCCTCAGCTGTAGATCTTATGCTTTGTGCCTTTCTCTTAACGTAAACCTGCAAAAAAGGATGTTGCCTTTTTGTGCATCTGAGAATCCAAAACTGGCTGCTTTGTGGAGAGGAAGAAGCATCTGTTCAGTCAAGCAATGGTTTTCCTAAATAGCTGGTTAGGAAAATAAGGCTGTAGGTGTTACATTCCCATATCTAACCGGGTGGAGAAGGTGCATCACAGTGAGAAAGAAGAAATCCACTTGGATCCATGACCAGAAAATTGGAGATTAGCTGGAATTTTTTTCCATTTGTCTCTGGTTTTATTCTGGTTTTATCAGCAAGCATGCATCTTGCAGTGAACAAAATACAGGATTCTTCATGATCATTAGTGCAAATGAGCTTTTAAGTTGAAAACCACCTTTTGACAGTTATTTGCTTGATGGTTAAGGTTTTTCGTCTGCTGTCATCCATATTGAAACCTGATCAGAGCTGTTGCATTTTGAGAGCAGGGCTTCAGCTGAGGGAACTTGGAGATCAGAGTCGATCACTCTGAGTGGCACCAAGCAGTGTGTTCCCAAGGAGGCAGAATGTGTACTAAGGAATTTGGAGATCTACTGGTATTACCATGTCATTGTTTATTGATGATGCTAACTCAGGTCCTCACTTTGGATGTAAAGATACAGGTTTAAAAGGTGTCTTATTCATCTTCTTTTGATGCGACGTTGGCAGCAGTTCAGGCTAGCTGAAGCCAGTATGTGATAACAGATGTAAAAAAGCTCAAACCAAACAAAACCCAGTTATCTGTAACTCATTCTAAGGAACTGATACAGTTGTGATCATATAAATAAATTATACTTTCTTTGTCAATGACTGCAAGAGCTCAGAATTATAAACACATTACAAGAGTCATTAATTATCTGAAATAATCTTGTAATGATATTTTCTACTCTTATAATGGAAATTCTTTGCATTTTTCTTAATAGCTTCTAAATTTATGTAATCAGGTTTATTTTTAAATCCCTCCATTATTTCCAGTTATCTTTTATCCTTAACAACGCAGCTTTGCCAGCAAGCATACTTTATATGCATTGAGTGTTCTCTATCCATAAAAGGGCAGTATCAAGTAATGACATTGAAGTTTCATGAAAACCAGTAATTAGTGAAACAGCAATTGCCAGACAGTAAATGCATTTTATGCAATAAAATTTTAGACACAAATACTCAGGTATGTCCTGTGTAAGTAGCATGGTTGATTATTATCCTTCTTAGCTGTACATTTATATTTGAAAATGCTGGTTGCCAATCGCATTGCAGGTAATGATGGATTAATTTCTTAGCCTATGTCGGGATTGAAAACTATCATCTAAGAGAGAGAAAATATATATACTATTTTCAGGGTATTAATTTAAATACATATTTGGGTTAATGATCCAATTCTGAAATTGTTACCTGTTCATCTTGAGTTTCAGATTTCTTCAGAATGTCTGTAAAATCATTACTGGCAGAGTTGTCATGCACTTTTGAGATGAAGTATATATGTTTATTTCTTTAGAATGAAGATACAGTTGTCAGTCGTAAGGATTTTATTGTTTGTTATTTATAACTGTTGTCCCAAAGAATCACCTGATTGCTTACAAAATGTTCTTGTTTTCACACCTTGTAGTTACTGATTTGATGCAAGTGCATTTAAAGATAACAGGAGAGATGAAATAGTTGAAACAGATAGAACAAATTAGCTGGAGTTCTGTTGGGAAAACTAATAATAGTTCCTTTTACTGAAGCTGTTTTCTGTAGTCTGTGTTACAGGCCTTTGAGATGGTGTTACTTTCTTTGAAGCATGCCAGGCTGAAAAAAATATAAAGGGTGCTTTACACAATCCTGTCTTCATTCTGGGATCCAACATACTGGAGCCAGTTCAGTGGTTTTCAGTCTCTTCAAATTTATTTATGTGCATGTTGTTTGTGTGGACCACCTTTAGCCTTCCCAGGTTCTTTTTCTTGCTCTCACTTCAGCCCTTAGAGATTTGTGGATCACAGAATGAAGAAGCATTCGTCTAGGTAAGGAGATGTTAGTGTGAGGGAAATAATGCTTTGCTCATGGTTCCTCCGTCTGGAAAGTATAGAATATGCTTGTATATCCCCTTGGAGTTGGAAGCAACTTGGGGTTCAACATCAGGAGCACCTGGAATAACCTGTCAGGCTCGTATCTGCTGCAAGGATGCAGTCTACAGAGCCTGAGTCTGCATGGATGATGGTAGGAACTGTGTTTTCTATTTAGCTGTGAAGCCAGTGCAGTATGGCATGGACCTTTGGTCGTTGTTGTAGGCTGGTCAGTGTCTCTAGGGAGTGGTGTCTAGGTTCCTGGTGGCTGGACCACTCTGAGGCTTCCATTGCAATGGCTTTGCAGTAGCCACGTGGTATTGCTTTGTCACAAGTACAGTCATGAGGTAGTGGCTCAGCACTAATGATGCTCTTATTTTTAGCCTCTCAGTGCTGAACAGCTGCTCTAAACTGTGGTTGCTGCTGTAGTAAATAGGATAGAATAATTCTCATAGATGTCATGCCATTATCACAGAGTCACAGACTGGTTTGGGTTGGAAGGGACCTTAAAGCTCATCCAGTTCCAGTCCCTTGCAGTGGGCAGGAACACCTTCCACTAGACCAGGTTGTTCAAGCCCCTTGTGTCCATCCTTAGAGATAGTCAAACCAGGTCCTAAACAACCTGCTCTGTGTGACCCTATTACTTTGAGTAGAGGGGTTGTTCTGAATGATCTCCAGAAGACCCTTCCACCCTCAAAGTCTCTGCAGCTTGGTCATTTTCTGTAAATTCAAATTTCAAGTAGGGAGTTACCAAGAAGCACTAAGAGATTAAATATATTCTCCTTTAATGATTATTGTGAACTACTGGGAATGCACTGTTGTGAAATTGTTCTGTATTTTGCAACATGCAGCTCTGCTACCGAAATAGTGCATCGGTGTAAAAATTCTCATTATGCTTTTCAATAATGAAGTAAAGAAAATACAGCTTCTGCAGTATGGGGTGACAGCATGTTGTGGTGACAGGAAAGCTGGTCCTCTCCTGCAAAGCAAAAAAATCTGAGTTTTACCTACTTTTTATTTAGTACCTAAATAGACTTTGAAATGAGCAGAGACTAACTACTGTTTTACTAAAACTAATAAAATGATTCAAGATGAAAAAAGAAAACCAGTCATTTGAGACACTGTTGGAGATAATCTATTGTCGCTGAATCTTAAGCAAAGGATAATTTTTACTCTTCTTGCTGGTTAAATGAGACTTTACTTACAGTAATGTGTGCTATTAAGAAGATCCACAAGCACATCAGGTGAGCAGTGTGAGCGTCTTGCGTGGTGCTTTGGTCATTAGCAAAACCAATCAATACACTTCTAGTAAAAGGAGAAATGAAGCACAGAAAGCCTATTTTTGTGACACAGTTTTAAATAAAGGCTGGAATCTGGTTTATTGAGACTAGCATCTGGCTGTTTCTCACCTTTGGGTAGGATAGTCTTTTAAATGACTGGAAGGTGGGCAGCATAACACTTTTCCCTCATTTTTTAATTTATTTTTTATTTTCCCCCTCCCTTCCCACAATATAAACAATTCTGGGAATTGCACATCCTCTGTCTTCCTCTTTGAGAGCAAAGAGAGTGGGAGAGATTCCCCAAGATAGTAAAATCACCAGATGCAGGTAATCCAAAAGGAACAAATGAAATGGCATTGGCTGGGATCATTTGTTAGTGTCTAACTGGTATAGACTCTCTAGATTTTTACCGTAATGGATTGCTCTGGCGTCATGATTCCTGTGTTAAGGAAGTAGAGATGTGAAGTCCCTGGAGTGTTACTAGCTTGAAATATGTTCTTTGATTTGCATAATCAGTGTAATTATAAATTGGGACACTTTCATCATAAGGAAAAACCTGTTACTTGTCAAGAGAAAAAGACCAAGACCCAAACAAACTCTGTGCTCATCTAAGGGGAAATCTCGGGACCACTGAATGGCGGTTCTGCCTGCTTCCTGTCAGCAGGGGCCCAGCGTGTGCATCTTCTCAGAGGAGAGGCCATGTTGCAGGCATCAGTGAGGGCTCTGAGGTTGTCAGATAGACTAATGGTGGCTTTAACTTGGGAAATCCATGGTGGAAAACTATAGTTTGCAGCCACATACTACACTTTGCCTTCAGTGAGCTTTCAGCTCCTATTTGAGGACACTGTATAGGAATCAAGGACAGTTTTGTGTGGGGTGTTCCTTTCTGGGGGACCAGAGGTAGTCCCTAGGTGAGCATCTCAATGTTGTGCAAGAGACATTCGGGCTGAATCCAGGGACCAGAGTTAAACTGAATTAATAACAAGAAAAGGATGGGATGAGAAGCCAGTTTGAACTGTGCAGAGGAACAGGGAGAGAAAGGTAAGTTGAAACACTGATGCTCTGCTGCAGGACCCTGCGGTGGTGGTATGAGAGACTCAGCCTGTGAGTCAGTGTCCTCTGTTGTCTGCCCATACTATATAATACCACTAAATTTCTTTTTGTAGTAAGAAATCAGGAATAAATGAGGGTTTATTATCTTCCATCTTCAGTGAATCTTTCTGCCAAAGAGAAAATGGAAGCAAGCCAAGGTTGATGAGTTACTGAATGCTGGGTCTCATTATAAAGGTAATGAAATATATGAATGAAAATCCAGTTCTCCCTCCATCTGCTAAATTAGGCACCTGCAACGGCTTCAGCTGGACTTCTGGTAGCAGCCTTGCCTGCTGCAGGAATTAAGTCTGAAATCTGAAGTTAAACAAGTTGCTTTGCAGCTCAGATGGCAAAATAAGACCTGTATGCACCAAGGAGATGAGCCTGGCTGCTCTTCTCTTCCCGCCCACCTTTCTGTTGTAGAGGAACACCATTTGACAGCCCCACTTGATGGCCAGATCTCCTGGTGTGTGCCATGAGCAGGACTCTCATCACCCACAGTGTTGCACTGGCTGATATCTGCCCCAGGCTGCTTCTTCTTTGCTTTGTCACACTTTATGCCACAGTGTTTATACATATAACCTGCTTTCCTTACTAGATGGAGGAGTCTCAGGGTTGTTTTTTTTTTTCCCTTACCTTTGATCCTGGTGTCATGGAAGGTTACTGTGCTTATTATTTTAGGCTAGAGTAATTCAATGGTGCCATTTCAGGGGGAAAAATCGGCTAAATGCCTCCTCCAGAAAAGTGAGTTTTTCATAGCCTGTCCCTTTTATTTTGTTAAATCAGGAAAGTTCATAACTCTGCCTTCCAGTTATGGAGACTTGATGTTCAGTATCCCTCAATGGTTACTCTGTGCCTACATGGAACGCAGGCTGCATGAAAATGCTAAGAAAACTGTAGCTAAACTCAAGGATTTACTTACCCGTGAACAGTCTTCAGCACTAGAGTGAGACATTAAACATGTTTTCTTAAAACTGGAAATGTTTCCTTTGCCCGCTGCCTATGAATGTCACTGGAGGCTTTAAATTATATTGTCAAAGTTTGGGACCAGATCTAGTAAGATGTCTCCAAGTTCTGAGATGTGATAGAAATGCTGTTGTACTGCAAAGGTTGCTGGTGGGCACCTCTGTCAGGCGCTGTGGAAATAAGAGCTAAGGACAGACTGATATTATCTAGAGGGGTACAGAATATAAGCAAAACAAACAAACAAAAACCAAAACCAACAAAAAAAAAAAAACCAACAAAACACCACAACACAAAAACAAAAAAGAAAAAAAATTCCTTTGGTTCAGGTTTGTCAAAAAATGAAAGAAGGAGCTTGAGGATTGCCACTTTAATATGTAGCAAAGTATGGATTTTAACAGTAGCATCAGTCAGGTCATCGACTGTAGTTCATTCTCATACCTCAGACAGCAGGAGCAGAGAGCACATGACTACTTAAAAAAAAAAGCCCCCCAAACAAACATAAAGGTCATCACCCTCCACCCAAACTCCAGCAAAGTTTGAATTAAATTCACTTAGAGGTTTATTAGCCACTGAAGGGCTTTTAGGGGCTGTGCAGTGCAGCCAGTCCTGACCTCAGTGTCCATGTGGATGGTACACAGGCCTTGGTTTGCTTTGAAAGGAACAGCTCTTTTAGTGTCACTCATAACCTGAGGAGACAGGGGTAACTGACTGTTGGCTGCAGCAACATATCCTGTTTCATGCAAAAAAAAGGCAATGTTTCTGTTTCGAGCTTTAGTGTGTGTGTTGTTATTCTGGTGCAGAGTGTGTTATGTGTTTGACTCTGGTTTCTTTCTCGTTTTCCATTTAAGTGAGTGTATTTTCATTCTGCTCTCAGTACGGTTTTTCTGGTTGCTACTTCTGCTCCTGCAGCCCCTTTGGAATCACTGGGGTTGGAAGCTGGTCCTACCTCCCTTTCAGCTGCTGTTGTTTTCCTTTTGCCTTGTTGTCTGGTGACACTTGGCTTGGCAGCCTGCTAGAAAATAATAATAAATACTTTTTTGGCTAGGGAAAATGATCTTCCATGCAGTTAATGCTAGATTCTGCCTTTTTCTCCTGGAAAAGTAGTTTGAATTTTCTCTGTTGTGATCAACTCCACTTGCTGCCACCTCAGCAAATGCTGTCATTCCCACTCTGGTGGGAATGTGGAATATCTGAACGATCTTTCAAGAGTCCTTGCTCTGTGTTGCTGTGGGTGGTGTGGTGGCCAGTTATAGTCAGAGCACCATGAAAAGCCTAAAACAAGAAGCGAGTGCAGCTTAGGTTTGTTGTCTGGGTTTTCTTTTCCCATGCCCCAGTGTGAGGTTGTGTGTAATGACTTTCTAGCAGCAGGGTTTCTAAAACATGCTTGTCTTTTCTTTACTTTGTCACATAGTAAGTATAAAGGAATTTGGTTTACACATCTATGTTGTGCTCTAATACATACTTAGATGTAAAACTTATAATTTCCATGGCTCAGAGATCCTCTCCTGACTGTTTTGTATTGTATAAATGTATATAAATTTTATACACATACATACTTATAAATTTAGAGCAAATACTTAAATTCTGTAGCCCATTTTTAATAGCAGTTTGCCAGCTAACTCCTACCTAAGGGAGAAAGCCTGGTGACCAAACTACACCCAGCAGTCCTGGGAGGTAAGAGAGCTCATGCTGACAGATGAAGTCCTGCCTTCTGTATTGAGCTAACAGTGCCACCAGTAGTTCTTGCTGGACAAATGGGTGTGGGGAGTGAGGCTTGTTAGTTTACATGCAGGACAGAAAATGAGAACTTGCTGTTGTACCGTGTCCAGGCAGTGCTGAGTGGGACAAGAAGTATGCTTGACTGTTGTGAGGAAAAGGCTAATGTATGTCTGTGGAAAAGCTAATTCTTTAAGTGAAATAAAATTAGATTAAAAGAATCATTAAAATTCTGTGATGAATTCTTTATAACAGTTGTGGGGTAATGCCTGGCTGCACCATCAGGTGTGAAATGTCCCAGAGGCAGAGGAGGGTTTGAATGGCAATGCACAAGACTTGGGTTAGATGTTGTTCTGGATGGGGCAATAAAAAAAGAGATTGTAATGAGAGATACAGACACAGCACTGAAATGAGTGTGTAAAAACAGAGAAGCACTAGAAAGAGTTATGAATCACAGAATCCCAGCCTGGTGTGAGTTGGAAAGAACCTTAAAGCTCATCCAGCTCCAACCCCTGCCATGGGCAGGGACACCTTCCACTGGAGCAGCTTGCTCCAAGCCCCTGTGTCCAACCTGGCCTTGAGCACTGCCAGGGATGGGGCAGCCACAGCTTCTCTGGGCACCCTGTGCCAGCGCCTCAGCACCCTCACAGGGAAGAGCTTCTGCCTAAGAGCTCATCTCAGTCTCCCCTCTGGCAGGTTCAAGCCATTCCCCTTGGCCTGTCCCTGCAGGCCCTTCCCCAAAGCCCCTCTCCGGGTTTCCTGCAGCCCCTTTAGGCGCTGGAGCTGCTCTCAGGTCTCCCCTTCAGGAGCCTTCTCTTCTCCAGGCTGCCCCAGCCCAGCTCTCTCAGCCTGGCTCCAGAGCAGAGCTGCTCCAGCCCTCACAGCATCTCCATGGCCTCCTCTGGCCTCGCTCCAGCAGCTCCACGTCCCTCTTGTGCTGCTGCCCCAGAGCTGGATCAGGACTGCAGGGGGGGTCTCCCCAGAGCGCAGCAGAGGGGCAGGATCCCCTCCCTGAGCTGCTGCTCATGCTCTGGGGGTGCAGCCCAGCACATGGGGGGGCTCTGGGCTCAAGCCCACTGAAGCTGGGTCATGGGAAGCTTCTTGTCAATCAACACCCCTAAGTCCTTCTCCTCAGAGCTGCTCTCAGTCCAGTCTGCACCTGAATGAACAGTGAAATCTCATTCCTCTCTAAAGACAGTAGTGAAGTAGTCAGTGCTCAGACAAATACCCTTAATTTCAATGAAGGCTCTGCAGCTAGCTCCACTTACGGCTTTCCCACATGGGAGTGCGGCATAGCTATGTGTGGGGACCTCACTGCTAGGAGTACTGCCCAGTGGTATGACAGGCCTTTGGTCTAGTTTTGAGAAGAACAGAAAAAGAGCTGAAAACTGGTTTCTTGAGAGTATGTAAGTTCTGAATCAGATGATGAGCGTCATAAGGTATGTGCTGGTGCCTGTAAAGTGTAGCCTTGAATAACTTGGATTAGCCTGCAGGAACTTGCTTTAAAATCAAGTTAAAGGTGTGAAGTCTTGATGTAAGTTTATGGAAGATACTATGGCAGTGGTGTTTAGTAGTGCCCTTTGGGACACTATGGAAATATCTGTTAAAAGAAACATCCTCAGTGAAGGCATTTAAAAGTAGAACAGGATCAAAGTACAGTAAATCTCAAAATCCCAAGTTCTGCTACTGTAGGTCTGCGGAAGCTGCTCCTAGTGCTTTATATGCACAGATCTGTTTATTTTAGCTATTTGGTTCTTTCTGTGAAAAATCTTTTTTCTTTCTGGAGATACTTCTGTGGTGTTGTATGCGTGTTAAACTGAATTTACCAGGTTCCTCACAGGCCTCCTCAGACTAAACAACCTGGGGTGCTTTGCAGGCTGTGTGGACTTCTCGTGAGGACCCAGACCAGTTGCCCTCCTGCAGCTCCCCAGGGATGGCGCTTGCCCTGAAATGAAGCGTTTGAGTTGAAAAATCTACATTTTGTTTCTTCCTTGATGGTTTCCCATGGTAGGATTCTGCTGGGAGAGCAGGAGGAGGAGGGAAGCGTGGAAAATTTTCAGGACTTCTGATGGAAACCTTTTAACCAGCCTCCTGAATTGCATTTATTGTCACTTCTGCATCTGTTTCATAGCAGGCTTAGTGCCTTTACCTTCAGAAAGCTATTTAGATAACCCAGTCTAACCCTTCTGGGGAGGTTACATATGGTTGTACCAGGGCCCTTCATTCCCCAGAGGGGCTGGGAAGCAGCCTGAGAGTTTGAGTGCTGAGAAGTGGTGTTTTCCGGTTTGTTTTGTTTTTGTGGCATGTTACTGCCGTTACTGGCTGTTCTTGCATATAATGCTAAACCAAGCAGAAAGCTTTTTAAAGAGATCCAAATTTCTCTTCTGCTTCAGAGAGATTCAAGCTTCCAAGCCATCCACGTCCTATACATTGCATTTCAGACATGTGTGAAACATAAAACTAGAGAACGTTTTTCTGCAGACTCGCTGCAATCTCCTGAAACCTGTGCTCAGTAAAGCTCCTCCACCTGCGTTTGCCACGTTTCTGTTGAGTCACCCAACCACACTGATGGTTGGAAGTGGGATGGGGGGATCAGTTCCTGTGAGCTTGGTATTCTAAGCCCTGAAATGAGAGCTGCAGTATAAGCTGGTCACCCTTATTTTTGGTTGTCTTACAGCTTGAGCAAATGAGAAAAAAAGTGGGGGTCTCTGCTCAAACACAAGTTAGTAATACATCTCTCTTTTGATCTGGAATTGCAGTCCGTGCTGGATTCTCACTCGCTTTTGAACATAGATGTTTTCCTGGTTGTATCTTGTTTCTTAAAGCTGTCATTCTTTTTATTGAAGTTGATGTTTTGGAATGACAGAAAAATAGTTGTCAGGTGAAGTAACATAGTTACCCTGTCATTGTCATTGAGGTGGGTTTGATAGGAGGGCATGTGTACAGCCGCAGCATGCACTGGTTTACACCCCTCAGGGGGTTTACAGGCCATGGACACGAGGAAGAAGTGATTTTTTTAAGTGGATTGGAGGAAAACACTGGAGTTAATGAAGCAGCATAAGAGGGAAAAGAAGGGTATGGAACCACAGACTGGTTTGGTTGGAAGGGACTCTAAAGCTCATCCAGTTCCAGCCCCTGCCATGGGCAGGGACACCTTCCACTAGAGCAGCTTGCTCCAAGTCCCTTCCAACCTGGCCTTGAACACTGCCAGGGATGGGCTGCTTCTCTGGGCAACCTGTATGCCTGGTGGCCAGATGGGAAAGGCTTTGCACCTGTTTTGCTCAGCAGGAGGGGATTAGGCGCTAGTTCAGTGCAGGGCATCATGGAATTGGAGAGATGAGATAAAACAGAGGTTCCAGAGCTTTTGGTCCTGGACCACTGGGAAGTGTTGAGTGGTTTATAACTGATTGTAACAAGCAGGATAGCTTTGTGCTATTGCTAGAGCTTGCTCCATGGGATAATTTCATTGCAGTATATGGCAGGTGAGGCTGTGGGCACTGGGTTTCTCTACAGTATAGTGAGCGCTGTAGCTTCTTGAAAGATTGCCTTAGCTGTGTCTGCAGCACAGCCTGAGCGTGAAGGACAGAGCATTATACTACTCACCAGATTCCTGCTGACACAAGGAAGACATAATCAGCACCTTTTATTTTGTGTCAGAATTCCTCTTAGCAGTTTGTTTCTTTATTTGAATGCAGACATCAGCTGTAACCTTGAAGCCCTTTGCTTTCTACCAAAGTAGGTTTCTGCTGCAAGAACAGGCTCTCCCTCCTGAAAGGCTTTTAGTAAGGAGGAAGAGATGAAGAGAGAACTTCACTGTCAGCGACAGCATTAGGGAATTCTCAAGTGGATGTTTCAGTTGAAAAGACAGGAATGCTTGAGCTGGACATAATGAAGCCTGTTGACAGAGATTAGAGGTACATGGTGTATGCTTGGCTTATAGCCAGACTTTGGGAAGAGCTACATTCCTGATAAGATGGCTGTTAAGGTGGTTAGGCAAGGAATACCTTTTGAAATAGCTCTACCTGTCAACAGCTGAGGGGTTTGTTGTTGTTTTAAAATCTGGTCGACATGTTTAGTTGTCCAGATTCCTGTTAGCTGCAAAAATGTCTTTTACCATTACATAGATTGTAGTTCATTTGTCTTTGTGCATTTTCCTGCGTGCAAGTTTTTATTCAGACTGATTATGATTGCTTATCCCTTTAATGTGTGTGATGCATATTACAGAACAGCATTAGAAATGGAGACAACATTACTGGATGCATTTGTGGATGCAACAGCCAGTTTCACTTTCAGGTGCTTGAAGATGCACTTTAGATGCTTAGAGAATTCTAATGTCTTCCCATGGTTGGAATGGGACCTGGGTCACATTACACAGCCTTTTGGAGCTGTTGACTTCACTGATGTAGCAGAGTGCCTAAATCACCAAAGAATTAGGAAACTGAAAGCTCCCAGAGCTGTGGGTGACAGCAGTGGGTGATAGCAGTGATGGCAGGAGTAGGCAAGCCTGGTTGGTTACTCAGTGTTTTTCTCTTCCCTCCAGATGGCAGGGAAAGTTGCTCAAGGAGGAGCAGGGGCTCCATGGCTTAGGGTCATGCTGCCTTGTAGGGCAGCTGGGAGCCCTGGGCAGACCCTCCCCTCTCCTGGGGTCCAGGTTTGGGCATGGCAGAGGGCTTGAGAATTGCCCCTGGACAAACCTCCCTTGAGAAGGCATTCAAAGTCATATCCATAGAATCATATAATCAACTATTTTGGAAAGACCTTTAAGCTCATCCAGTCCAACTGTTCCCCAGCACTGCCAAGGCCGCCACTACCCCATGGCACTGAGGCCTCATCTGCACGGTGTGTGAGCACTTGCAGGGATGGTGATGGCTTCCCTGGGCAGCCTGTTCCAATGCCTGAGCATCTTTGGTGAAGAAATTCTTCCTAATACCCAGTCTAAACCTTCCCTCCATCACTCTAGATGGAAGGAGAAATCCCCCAGCGATACTAATTCTTGGTGAAAGCAAACTTCACAAGTAGGTGTTGTTTATCAATGTCTTCCCAGAGTGTCTGGTCTGCAGAGACTTTTTCTGTTGGTCCAGTATTTATCCTCCCCATTACTCCTCATCCCTCGCACATTCTCCATACCTCATGGAGGGGTAGGAGGTGGGCTGGCCAGATGAGGTATGGGCTTACTTCCTTTGCCAGCAGAATACCGCAGAGCTCTCTTACTCTAAAAGAGGGCTGGGTGAGAACTCCTTCTGTCACAGCAGCAAACACAGGATGTGCCAAACCAGTAGCTTGTCTTAACATTACAGGTTCTTGATGCTATCACAGGCCTCAAAGGTATTTTTTATTTTAAACTGGGGTTATTTTTGAATGCTGCTAACTGGGGCCTAGGTGCCAGGCATAGGATCTGAATCTGGCTTGTGCATGCGGAAAAAAGCCTGAGAAAGCCTGACATTCAGCATCTTGGGTTCTACTGGTCTCCTTACGGTTACACTCAGTGGAGCACCCAAAATCCTTATGTTTTATCTTAGTCCAATAGAAGAACATATCATGGACTCTCAGAGTGGTTTGGATTGGAAGGGACCTTAAAGCTCATCCAGCTCCAACCCCTGCCACGGGCAGGGCCCCCTTCCACTGGAGCAGCTTGCTCCAAGCCCCTGTGTCCAACCTGGCCTTGAGCACTGCCAGGGATGGGGCAGCCACAGCTTCTCTGGGCACCCTGTGCCAGCGCCTCAGCACCCTCACAGGGAAGAGCTTCTGCCTAAGAGCTCATCTCAGTCTCCCCTGTGGCAGGTTAAAGCCATTGCCTTTGGCCTGTCCCTACAGGCCCTTGTCCAAAGCCCCTCTTAAGATCTCAGGCTTCAAATTTACAGCAGTGTCTGAGAGCAATTTTTCAAAACTCTAGGCTTTCTTTTGGGTGCAAACAGCTTAGTGAGGATAAGGGGAGATAGTTGAGAAATTCCTCTGTGCCGTGAAAGAGTTTCCTGCTGGCACTGAATTCTGTTGGAAGGACCAAAGTTATTTTTCCATTTGTGTTGCAGATATAAATTGTACATTCTCTTAGGCATTTTCAGAAGTTTTGTTTAAGTTTTATTTTACTAGGAGCCTTAAATACATACTATTTTATTAGTAGAGTGCGAAAAAAAAATCTCTGGAAAGCACTGTCTTTTCCATTTTCTGCTTGGATTGATTTTGGACAGAGAAATTGTAAGCAGTGTTGTTCATGTGAGTAGAATTACAAACAAGCCATGAACTATATATGCTAAAACACATTAGAAACACAAGGACTGCGCTTAGCAAAGGTGAGTTTCACAGCAAAATGTGAGATGTTTGGAAATGCTTGATCAGGCTGTTAAAGCTCTGCCAGTTGTGTGTGCTTGGAGGTGCTGGCATGTCCATGTCTGGGCAGGTGGTGACTTTCTGTCTGGAGCTGTCACAGATAACCAGGGATCAGATGTGAAGTCAGCATCAGCCAGGGTCTCTGGGAATAACAGTCTATTAGCAGTAGTTTTTTATGAGGTTTGGACATAACATTTTTTATGAGGTTTGGAAATAACGACTTTTTATCGATTTGCCCATACCAGTGCACATCCCAAGTGCTTCCATGGCAATTATGGCTTATCTGCTCTAGGAAAGGTTCACACAATCCAGCACTGGACCAGACAGCAAAAAGAAGGTGATTTCTACATTGGGTCCTGCAGGTTTGGTGGGCGCAGGAAGGCAGGTGATGGGGGTCCCATCGCCTCCTCCTGCCTCTGGAAGTGTCTGGGAGAACCACAGACATTTGGGGGTGGCTCTGTGGGCTATGCCTGGGTCTTGTTTATGTTTTCCCTCTCCTCCATTCCCAGGAGCACCCTGGAGTGTGCCCAGTAGACAGTGGGTTTTGCTTTCAGAGAATTCCATGTGAAATAATCCAGTAAATCTTGTTCTCACAAATAATAAAGCACTTGGAAAAAACATGTAAGGAAAGTGGATTTTTGTCTTGTGTGCAAAAAGCACCCCCTGGGGCCACATCAGAGATGAATAGAGAGAACCATCCTGGCTTCAATTGAATAAAAAAGAATGAAAGCCACTTCTGTGGTTTCACCCATGCATATTTGTCTTGATTTAGAGCCAACACTACATTTGGTGTTTAAGGCACTTGTGGCTTTCCAAGTTCCTCTTCTTTCCAACTACTTACCAATTTTATTTTCTTCTCTGTGCCCATGTATTCTTTGCATCAATAAATGTGTAGGTTGGGTGTGGGCAGCAGGTGAGCAGTGATGTATTTTCAGCAGTAACCTGGATATGCAATGTGTAAGATGATACAAGATGATACAAAATACTGAGGTTTTAGATGTTTTGTTTTGTTGGTGTTTTTGGGGTTTTTTTTGGTTGTTGGGTTTTGGGTTGTTGGTTTTTTTTTTTTGTGGATTTTTTTTTTGTGTGGGGGGGTGGTGTTGGGTTGTTTTGTGGGGTTTTTTTCATTAATATCAGGTCTTGTTTAATGGGAAGCAGCATAAGACTTTGCTAAGTATTTACTTTGCAGATGCCTCTGACCACAAGTCCTTGAGCATTTGGCACCAAGTTCAGAGCTTGTTTTGGGCAAGATGGATGTGTTTGTTGAGTACATATTTTTGGAGGGTTTCATGCCTTGGTTGTTTGATAACTATGCAGTAGAAGAGAAAAACTTCTATGTGGTTTCATCAAATATGCGTCAAAGTGCTCTACTTTTCAGTAGTGTAAGCAGGTTGTAAGAGCTTTTTACTCCAGAGATAAAAGAGGTGTCTGGTGGTGCCATGCACTTGAAAGCAAGCAAGCGAGCACAAGCTCTCATTTTTAGCACTAAGAAAGGTGGTCAGGCCTGCTTTCCCAACTTGAATCTCAGTAGGAAAAAGAAAAGAATTGGACTTTAATTCCTTTTGAAACTTTACAAAATGGTACCAGCAATATAGTCCTTTTTTTGTGGCATTGGTTGAAGAGGAACAGGGAATGTTAGGGCAACCAGTACCTTAACCCAAGTCAGCATAAGAGTAGCTGGGCTCAGCTTAGGATGCCCAGCTGAAGATATCCCTGGGTTGGGGAGCCTGAGGACAGAGACAATGCTTCTTCGATCAAACAACATAGCATGGTTAGAGGTGTCTTCTGATCTCTGCTATAGCTGTTGGAGGTACAGAGATTTGTCCACTGAAGAACTGGATCGTTAAAGTAATTTTTAGGAATATACAGCATTGCTGGATTGTCTTTCAGACATAGGCACTGGTGAATGCCTGCTGAAACACTGAGCTCTCTTTTCTGCCCTTTTCATTTTCTTCAATTACATCTTTTCCGTTACGCTCAATTTTAATTTCTTGCTGTGCTGAGCTAATGTTAATAAGGAGAAAGTCTTGGTCCTTCCCCTGAAAAGTCATACTGCTGCATCACTGCTCTTGCTGTAGCTGTCAGAGGGATATCTTGATACCCAGAGCTGAGGCATCTGCATCAGCTTTTCCTATGATGTTGTGTTTGCAATAATCTATTAATCTGCTCTAATAATCTACTTCCATTTCCACTACCTTTCCCTGATAAGTGAGATTATATTTGAATAAAGCCTAGTACTTATAAATTCCTGGTTTCAGCTGGAAGGATTTTTTAATAGCTGGTCTCAAATCTCCTGAAAAGCAGATTTTGTGCTAGAAATGCTAATGAAGCTTCAACAGCAGCAACTGTCAGCCATACCGAGGAGTTCCAGGGTTGTATGTTTGGGTGGCAGAGATCAGTAAACACACTTGTGCCAGCTGACTTGATTATTGTCAGCAAAATTGACTGTACTGTTAAAAAACCAAAAATGTGTATCTCTGTGGGAGTTTCTGTGTTTTAAGCCTTCAACTCATCTCCCCAGGCTGGCTGTATGGCTCAGAGGTTTTATTCAGAAGGTCACATCCTCATATAATACTATTAGTATAAACTCAGAATAATTTAGCTGATGTGGATGGAGGTGCTTGTCAGTTCATTTTTTTGATCTTAATATAAATCTGACCAAGAGTAGGTTGCATTTGTGAAGCTAATGCCGTATTCTTGAGCACATCACAGGAAGGCAAACATTGGAGTTTCACATTTAGATGAATCCTTTCTACAGGATGCAGGTTATTGCAGCTAGTCCACTTTAAAATGGGAATATGAAAAGAATGTTTGCCATTTTTTCATGAATTAGCTTTCAGATTTGTACATTTGATATGATTTGCATTTCTCAATACTGTTGGAAGCATGTTTATTACTGTGTTCCATTGCAGCAGTCTTAAACCACAGTCCTTTTTACACTCTTTTTTTACCTTCTTATGACATACTAGTAAAGCTGTAGACTTGCCACAAATCCAAAAAATCCCAAACCAAATAAAACAATTCAGCATCCACTATATGAAAATGGGTATATAGGTTTATTTCCACTGTTTCCCACACAAATGAATCAAGAGTGTTAAATTAAAACACAAACAAACATATTAATCACTTCTTTCTCTATTTTACCACTGCACTGTATCTTAATGGCATCTTTCAAACCAGAGTCTTTTGAAAGAATGTTAGTATTTTATTAAAGAAGAAATAATCAATAGCAGTAAAAGGCAGCTTGAATGATTACATACCCTGAAGGAATGGTGATTGTACCATTCTCCCCATGCAGACACGTTTGTAATTCACCATAACTTAGTTGTATGTTCCTGAATAACATGATATTCTATACTGAGGCACTTGTATTTCTGTTTGGTTGGAGAAATGGTTTTGAAATGTTTTTTATATTCTATATTTGCTCTTTTATTTTGGGTGTCCTTACTAAAGAAGTAAATAATTAATTGGAGATTTGATTACCAAAACTCCATCTGTCTTATCAGTCAGCCAATTTGATTATTGTCAGCTAGATGATCATTAAGGCTGGATATATTGGTTGTAATAACTTGGAAGTGAATGGCTTACCCTTCTCTTACTCCCCTCCCTTTCCTCAGGAGCTTAAATGACTGATATGCTTCTAAAAGTAGCACAATTTTTCTTCAGGATTAATAGAATGAAATAAATGCTTTTTTCCCCTCCCTCCTTCAGGTTGCCCTTGCTCGCCTTTTCAAATCAAATGTCACATTGAGTCAAATCCGGTGTTGGAAGCATGTGGGGAGCTGCAGCACATCAGCCCGGTGCAATGTATCCATCAAACTGGAAGGAAGCCCAAAACCAAAACTGCACTGGCCAAAATGCATCCTCTGCAGAAACCCCAAGGCAAGTGGCTTTGTCCTTCTAGTAACTGTACAAGCTTCTATCGCACTTGGAGTGTTGTATTTTTAAAATGAATTGGTTTAATTTTAGGTCACAGCAAAATAATAATTTCTGTGTTGGAAGGTTCAAGTGCAGCTGCTAGTGTTTGATTACTTTTATTTTTTCCAATGTTAGAGAACCTTGTAGGCAAATCTTCAAGAAGAAATTGATTCAGGAGTAACAGATTACTTAGCTGGTCAATTTATATTTCCTGTGGTGTTGTTATACCTCATGCAACTGTAAAGTGTAAGTTTAATTTAGCAATATTGCTTCCATTCTTTAATAATTTTTAAGTATTCAGGTAAGAATAGCTTATTGTTAAAAACTGTTCTGTTTTCCATTTACTGTCAGAACTGTGCATAGCAGCAGGAAATATCTAAATGCAACAAATGCATTTTGAAAATGAGGAATAGAAGCTAAATCAGTCACGTGCAAGGGTAGCATGTGTGCTGTGGTGATAGCACAGACCTGCCAGACTCATAGTGAAATAGATGGCAATCCCAAAGCATGGTAGAAGAGAAACCAGGAAGGTAATCTATCTGGTCTGCAGGCAGGTCTTTCTGTTCTCCCCAGCTTTTCTTTCCTAAAACTTGTGAATCCTAAAAAAAGACTGCAGTAAATTTCTTGAAAGAGAATAAATTTTTTTCATGTTTCTCTACCAGTGAAATAACATGTGGTCTTACTTAGTAATGTCAGTTGGTCAAGTGCCTCCCCTGCCACCACACTGTAGAATTGGTTAAAATACTGTATAAAATGGTTGCTTCCCTTAAGGGAATTAGAGATGCAGAAAGTGTATAGTTTGAGGTGTTTGGAACAAAGGAGAGTGATTCCGAAGAAGGTTCTGAGTTCATAAACCAGATTTTATGTAAGAAGCATGTCTGTGGGCTAGTTGGTCTTTGTCACATGAGAAGAAAAGATATTTTGGTCACTGCTGTAAAAGCAGTGGAAGAAGAAACAGGAGTCCTAGTGAAAATTCCCATGAGAGACTGTTGTGTAGTACCCAATACTGGAAAATCACACCACATACTGGTGTCTGACACTGAACCAGGTTAACCAGAGGGACAAATCCACATTACAAGTCTTGGTCATGGATGTGCCAGTCATATTCCTGAAAGACACTTCTTTGTCATCAACTCTAAGTAATAATTTCTTTCACTTCATTTCTTTATAATAAAGCTACTTTTTAAAAGTATCTGCAGTTAGCTTACATCTGACAGGAGAGGACAGGACATATGATGCTTTGCAAGGAAGGGAAGATGGTACAATTTTTTTTTCTGTTAACTTTTGTTGACTTTGAAAAGGCTTTTCTTCCCCGTAGAGTTTGTCAATCTCCTGTTACTGTATGAGTTGTATACCCAGTAAAGAAATGAGAACACTATAAAGGCTTAATGCCTCTCCAGAAAAATGAAATTATCAAAATAATAATGATAATAAAAAAGTTGCCTTTTATTGAATTAACTGTATTGAAGTTGACATTTTTCCTGTAAACCATCCTTTCTTCTTCTCAGTGTCCATGTCCATGTTGTGACAGTGTGGTACATTGCCTTGCAGCAATAGAATTATACAATCGTAGAATAATTAGGGAGGAAATAATTATAATAATTATTAGAGGAAAGGACATTAAGATCATCCAGTTCCAACTCCCCTGCCATGGGCAGGGACGCCTCACTCTAGACCATGTCACCCAAGGCTCTGTCTAACCTGGCCTTGAACACTGCCAGGGATGGAGCATTTACCACTTGTTTGGGTAACTTGTGCCAGTGCCTTACCACCCTCACAGTGAAGAACTTCTTCCTTGTATTTAACATGAACTTCCCCTATTTCAGTTTAAACCCATTCCCCCTTGTCCTGTCACTGCAGTCCCTGATGAAGAGTCCCTCTCCAGCATCCTTATAGGCCCCCTTCAGATACTGGAAGGCTGCTCTGAGGTCTCCACGCAGCCTTCTCTTCTCCAGGCTGAACAGCCCCAACTTTCTCAGCCTATCTTCATATGGGAGGTGCTCCAGTCCCCTGGTCATCCTTGTGGCGTCCTCTGGACTTGTTCCAACATTTCCATGTCTTTCTTATGTTGAGGACACCAGAACTGCACACAGTACTCCAAAGTGGGGTCTCACGAGAACAGAGTAGAGGGGCAGGATCACCTCCTTCAGTTTTCTGGTCATGCTCCTTTTGATGCAGCCCAGGACACGGTTGGCTTCTGGGCTCAAGCACACACTGAAGCTGGCTCATGTTCAATTTCTGATCAGCCAACACCCTTAAGTCCTTCTCTGCTGGGCTGCTCTGAAGCACTTCTCTGCCCAACCTGTAGCTGTGCCTGGGATTGCCATAGATCTTTCTCCTGTTTTTTTGTTGGTATTTTTATGCAAGAACCTTTCTTCCCAGGGCTTTCTCCCTAGAGCTGTATGGATGCCTCATTAAGGCCTGTTTCTATGCTGGCATCACCTGGGTAGAGTAGCTCTCTACCCCCACCCAAGGTTGTGCCTTTGGGTTGTTTATTCTTCTTATGAGTGTGTTCACTTGTGAGGGAATAACCCTTCATAATCCTCTTCATCATGTGTGTTTTTTAAGGCCTTTTCTTGTCAAGGGACCATAACTGAAGCAAGTAAATTTGAAAGTAAGGCACCACCTGAATTTCTCTTTATTAGGTCCTCCCAGCTTTCCCAGTGAGTCATGACAGACCCACCACCACTGGGTTGATTGATGGGAATGCCACCATCAAGTCACTGATAAATGTACATTACCATAGAGCAGGCACTTGGGAGAGAAATTCATGGCCAGAGGGGCTGAAGTAATGCAAAGGTCGAGATGCTGGTTTGGCAGTAAGGAAAGGGGCCTAATTCCATGCTGTTTTACAGCCCCAGGCTGTACCTTCTCACATGTGTTTAACCTTGTCTTTCTCTCTTTTTAATTCTGTCCCTCTTCTTATTGTTTCACTTGCAGCTTCTGCGACAGAGATTTTATGTCTTAGTTTCTGCCTCCTCCAAATAGCTGTAGGCTGCTATCAGAAAATCATAGAATGGTTTTGGTTGGAAGGGACCTTCAAAGCTCATCTAGTCCAGCCCCCTGCCATGGGCAGGGACATCTTCAGCTAGATCAGGTTGCTTAGAAATCCATTGAGCCTGGCCTTCATTGTCTCCAGGAATGAAGAAGGACTGGGGAAATACTATTCAAAAGTATGAAAGCCTTCAGGCACCTCCTGAAGTGTGCTACATAGTACTGATATCTCTTCCACACAGATGACTTGCTTCCTTTCTCCACCAGTTTACTTGTCTGCATGCAGAACAGGCACTGGAAGCTGCATCCAAGGTTGTGCTGCTTTGTGGCTGGGACCTGCAGCAAGAAAATAGCAGCTTTGGTTCCTGCATGGGCTGATGTGTAGAAGGTGGCTTCAGAGCATGGGCAGGAGGGCTCCCTGGGCTCCCACACTGGGTCCTGGATCCCCACCTAAAAGCAGCACCTACTTTTTTTCCAGGGCTGACTGTTAATTTAGTACTGATGAGCTCATCTGATGTGGTTTGCTTTTAGTGTGCAAGTCTTTCGTTCGCTCTTTTGTAGCAGTCTAAAATGGTTTTGAGTTTAAAAGTGTTGTGATGTGTAAATTCTGAATGTAGGGTTTTTGTGCCAGCTCTGCAGAAGACATCTTGTGTGGTTGAATTTTGCTTCATAAGTCATGCTTGATAGACTTTGCCTCAGTGCTCAAAATTATTTCATTAAATAAAAATTCAGAGCTAACAGAAGTGTTTTCCTCCTTACTCTTTGTCAAGTATGGAGTGTGCTGTCTTGGGTGATTCAGGTGGAGTCCACTAGCAGGAAAGTCATAAAATGTATTCCTGGACAGCAGTGACACCCATTGTCGTTAGTGCAAATGCTTTGGCAGTGAACTTCTGAGTGTTGTGGACCAGTCTGAAACTATGAAGGGCATGAAGGGGATGTGGGGCAGGTTCTGTCCTGTCTTGTCTGCTGCCATTATGCCCCTTCTGTAAAGAGCCTAGAGCTTGCTTTTGCTGGCTAGATGAGCCAGATGGCTGCATGGATACTTTTTTTAGGTTTGGTTTTGTTTTTACAAGGAAATGTGGCTGGGCTCTCACTGATCATGTGGTGTGTGAGTGAAAAACCAGTGACTCAAACAGGGCTCCACCATCCCATTCATACGCAAGATTATTTCCTTTTCCTGCTCACCTGTTATTCCTGTATAAGGTTTGGTGGTGGTGGTTTCAAAATTGAACTATTAACACTTTTATTTTAAGACAGGAATTCCGGCTGGTTTTGGAGACGGGGTAAGTCCTTTTTATAGGAAGTTTCTCATTTGGTACTGAAATAAATTCAGTAATGTAGGTAGTTTAAAGCAGCCCTTTACTTGGAGCTCAAACACTCTTTGAGCAGTCCTTTATCACGGACCTCAGACAATGACCATCCATGGCAGCTCCTGATCCACTGGAGCAGGGAAAACATCTGGGCTGGTGTTGGAGCTCAGAACAGATGCAGAGCCTTCTGCAGGGTAGGGACAACAGCAGTTGGCTTTTTGGGTGCAGACGCCTCCATTTATCCTCCTACAGAAAGTAACTCTGAAATTATATTCAGAGCAGTTGCTAATTAAAACTCCATTACAATGTTAATCACATTATGCTGTTGTGCCATCTGGACCATTTAAAAATTGGAAATGCCTGAAATAAATTGTTCTTGAAATAAAACACATATTTAGAGTTTCCTCCTTTAATATAGTAACTGTGGATGGTCTGGACTGGAGGGGATCCTTGGCTTTACCTACCCATGTAGCATGTGCTTTGGGAGTAGTCATGCAGTTGGTTTTCCTACCTTGTAATGTCAGGTCTGCCATGTTTTCACTGTGTGAAGCTACAGTGCACGTGAACCTGTTGCCAGGGGTTACTTCGTGCGTATTTTCAAACCCATGTACTCTGCAAGCACTGCAGGGTCTGAATAAATGTTTTAATATTACTTTTTTTTTTAAATGCTGCATTAAATGTTGTACCCTCACCTCCTGCTGAACCTTTAAACAGAATGTGTACATTCATACAACCTGTGCTTTATTTATATCATACAGAACTGAACGTAGAACCAAAAGAGGAAGTGAAGACAGCACCACAGATGATGGGGGAGGGAGAATGAAAAGAAAAAAAACTGTTATGTTCTGCCTGTGGTGCTTGTGAACAAGCAAACACAAGGCACTGAAATCCATGGTGGGATGGGTTTTGGTGGTTTGTTTTGGGTTGGTTTTGGTTATTGTTTTCCAGTATAAGAGGTTCAACAGAGTGCCTGAGTTTTGAAAAGTCTGGGAGGGGATTTTGATGGTGAGCACATTTGCAAAACCGAAGGGTGAGCTGTGCATCCTGTTTCATAACAAGGAAGCGGTGAAGTTCTGTGAGCTGCTGGGTTGTTATCAGGATACAACAGGAGAAACATGAAATAGAAGCCTGTCGTTTCTCTTTAGTATACAGCAGCTTGCTTTGGCCTAAGAAATACTTCAGGACTGCGCCTGTGCCATTTATAAAGGATGGGGAAAGAATGGATAGCCTCAATCTACACTCAGTGCTTGTATTTTGTTCCCAGTTTAAGATGAAGAAGATGGAGATTTATCCTCCCACTTTTTCCTCTGTCTTTTATTAGTACCTCCTAAGCCTGTCCATCTCAAACCTGGGCAGGAAAGAATTCCTCCTGCACCTTCTCGGCCTTTGCCAGCTGATCCCAAGTCGTCAAGGAACTTAGCACCTGGAGAAGAAATACCCATATCAGCAGGAGTCAACACGCTCATTGAGAGATTTGAAAGTATTAGGTAAATATGGCTTTGGAGATCTGTTCTAATCTCCCTTTTTTGCGTTTATAACTTGGAACCTAACCGTAGAAAACATTAATTGTAATTATCATGTAGAAACTCCTCTCAAGGTGTTTTCTACTGGAAGTGCAAAACTTGACTGACTACACAATGAGCTGCTTTTGTTTATTTGTTTGTTTGTTTTTATAAAAGCATATATTACAGCAACTTTCAGTTTGTAACACACAGTTGTTCTTAAGGAGCCTAAGACCTGCTGAGTTTGGTAAGTGTTCTGTGAGAAACAAGAGGCCAAGGGTCTGCTTTCAGTACATTGCTTTGATGTCAGGATTGGGTTTTGATCGTAGGAACTTGATTACTGTGATATAAAGTAATTGAGTTTTCTGCGTAAGATTCAGTAAACACCAGACATGTCAGCTTGCTTCTTTGAGGCAGGGGAGAGTTATATCCCAATGTATTGTGGAACAACATCCTGTAGAACAGTGTTTCCTCTGAAACTTTATTTATAAGGGGCACTAAATGGTAAAATAAATGTATTTTGCTGTAAACCCAGCTTGTTTACAAATACATGAAAACTCTCCAAAGACCAAATGAAACTGGATTGTTCTTCAAGGCAGCATTGGGAGTAGAGCCCAGGGTTCTAGTGGTACCATTCCAGTAAAACTCACGGCTGGGGGTGGTTTATTTTTACTGGGAATTGTTGGGTGAATATCATTATGGCAATGTGCACACACTTGCCTCCTAGGATTGTCAGGGGGGTGTAAGAAATGCAACTTGAAACAAATAATAATCAGGCTCTCCCTGTTTGGGGCACTCATGAAACCTCTGGATGTTATTATGAATGGCTGTGGTGCTTTCTCTTTGCCTGCAGGCAACCTGTACATATTGTTCAAAGAAACCAGCTAAATTTAGCTCTTAAGATGGACCCTGGCCTGGACTCACCCAAACAGCCGAGCTCGTGTGACTGTGACATGATGGCTTCTAGCAGTTCTTCAAATGAGAAAAGTGAACCAGATGAAAACGAGCCAGATGTCCCATGCAGTGCAGATCTGTCCAACACAGACATCATGAAAATTAAAGAGCTAAGCATAGGTGATAACAAAAGCTGTGAAGACTGTGCTGCTGTGACTGTGAGCAAAGAGCCCTCTGCAGAGCTTGGCAATAAAGACTCAACTGCAGAATTGAACGGTAATGGTAAAATTCCCAACAGAGACAGTGGCATTGACAGTCCTTCTTGTAGCGTGGCAGGGGAAGCCTTCCCCAGTGAAGAAGGTCCAGAGCAGAAAAAGCTTAGCATGGCTGGGAACCCAGGGGAGATGGAATCTGACAAAAAGGACACCAAACCTTCCTCTGCGGAGCAAAAGAGAGACTCCGCGCAGGAGGAGGACAGTGACATTGATGAAGGAAGCAGTGAGGAGCAAGAGACGGTAGAAGTGCCAAAGTTAGAGTATTTGGATATAAACAAGGTAAGGTAATTTGGTTCGTTGCTGTTAAATGATCCCTTGCATCACTTTCATACGTTGTTTGGGGTTTATGTCAAAGGATCTTAACAGTCATCAGGATTTCCTGCTTGATGCAGGCCATAACTTGCTCTTGACCTAGATAGTACCATTTAGAAAGGTTCCTAGTCTTGATTTAAAAGATTTCATATAAACGAATACATCACAGCCAGAGGTAAGGTGTTAAAATTTAAGTGTTTTTATAGGTGAGCTTTTCTGTGTCTTGTTCTGTGTCTAGCAGCTTCTAGCTGCTAGATCATGTTTTCAGTGGGGCTCCATGATCTTGCTGCGCATCTTGCAGGGTCATAGCCTTGCATCCTACAAGGACATGCATGGTGGAATCTCTTCTAACAGTGATTTCTTTTTTAAACAAAGACTGTGCTTCTATTGGTGTGATTACTTTTTGAGTGCAAAGAAGTTGTTTTGAGGGTGGATATATCAAATTACTCTTCAGGAAACTGTAGCTAGAAGAGATTTTCTTTGAATCTAGACTAATGTAGTCCAGGCTGTTGTGCATTCGCTGCATTGGCCTAAGATTAATGACGGATTTCTTTGATTATCTGTTTATCAGGACAGTTATTTTTAGAAATAGTGATGATAGGATGGGTTAGGTTTTTTCCGAAAAAGAAAACAGAAGATGCTTTGAGCAAAATGTCTGCAAAATATTCCACTTTTTTTTTTTTTTTTTTGGTGGGGTTTTTAGTTGGTGTTTGGGGATGTTTAGATTTTTTCCTTTCTTTTCCCCCCTCAGCCATCATGACAGTAAAGTTAGTATAATGGATTTTTGTTCTTCAAAGTATATGGTGAGCACCAGCAACTAATGCACTGCAGCATTCACACCTCAGTTTGTGCCAATTAAGTAGTTCTGTTGAAATCATCAAGTATATCCCAATTTGTGTGTGTCAAGAGCTTGTTCCCTTGGAAACATGGCAGTTAAAACTCATGCAGTAGCTGCTGGGTCAAATCAGGCAGTGACATGATGGAAGTTGCATGCATGTATGTATGTGGTAGATGGGGAGGATGTTATCTCGTTTGCCTCTCTCTGAGTCTGCAGTCCCTGGCAGCTGGTGCAAATTCAGGAGGAGGTACCCATCAGCCTGTCCCACCTCTGTGAGAGCCAGGGAGCATGCCCTTGCCTTGGACTGCCTGTGCTGGATGGGACTACCTGGGCATGGAAGGCTGTGCTGCAGATTGCCTTGGACTTGCACAGGAGTACATCTATGGCATCGAGTTGGGGGACCCAGTAGGACTGCAGGGTCTGTACTTCTAAAGGAGATCTCCGTCTTTTATCTTGTGTGCAGGAGTTTAAAGTGGACATCTGTAGGAAGCATCCTAGAGATGAAGACTCCAATTAATGTCTTGCTATTAGTATTTATTGCTAATACAGTATCTTGCATTATCCACATCTGCACTTGTAAAATTATGGGAGTGGTGGATACATGAGGGTGGTTGGACACTGGCACAGCGTGCCCAGAGTAGCTGTGGCTGCCCCATCCCTGGCAGTGCTCAAGGCCAGGTTGGACACAGGGGCTTGGAGCAAGCTGCTCCAGTGGAAGGGGTCCCTGCCCATGGCAGGGGTTGGAACTGGATGAGCTTTAACATCCCTTCCAACCCAAACCACTCTGTGATTCTATGATCTATAGATGTGTTGTGTTGAACACAACATCTAACACAGCCATTGACATCCTGTATCGCCTCAGTAGTCTACAGTGAAAGCTTCTTTACATCTCAGATGGGCAGCATCACCATCACAGTGCAAGGCTTCTTGCCTGCTGCTGTTGGTTTTCCTCATATGTGTTTATACACGTATACACACACTGTGAGATACTGTAATTATTTTATATTTTTAATATATGTGCATGTGTGCATCTGAAATCTTATTTAAAAGATTGGTTTTTAGTGGTAACATGCCTTCAAGAAAATAATGCATTGAATTAAACAAAAAATATCTTTAATATGGTAATTAAATTAACTGTTTGGACTAGGAATGCAGTATCAAACCAGCTGTGGTGAGCCAAGCAGAAGACTTTGCAATTTGATTAAAGAGTGACTTGCTGGCAAATGCCAGTGTCTTGTGATACATCAGTTTTGATGGCTGTTCTTTAAGTCTTGTTCCTTGGGTTAAGTATCCATATAGTATGAAATAATGCTGACAAAACACAGAGTTATGAGGTCATAATTCTCTGCAGGATGCTTGGTGAATATATAAAAGAGATTTCTCTAGAGGATGATCTTTCTGTTTTGTTTTCTTGTGTTACTTTCCTTCCTGAAGTGCATTTAGGTGATGCACCTCAGGTTTGCCCTTGTATTTGGAGTTGATTTCACCTTCCAAAAGGCAGTTTGGATGCTGTTAGCTTGGGTTTGCAGCCAAGTGGAGGGGGAAGGCTGAGAGACCTGCTGCCTCTTCTGCAGTGTAAGGGTTGTGCTCTCTTCTGAGGATGCAGCATGTGACGCCAGTGTGCATGTGCGTATCATCCTCCTGCTCTCGCCTTCAATTCTGCTGCAGATTTGGGGCACTGTGGACCAAGGCTTAAGGTAAAGGGCCATAGCTTCCAGCAAGGAGAGCCATTGTGATTCGAAGTTGACTTGTTCTGTGGTTATTCTTAGGCTGAAGTTCACATCATCCTTGACAAAACTGGGAATTTTCCAGAAAACAAGATACCTGTTCTGCCTGAAGGAGAGAAGAGTGCAGTCAGCACCAGCTGCTCGCCTGAGGGCTGGGGAGACCCTAGCTACCCCTAGAAAGCTTTGTATCTGGAGCCAGCATCCTTTTCTTGTGTCCCCTGTGCTATCCCTAGTACCAGGGTTTGCAACTGCACAACAGGGGTAACCAAGGGCTCCTTACATCTACAGGTTTCCAGAAAGCTTTGTTATAGTTGGAGGAAGATGCATAAGAAGTACAGCTGCAGAATGATTTAGTGATGTCTCGGTAACTCCTAGTATGTCAAGCTAAGGGAAGCTCATGAATAAACTTTAAGTAGGAGAAAAAAATCAGATTTGCTTCTCTCTTCACAAATTTTCTGCTTCAGGTCTCTTTCCATCCGTCACCCAAGCTTTCACACATCCCACGACTGCTGAGGCAATGCTGGCTGATGTAGGACTTGTATTGTTTTATTTAACTTTGCAGTGTGATGTGGCTTCCTTTGGGAGTCTGCAGCACAGTTTACCTGGTCTCACTGTTAGCTCAAAATTATTGGAATATGGTTTAAAAGCTCAGGAGTGACTTACTGAGCTTTCCAGTTACCTCTTGTCAAAATGAAAATGAAAAAGGGGAGCTTATTAGTTTTGATGATGTCTCAGAAAATGTCAGGAGCTCTGGAAACTGGGGCATGTTAGCCTTGATGGTTACAAAAACAAAAAGACAGGCATGAAAGTGAGACTGAGGGGCTGTCATGCTCTGTAGTCATATACCCAAGGCTTCTGCTGACTGCCTGGGAGCAACAGAGTAATGCTCTGGAGATGGCTAACACTTCTTCATATCTTTTTATTTAGATATTTTGCACTAAGAGTAATATATACATGCTCACTAGTTGTCCTGGGTTCAGCAGTAGCAGTCATTTTTTCTCCTTCTTAGGAGCTAGTACAGTGCTGTGTTTTGATCTTTTGGCCTGGGAACAGCGCTGATAACACCGATGTTTTCAGTTGCTGCTCGAATGTTTGGTCTGGCCAAGGACTTTGTGAGCCTCCTGCTCTGCCAGGGAGGAGGGGAGGCTGGGAGGAAGCAGAGACAGGACACCTGACCCAAACTGACCAAAGAGGTATTCCATACCACAGCACGTCATGCCCAGGGTGTAACGGGGAGTTACCTGGAAGGACTGCAGGGTTGGAGGAGGTATCGGTCAGTGCTTGGCTGGGGGGAGTGAGGCGAGTTACTGGTCGGCTGGTGTTGAGGTGTTGTATTCTTTCCTCTTGTTATTTCCTTTATCATTATTATTATTGGTGGTAGCAGCAGTGATTTGTGTTATACCTTAGTTACTAAACTGTTCTTATCTCAACCCGTGGGAGTTGCATTCTTTTCGATTCTCCTCTCCGTCCCTCCAGGAGCAGGGGGAGGGCAAGAAGGGGGGGAAGTGAGCAAACAAGGTTTGTGGTTGGGTTTAAACCATGACACTAGTAATCACCAGAAAATGCCTTCCTCCATCTGTCCTGCTTCCTGCTGTGTAAAATAGTAGTAATGAAGTCCCATGTGGGCCTTACACAGTCCCTGACACATGTTTACATTCTGCCTGGACGTGGCTGGAGTTTGCCTCCTGTTTGTGCTGGAAAAGTTGGCCTCCAGTCCTGCAAGTCAGACCTTTGGGTGGGATTATCTCCATGTAGTATCTCCATGCTGAGAAAAGATTGCATAAGTCAATGTTTGAACCAGTCATAATGCTGGTTAAGAAAAATCAGATATGTTCTCATCATCTTTTCTTAAAATGTCCTAAGGAAAATGAGATCTCAATACAAAAGATGATCACCAAGCACAGGACAACTTTTCCGTATTCTTTTCAGCATTTTTGAGTAGGAAGTTTTCTGTCATCTTCCTTGGACTTTCTGTGTTCTCTGTTGGTGCGGCTGGTGGGGTTTTGAAACATAACTCTATGTGATTTTAGCCTTAGCTGTATCCCAGCAGCTTTCCTTCAGGATTCTTTGGAAGCCCCTTGTGACAGAGGTGCTAACTAAATACCGAATGTGATTGTTCACAACCAGTTGTATGAACACTGGTTGCTGCAGGGTATTGTTCAAGTTTTCTCCTATCAAACCTTTGTTTTTTACTTTAAACGTTCATTTCCAGTTTTCTTTCGGGACATATGGGTCATTCTCTGCATCCAGTGCTCTGTGGCCTGGGTGTGCTCAGTGGGGTCAGCCAGGTGGGTGAGTAGGATTGCAGGAAGCAGCAATGCACTTGAGGCCACTCGACTGCACAAATCAGCTCAGCATGTGCCACGGCCTGATCTGTGTCTGTGACTGGGCTATTTGAGGTGCAGATGCATTCCCACCATCGGTGTGTATCTAACCTTTGAAAGAAGGTCCTTTTTCTTTAAAATGTCTTTTGGACAGGAACAGCTGGAAATGAGCTTTTGAACCTTCCACAAGGAAGTGAAAGAGCATCATGTTGCTTTGAGCACTGGACTGAGCTTTCTGTGGTGTGAAATCATAGAATAGGATTGTAGAATAGGATTGTAGAATAGGATCATAGAATAGTTTGGGTTGAAAGGGACCGTCAAAGCTCATCCAGTCCAACCCCCCTGCAATGAGCAGGGACATCTTCACCCAGAACCACATCCAGCCTGGCCTTGAATATGTCCAGGGATGGGGCATCCGCCACCTCTCTGAACAACCTGTGCCAGGATTTTACTACCCTCATTGTAAATAACTTTTTCCTCACATCCAGCCTGAATCTCCCCAGTTTTAGTTTAAAACCATCACCCCTCGTCCTGTCACAACGACCCCTGCTGAAAAGTCTCTCCCCATCTTTCTTATAGGCCCCTTTTAAGTACTGAAAGGACACAGTAAGGTCTCCCCTTCAGAAGCCTTCTCTTCTCCAGGCTGCCCCAGCCCAGCTCTCTCAGCCTGGCTCCAGAGCAGAGCTGCTCCAGCCCTCGCAGCATCTCCATGGCCTCTGGCCTCGCTCCGACAGCTCCACGTCCCTCCTGTGCTGCTGCCCCAGAGCTGGATCAGGGCTGCAGGGGGGTCTCCCCAGAGCACAGCAGAGGGGCAGGATCCCCTCCCTGAGCTGCTGCTCACGCTCTGGGGGTGCAGCCCAGCACATGGCGGGGCTCTGGGCTCAAGCGCACACTGAAGCTTGGGTCATGTCCGTGTCAACACCTCCTGCTTCCGCTTTCTCATCTTTCGTCTGAATTCAGCAGCGAAACAATTTTGACAAGGCTCTGCAGTAGAGGTCTGGCTGGGATGTGCAACTGTGGAGGACGGTCAGAATATGCCACGGCTGTGATGAGAGCTCAGTCAGCAGATGCATCGGGCAGAGCAGGATATAATCTGCATCTGAGTTTGCAAATTTGTTTTACTTTTCCTTTAAAAACACAGACCATGAAATATCACGTTCATAGTGAACTGAACTGCGGCTCAGGCTTTGTTGAAGCAGTCCTGCCGTGCACAAAGTAATGTTAGAAGAATGGGACTGCATCACCTTCATTTATCTGCTGTTTCATTTAAAACGTTTTGTCCGTTGAAAAGCAAATATGCTACAAATTAGGTTGAGAAATGCCTCCTGCCCCTAGCAAAGACAGCAACTGCAGATAGAGTTGCTCTTTAGAACTGAGCTCAAGTTGAGTCTGTTTAGCTGCTACTTAGTATTTAAGCAGATGTCAGCAAGGTTTTTTGGAAATACAAACGTAATTGCAGATGGTGAAGGTCCAGAGGTTAGAAGCGGCTGCACTGCATGAAGGTTTACTTCTGAGAACAGATGTGTTTGCTTGGAAATGATTTTTCAGATTCTGAATTTAAAAAGCTGAAAAGATGCTGCTGGTGGCTGGCATGCTGGCCTGTTCCATCAGTGTCTCATTCGGGCTCTTTCCTGTGCCCTGAATTCGAATGGCCAGCAATGCATTTCATTCTAAGCTGTAATGTTGGGGGGTTGTTTTTTTTCTTTTCTCCTAAATAGTAATATATAACACATGAATGAATGGAGCAGGATGTTCTGTACATTGGTAGGATATCTTAAGACAGTATTTAAATTTGCTTGAAATAATTTGAGTAGTGGGGTAAGTAGAGTATATGCCAAAGCTTTATTCCTGGCATGGTTGCCCATCTCCAGGTTTGTGCCTAGGAAGAGAGGGATTGTTTTAAAAGAAGACCTACACTCTTTTAAACCCAGAAAAGCTGTTCACCTTCTGCAATTAATACTTACATCATGGAACTGTGGGTAGTTCATGCTAAGTGGTATCTCATTTCATGTAGGGTAACCATGGGTCTGCTTTGGTTGAATTCTTGGCTAGCTTTGAAGAGTCCTGGAGGTCTTTTCAGTTATATTGCAGTTTGCCTAAAGGGAGGCGAGGGGGTGGGGGTGTTACTTTAATATTTTCTTGTCAGCTGTGTTTGGAAACACAAGAAGGTATTGTTGAAGAAACTCAAAGAGAGCATTCAGTTGGCATTTTCTGACAGTCTGGTGGTCGCCCTCAGGGTTGTGTCTAGAAGTGCCTGACACAAGTGCTGGCAAGCGCACAGAGATGGGCATTTGGGAAGGAAAGCTCTGCTCCTGGTGAGAGGCCCAGGTGCTTCCTGAACTGGAAACAGCCCTGTGTGTTTAACAGACTTCAGGTGTACTTCTGCTCCATTGATTTGTTCAGTCCTTTTGTGAACCTGCTTGTCTGCAGTGACATCTTGCTTGAGGAAGTGGCTCTTGGTCTTTAAGCAGCACTTTGGTAATTTTTTTGATGCCCTTTAGTTTTCCTGTGGAATAAATAGTGAATAATTGCACCCAGTTGTCGCTCACTGTTCCATTGGTCATTTATACATCTCTCTTACCTTCATGGCAGTTGTCTTTTTTTTGTGGATCTAGCCCAGTAAAATTTCCCTCCTTTGATCATCTTTGCTGCCCCTTTTAGATGTTTGTATTCCTGACCACAGAACAGCCACCCCTCAGCTCTGACTGGTTTGGTAATACGTAAGCATTGCATTGAAAACCTGCACCCTTAAAAAGGTATCTAGAGTGTGTCAGAAAGCTAAAGCATGTGTCCTAATAATTTGAGTATTTTAAGCACTTGGACAATGAGGAGTCTCTGTAGCTTTTGGCTAAATTGTGAATAAAGTTAGTGCTTTATAACTGCATTCAGGTTTTTTAATTAATCCTTTCTCATTAATTTTTTTAAAGGAGTTTCATGAAAGACTTCACTGAGTGACTCAGGTTCTGTTCCTGAAAATTCTTTCCAGGGAATTGGCTGGTCTTTAAAGCTGTGCAAAAATCTCAGAAATACATCAGGGAGAATAATGCTGTGCTGGCCAGGGAGAGAGACCTGTGCCCAAACTGGTGTGGTTTCTAGTTTTCTTTTTAGTTACAGGACCTGAATCCAAAAAGGAGAACAGTTGATTTATACTCTCGTGCCTTAGTTACCAAATACAGACTTCTTTCTAGATTTAGAGGATGTTTCTGGTTCCTTACAGAAAATCATAATGAACTCAAGTGATACGCTGACCAGCCATTGACTGCATTACTAATTGCACTTTCAGAAAATAGCTTTTAAAGTGTCTCTGGAGCAAACTGATCCTTTGATGAGGGGTGCGGAGCAGACTCTGAAATGTGTTACCATCCTTCACTTCAGGTGTCTCTGCTGGCAGGGAATCTGGCCAATTGAGAAAATGGAAAAGAGAAGAGGTGATGAAACTTAGGTTTGGAGGTGCAGATGGATTGTGTTATTTGTAACTTTTTCTTTCAGTGTACAGAGCCCCAAAAGCTATTCAATATCGCAAATGAACTGCTCCATACGGAAGAAGCATATGTTAAAAGACTCCATCTGTTGGACCAGGTAATTTGATTTTGAATAAACTCTGCTTTCTTTTCTGTGAGCAGTAAGGATATCTCCCGTTCATCCCCTAACTTATAGCTCAATAGTGTGAAACCCCTGTTTATTGCCAGGCTGCATGCCTTGGGTCCCAGAGGTGAGCTTTTGGCAAGGAGGATCCCAGAACTGGAACTTAAGGGTTAGGATGTTGGAAAGAAGAATAGGAAAGCAGCAGCCCAATGGTATACAGATACCATCAAAATTTGGTTATTCCCTGGGGCATATGTAGAGAGGAAATCACAGGGATACTGGAGGGACTGCGAAATTATGAAATCAGTGATTGCTCTGTAAGGTGCAAGAGGTTTGAGTTTTACTAAAATCAGGCCATGTGGGTAAGTCCTAGGCTCACAGAAATTAGGGGTTCTTTTTACCCACTGTGTTCCGTAATTGTTGGCCATCATGTTTACACATGGGGATAAGGTAAAGCTGATGTGATGAGCCTGTACTTTCTTCCACATAAACACCAAGCAAGTCTGCAGAGTTCAGGCATTTCTATAATTAGCTCAAATTAAAAAAAAACAAATCTGAATGTGCAGGACAGGAGTAAAAGTGGGTGTGAGTCACACTGCTAACCAAGGGCCTGTTAAAACCAGGGTAGGAAGAAAATTGTCACCTTGTTAGAAATCTTGTTAGAAGCTGTAACTTGCAGAGCCCTCTACCTTCTGACTCTAGGATTCTGTGGAAGATTTTGCAATGTTTGCTTTGGATAATCAGAGACTGTTTCAGGACCTTAGAAATCATGGGTGTCTTTCCCTGTTGTTCAGTACACAGAGAAACAAAATAATCACCTAGTTTATTTTGCTTCACAGAAATAGGAGTCAGTGCTCTTCAGGGACTGGTTGTTCTTTGCAACTGGGACTCCTAAGTACAAGATGCCCAATCTTCTTGTTAGCTCCAATCTTTTTGATTTACCCATATCACTATGGCCTAGAGTCACAAATCTAACCCTACTTGGCAGTGGGCTTACATTTTCTGAACCCCCTGAAAGACCCCAAGGAATGACTACCAGAAGTCAAAAGCTGTAGCTCTCTTCTAAGGCAGTCAGCTTTGTAATACCACTATCTAAAGCCAGCGTGTCCAGGGATGGTTTTTGTAAATATGTTGGTGCTGTCTTGTTGTCTTACACAGGTTTTTTGCACTAAGTTGTCAGAAGCAGGTATTTCATCTGAAGTGATCACGGGCATCTTTTCAAATATTTCTTCCATCTATTGTTTCCATGGACAATTTCTTCTTCCCGAGCTCAAAACAAGAATTACACAAGAATGGTAGGTAACTGTCATTACAATTGTTTTAAAAATGCATTTTCAAGAAACCAGAGCAACTGTAAGGCCTCGTCTCATTGCAGATTTTTAATTGTTTAGTGCAGCAGCTCATTTGTTATTCAATACATTAGTCTGGAGTCCCTTGAGCATTTCTGACTTCCGAAATAGACTTGAGCCCTCAAAATCTGGAGTGCACTGTGAGAATTTTTTCAGTCAAGTATTGCCAGAGCTGTTTTCCTCACTGTACTGCCACTCTCCTGTTAGTGCAGTACTATGAAATTGCAGTATTGGGGAGGAAGGAAATTGCTTGTTTTGGCACCCTAGATAAAGTATTTCAGCCCCACTCTGGGGTGTTAAAGAACCTCAGTTCTCAAAGCGGAAAAATGCATCATCATGTCACAGCCCAGGCTCGCATGCCATTTTGGAGGTGTCACCAGAAACAGCCACTCTGTGGGGTTTTTTTGAGTTTTGTTGTGGTTACATAAAATTTAATGCTAAAATTAGCATTGTAGCAGTCAACCAGTGGAAAATCTGGGCAGATGAGTTGGATGACTTCATATCTATACATCTGCTTATGTCTTTACACAACCACTTCTGTTGTTGAGCACCACAGCATTGTGTAAGTTTTTACCCCAGAATTTGTTGGCCTTTTGTTCTAGGGGATAATAAATACTATGGGTTACAATGTATACCTGCTTTCTTCAAGAGAATAGGTGTAGTTCTAGTTTTTGGGTTGGCTTTGGTTTTGTTTCTTTGGTTTTTTTTTTCTGGGGGGGGGGGTTGTTTGTTGGGGTTTGAGGGTTTTTTTTTGTTTTTTAACTTGGAGTTTGTTTTTGTTTTTCAATGAGTAGTAAAGGTCAAATACCAATTCAAATTTGTCAGCTGCATAAAGTTGTAGATAAGGCAGAAATACAGCAATAGGTAGAAATGTTAATTGTAAGGCAGACATAGGAAACTTGATTTGAGATGACACATTGCATAGTGCCCTGCAGTGGAAGTTTCAGATGGTGCTGCCCCTTTCCAAGTACCCTGAATGATGAAGACAAGACCAGAGTTCACATCTCTCTTGGCTGAGGCCAGTCTTCATATAGTTCATCAGTGATCAGAAGGAATTAGTGAGTATCAGCATGCTTGGACCTGACTTGGCATTTACAGGTACAGCTGCAGTAAAGGGAGAGAAACTGCAGAGTCTGGAAGTCAGAGAGGGCAGAAGCTTGTTCAGTAGCTGAACAGTTCAGCAGGAGAAGAAAGCTGGGGGAGAAATGGCTGTTGTTCTGCCCAGCTGTGAATTTGGAGAACACAGATGTCCCTGAGACTACCCAGCTGCACCGAGTGATCTCTCTGTATTAAAACCTCTTCCGATGTTTGGCTGTGGTGGAACAGATGATTTTAACAAAGTAAAAGTTTCCTGCAGGATTTTGCACTGGACAGCAGACATCTATGGAAGTCTCTTAAACAATGTGTGGTCAGTTTGAATTCAATCCTCACTTACAAGAGTGACACTGGGAGCAGAACATCTGTATGTCTAGATTAATGTTGGATGTTTCACCTAGGATATGGCATAGATTACTTTAAAACTAGCCTGAAATATCTTCATTGCATATGTGTATAAGTGCTTGTACATGTGGGAGACAACTGTGAAAGTCTTGCAGTTGTGTTTTTTCTCAGAAGATAGTACCGATTTCCAGAGATTTCAGTGCTTACCTGTCTCTTTCCCATAGGAACGTCAACCCACGGCTTGGAGATATCCTACAGAAACTTGCTCCTTTTCTGAAGATGTATGGAGAATATGTAAAGAACTTTGACAGGGCGATGGACATAGTGAACACATGTATGCAGAGGTCCTCTCCATTCAAAGATGTCATTCAGAACATACAGGTATGTGGTTAATTGGCATAATATGGAGATACTCATTTGTGTGAGTTATTTTTTTTCCCAGTATGTGACACACAGTGTTTAGCTACAAGGTAACACTGCTCTAATACTAAGTATACGTCATTTTTAGTGGCAGTTGTTTATTCTCTTTTTGCTGTCTAACACGTATTTTTCACCTATGTAGCTTTTTTTCTGCTCATATATTTAAGAGGAGTATCAGAAGTTGCAGAACAAAACCTCTCTCCTGGCCCGGCAGTTATGACTGTGAACATGTCCATTTATAAATGCTTTTTGATTTCTTTTCCTCATCACTAATTTTAATAAATACATTTCCATTCTGAGGTGGGTGTGTTTGAGTTCAAGCGTGTCACCAGCAGCTGCTGGTCTGATTTTTGTGAGGCTCAGGAAGTGGCATGCAGCTCTTGGGGCTCACAGCTCTGCAGGAAGACGCTTATCATGGGTTTTCATGTGTTTTCTCTTAATTATACAAAAAGCTGTGTGGGGAGGGGGGAAGAGCTCTGCTGATGCTGTTGTATCTGTGAAACCTCTCTCTACCCTCAGGCCCAGGGCCAGTTTAAGGGATGAAGCAGGCTCCAGCACACTTGCAAGCATCTCTCTGCCTGTGCTGGGAAAGCACATACCGTCCTTTGGGAAGGGCGAGCTGGCAGGGAGTGGGTTAAGCTGAGGAGGGAGTGCAGCTGCCTGCTCTCAATCAGAGGATTGTGGCTGGGCCAGCTGTCGGGAATCGAGTAATCCCCAGCAGCATCAGGGAGAGAGGCCCTGCATGGAGGGTCAGGGCTTGGAGGAGCAGGGATTGGGGAGGTTCCTCTCCTACTACACTCTCACTCCACATGGCCCTTTCTTAACCTTGTTCTGTATGAACCCAGCTTGGCATCTTCCCACCCTTTCTTTTCTCACCACCAGTTACCAACATAAACCATGTGTGTTAGCTGTCTGCAGAGCTGGTCTGCAGCTGCCTGAGACCATGACCATTTCTGGTGTTGGTTGAGCAAGACTTTGTGAGACAGTGTGAGTGCAGGCAGTGCATGTGGAAGGTGCCGTTCTGAACCCCACTGACAGCAGGATTTCCCTGTAAGTTATTTTAGTGGCAACATCAAAGCACCTTTTGCTTCTGTCAATGCCCATACCTGCAGGACGCAAAGATGTGACCAGGAATACTTAGTTCACTCGTCTGGCCTGTCTCTGTGCTATCAAGAGTCACTGTTACTTTTCAGAATACCAGTTGAAGTTTGTTGTGGTCCTTCAGTAATAAGCTGCCCACCTAAGCAGTTAATAGAAGTGAATTGCAGTGTGAACTCCGTGACCTTTAAGAAATCTCACAGCATTAAACTTTTCTTATTTTGAACAGTTTATTTTGTCACTGCTGGCTTTTTAGGTAGGGACACACTTGTCATGTGAATACAACTGATGTGAGCCTTGATGTGACTTCCTCCTCTGCTTCCTTGTTGCTGTTCAGTGTTAAAATTCATCCTATTGCTGGAATAAAAAGGCAGTGGAGAAGGTTGTAGTAAGTGGGTTGGGAGTATAAACCAAGCACTAACATGCAGTAGTGAAGTTCCATGCCCTTTTTAGTTCTTCCTGGAATCTCTGATTCATTCCATCCCAGTTGCATTTTCTGGGAAATGTGGTTCTGTAAAACACTGAGAGAGAATAATTTCATTTTATCTCCTATAAACAGGAGTATTGTTCATGCCACTCCACTGTGACAAGAGACTTTTAACAGCAAATTTACTTCTGAATTTCTGGAAAGATAGCTTTTCGTTTTCTCTCAGACACTCATTAACTGCAGGCTTTGGCTAGGGAATCGGGTGAGCCAGCAGCGTGTCATGGCTGTAATATTTATGAGGAAAATTGGCAATACCTGAAGTGAGCACATTTCTCTGAGAAAAACATGTTGAAATTAATGTGGTTGTTGAGGGGCTGCTCACAGTAAAACAGACCAACACGTGGCATTAGTGTGCTGACGTAAAATAAATGCTATGGGGAAGAGCGTGTGTGTGGCTAACACACTGATGTGGGATTCAGGGGTTGGATTACATCACTAACAGAAATTTCCTGTGTGCTTTAAAGCAAGTGACTTATTTTCATAGGATCCCTATGAAGTGAACGGGCATTTCTATTTAGAAGAGGAGAGGAGAAATGATGAAACACAGGAAGAATAAATACAATGCAGTACTCCACTATTGCAAGCAGAGCAGATCAGTGCCTTATTGGGTAGTAGTTAGTGTAGTCAGTCTCAAACCTACCCCCTTCTTGGTCAAATGGAAAGAAAGCAAAAGAGAATTTGAGGCATCTCCTTCTCCAGAGGGGATGTCTGAGCAGTGTGTCTGCTGCTTGTGCTGTAAGCTCTAGCAAGCACTACAGTCCTGTGGGATTTCTGACTTCACATAGTCTTTGGGAGGAAAAATGCTGTGTAGGGCCATGGAGGGAAAGAGCTTTTCTGAGCTTGGGAAGGAGCACGCAAAATCTGAAAGAGGATTGTTGCATATCTGCAGACAATGCAAGACATGGGACTAAGGTTCACATGAAACCTGTCAGCTCTGATAACTGCTGGTGAGCAGGAGGCTCTACAGGGGGATTCAGACAGACTGGACCCATGGGATGTCACCAATGGGATGAGGTTCAACAAGGCAAAGTGCCGGGCCCTGCACTTGGGCCACAACAACCCCCTGCAACGCTCCAGGCTTGGGAAGAGTGGCTGGGAACTGCTCATGGAAAAGGTCCTGGGGGTGCTGACTGATGGAGCTGAACATGAGCAGCTTGTGCCCAGGCAGCCAGGAAGCCACCAGCATCCTGGCCTGTATCAGCACCAGTGCGGCAGCAGCGCCAGGGCAGTGATTGTGCCCCTGCACTGGGCACTGGTGAGGCCGCACCTCGAATCCTGTGCTCAGCTCTGGGCCCCTCACTCCAAGAGAGACATTGAGGGGCTGGAGCGGGGCCAGAGAAGGGAATGGAGCTGGTGCAGGGCCTGGAGCCCAAGTGTGATGGGGAACGGCTGAGGGACCTGGGGGGTTCAGTCTGGAGAAGAGAAGGCTCAGGGGGGACCTGATGGCTCCCTACAAGTGCCTGACAGGAGGATGGAGCCAGGAGGGGCTGGGCTCTGCTCCCAAGGAACAAGGAATGGGACAAGAGGAAATGGCCTCAAGTTGCACTCAAGTAGGCCTCAAGTAGGGCAGGTTTGGATGGAGATTAGGAACAGTTCCTTCCCCAAAGGGGTGGTCAGGCATTGGAACAGGCTGCCCAGGCTGTCTCTGTAAACCCAAGTCATCCCTGGAAGTATTTAAAAGATGTGTTAGATGTGGTGCTTGGGGACATGATTTAGTTGAGGACTTGGCAGTGCCAGGTGAATGGTTGGACTTGATATCTTAAGGATATTTTCCAGGCTAAATGAGTCTATGATTCTATGATAGCTTGAGAAGCTGTTTTATGGTCCTCTAGCTACTTACAAAGACAAACTCTTCTGTGCTTGTTTTCTCTCTGTTACAGAAACAGGAGGTGTGTGGAAACCTGACATTACAACATCACATGCTGGAACCAGTGCAAAGAATTCCTCGTTATGAGCTTCTCCTAAAGGACTATTTAAAGAAACTTCCAGAAGAATCTCCAGATAGGAAAGATGCTGAAAGTACATGTAAACTCTTCTCCATCTAATAAGCACAATCAAAACCTTGGCATTTTTTCTTCACATGTTCAGATTCTTTCAACTAGGGCTATGGTTGAAATGGAGATCTGAATGAATAATTTATTCCCAAATATAGCACAAAGTGATTTTGAATGCTCTTAGAGAATAAAAAGGGTTAATATGTTAGCTCTAGGAATAAAGGGAGATTTGTCAAATAAACAGTGACAAAATATTGGAGTTTGTAATGGTAGAATATATCTCATTTTTATTTAATCCATTGTATGGCCAAGGACAAATACAGGAGGACTTCTCTGCAATACCCAGAGGAAGAAAACAATAATGGCCTTAAATGCATATGCTCGCCAGCAAAGCAGGTTAGACTCTGTTGAGAGATGGACGTGTGTTGGCTTCTTGCAGTCTGTGATCTCAGCCGAAACAGGGTTCATATTACTTCATGTTGCAGCACAGAAGCCCTGTTTTGGGAAAACACTCTTAGAAACATGTTTGTGAAGACTTAAGTGAGACTTAAGTTAACTTTTAGTAGGTTGATTCCCAGAAGATGTTTGCGTTTTTTGCCACTATGTGCTTTGGCTTGCTTAGATTTCTAGGAGAGAAAGATTGAACACTTAGATGCACATGGGCCAGCTGAACTTGCAGAAGTGGTTGTGTATATAAAGCATTGCCTTTACTTCATGGAAGTTAAAAATACACAGTCCTTGCTTTTGCAACAGGAATTTTGCAGGAAAATTGCTAATCAGAGAGGTGAAAAAAAACCCACCCAAGTTGTTAACAGACATATTTTGGAGAGTGCATAACTGTTGCTACCTTTATTGCAGAGTCACTGGAGCTCATATCTACAGCAGCAAACCATTCAAACGCAGCCATCCGAAAGATGGTGAGTAGGAATTGCATAATATAATTGTAATCTGACTGGAACATCTGGTTAAACCAATGGTCCCCCATTGCAACAGGCTCAATAAAGCAGGCTGGGGTTGAATTTTCCAGTACAGTGAGTCAGGCTTTAAAACCTCAGTTGGATATCTGACTTCTCTTTATCATAAATGATCCTGTTTCGTTTACCATGGGTTTTTGGGCCACTTTCATTCTTCCTAACGACCCAGTGGGTTGAAAAAGGAGGTCTTTATGAAACTCATTATTTGCTTTTAATTTAAATATGTCGAAAGTATTCCAATTGTATCCATTCAAAAGCTGTCCTTGTACATTTTCACTGATTTTTATGGTCCTACAGTAATTTGCCAGACTGGAGGTTGTTTTGGTTTGATTTTGTCTCATCTTGGTGCACTTAGTATGTGTCAGTAGCTTTGGTAAGCTCTACTTGTAAAGCTGGGCAGTCTGAGACTGGGAATTCTGAATGTTAGCTTTATGAGCTTTGTATCCAGAGCAGCAAGTGCATTACTATTAAAGTAAATGGACTTTATAGTTACAGATGTTAGTCCTTTTGTGCACCCAGATGCCTTGGGAGCTTTTGTATCTAACTGATCTGAAATGCTACGTATCTATCTTAATATTCACTGACCACTTGTGGTTCTTGGTTTTATGTCCCCTTCCTTATCAGACACTTACTTCCTTCCCCTTGCTGGTGGGGACACCATGAAACATTTCCTGTGGCTGCTATAGGGAAGTAACCATCTGATGTCTGTGTTTTCAGTATGTTGCAGTGAAAACCAGTTTTGAAACCATCTGTCAATGTGACCTTAGCATGTTCTCTGGATAGGGATATATTTTGATGGAAATTTTTCCAGTTTGAGGCACTTAAACAACTACTTTGCTGGGGACTGTGCGCAGTATCTCCACAGAGAGGATGAATATAAAGCCACCAGCTAGTTGCTTTCTGTGTTGGATTTTTTTTGTGTTAGTACACAAAAACCTATTGGAAAAAGCTGCTACAATAATTTTGCACCCCCTGTTTATTTCTGATAAGAACTTGAAGCCTCTAATCAGGGCTTCTTATTACATTGAATTCTTCTGTAATTCAGGTTTTACCTGAGCAGAGACTCGAAGGAAAAGTATCTGAGTAAGAATTTCAGGTTTGACTTCACATAACTGCTCATGGTGTTCTAGTTCCCCCTTGAAAAAAACAGCTCAATAAGTTCACTGGTTTTTGCTTGTCTTTAAATTAATGGGATCTCTTGCTAATCCTCCCATCTGGTGCAAAAAGTCTGCTTTTGGGCTTAGGTGATTTCCTTACTTGCTTTTAGTCCAGAGCCCCCCACCATCCATTGTGTTTTGCAGTGAGTTTATGTTAATGGTTAGGTTTTGGTTGGGTTTTTTTGTGGGGGTTCTTTTGTTGTTCATTCTTACAATCATTGGTCAGAAGAACTGATTAGGACAGGAACTGGTGTGATGTGTATTTGTGGTGAAAATTCTCAAGTCAAAGGGTGAAAGACCTGAAATTCCAGCTTAATCTATAGATGGGTAGAGGTATGATTTAGAAACGGGCTTGGGCATATATTTGGGTGTAATCGCATGGATCTCTGTCCTCACATTCTGAACAATTGCTGGCAGTGCCATTTGTAGCACATCAGTCCAGCTTGTGGCTAAAAGCCAAACTTTTCCAAAACTCAGTAGCAAGATTTACACACCTTTCTTATTTTGACTTATGAAAGCTGCTTTGACTTTAATAGTTGGATGACTTAAGTGGAAACAGTGCTTTGCTGAAAAGGAAAAAGTAATCCCTTCTTAGAGAATTTTGATGAAGACATAAGGATGCCTGAATGACATTGAAACTATATTTTAAGCATTTTGGCTTTGCCTGTTTCAGAGATACTTTTTTGCCATGAAGGCCCCTGTGTTAGACTGCAGCCTTCCTTATATAGCTGTGGTTTCAGACTTAGCTTAGAAATGCAGAATATGACCATGCTTCTTGATGGAGACCTAACTGCTATTGTATCAGTACAAGAAGTGAAACTTCACTTTGTACTTGCAGGAAAAGATGCACAAGCTTTTGGAAGTCTATGAGCGACTTGGTGGTGAAGAGGATATTGTTAACCCAGCCAATGAGCTCATTAAAGAAGGACACATTCAGAAACTCTCTGCGAAGAATGGCACAGCCCAGGATAGATATTTATTCCTGGTGAGGTTTTCTTGTTGCTCTCTTATTTTCAGAGTTGTGCTCTGAAATGGTACATTTCCATCTCCCTATTCTCAAATACAAAAAGCATTCACTAGCTGAGCCCAGCTACTGCTTCCTCTGAGCAGCAGTTTTCTGGATGCTATTTCCTTGAGGATTTCCTTCCTTCTTCCATGCTTGCGCCTTTGCTGATGGCTTGCCAGCCCCAAAGGGGGTTTTCTCACCTCCCTCCTCAGAGGCCTCAGGACCACCTTGCCATGTAAGGTACCAAAGAGAGGGGTGAATGCAAAAGCTACTGGCTGACATGTTTCTGTCTGTCCACTTCTCTCAAGTAGTGATCTGTGAACCTAGGTTACTCCTTAAATCTCTCCTTGAGAACCGCAAAGTAAAACAAACCACTCCTAAATGGCCAGAATGCATGAAATCCCTTCATTTAAAATCTTCCCTTGTTACAGTTTAACAGCATGGTGCTATACTGTGTGCCAAAACTGAGGCTGATAGGCCAGAAGTTCAGTGTTCGGGAGAAGATGGACATTGCAGGACTGCAGGTTTGCATCTCTTCTTTCCTGTGTTTTAATGCTTCCACGCTCAATAGTATCAGATTCCCCCTCAATCCAAAATATAACAACATATGTAAGCAGAAATATAATAAAATTCTAAAATCCAGCTTTGAATCTCTTGGGGGGGATTATTATGAGGTAATTATCCAAAGGTGGGTTAGAAAAGGGTGACTGTCCATGCTTTGATTGGAAGCCTGCTCTTGTCACCTAGTTGATAAAGGAGCCACCTTTTCCCCTACGGCTGTAGGGTATGGGTTGTGGAAACAGATTCACAAGTTTTGTAGTAAGACAAGTAGGTAATTATGGAAACAATCTTTGTTTTTTCTACCTCTGTACTGTATTCTGAGTGATCATTTCTGCCAAGTATTTCACAGAATGACTGTATTTGTAAGTTGATTGAAAGCAATGGAGACTGGCAAGAAGCTCACATGTTCTTTTTACAGGTCCAAGAAATTGCAAAGCAAAACGTGGCTCATACATTTTCAATAACAGGAAAAAAGAGATCATTGGAACTACAGGCCAGGTATGGTGCTTGTTCTGTCTTTCAGGGTTTGTGAATATTCATGTAGAAATTTGCCATCTAGGGGATATGGCTGTGCTAGTTTGACATAGCTTTAAACCAGGAGATGAGCACCAGGGATGCATAACTTCCATATGCAAGGATTATGTTGGTCCTAAATCAGGGTGTGTTAAATTGCTGTGTTGGTTTGCTTCATTGAATGCTACCAGTGTGTTTAGTAGTGCTTGTAGGTTCCACTGTATTATTAATTCAAACTTTTTGGCATTTTTTTGGTGGTGGTTGAGGTCAATAATTATTAATATTGTTTATAAAATGGTGGATAGCAAAGCTAAAATCTTGATGCATATAAAGCTGTGAAGATGTGAGTTGAATTTACTGAAAATATTGGAAGTAGAATTATGATGTTTTCTGTGTTTTTCTTCTGTTTTAACAGGACAGAAGATGAGAAGAGAGAGTGGATTCAGGTTAATACAAAACCATAACAAAATGGGTGGAAATCACCATGCAATCAGCACCTGCTGGTTTTAAAATTATCTTTTTCGGGTTCTGCATGAAAGCAGCTGTGCAAGGAAGCTGATGTCCAGTCTGGTGAAGCTGCTCATGTAGAAATGTGGACCCAGGCAGGCTCCCACTGCTGACTCACTGTCTCCAGGCAGTGTACGGGTGCTTCAAATGGCTTCCTATTTCCTGCCATCCTCAAGCCCAGTGAGAGATGAGACTGAGACATCAGCTTAGCCTTGTATATTCTTGCAATCTGACTTACAGTGAATACTGTCTCATAGCTCTCTTAGTTTTGAACTTGAGCAGTAGTGCGTTAACAGCACCACTCATTAAGGTTTTGTAGTTTCTATTTAATGTATGCAAGCATAAGGGTTTTTTACCAAAATGATAACCCTAACCATCTTCCTATGAGAGAATTTTTCCAAGGCTCCTTTTATGACACTTCTCATCTTTGCTGGAATTTTTGTTTCAGGTCATTCAAGCAACAATTGAAAAGCACAAACAGAACAGTGAGACATTTAGAGCTTTCAATAGCTCTTTTTCTCAAGAGGAGGAGCATCTTCCAGATTCCTCTGTAAGTACAAGTGCTTAATTCTCCTTCTTTGCTATCAGTTTTACCAACAGTTAAAGTAGACTTACATAGTTAATTTTAAAACAGTGTAGTCTTGTTCTTGATTTTTATATTACATTACAGTAGAGCTCCATTTCTCTGGCTCTTAAATGCATATCAGACATAGTTACTTAGCCATGCAGGTATGGAATAAATTACCTAGGGGAATTCAGTGCAAGAGACCTATTGGTCATTTTTTCCAGACTAGTGGCTAATTTAGCATAACAAATGTAATTCGGCCGTGTTATGGGTGGTTGGCTGTCTGGAAGAATGTTTGTACGCCTGGGAGATTTTGTTCATTACTTTTCCCCATCTCCTCAAAGACGCACTTTTGGGATTGCTTCTTTTTTATTATTATGTAAAGAGTTGAAAGGAAATTGATGCTTTTTAAAAAGATCTTAAAATCATAGAATCATAGTATGATTAAGGTTGGAAGGGACTTTAAAGATCATCTAAGTTCCTGTCTTACAGGTAATAAATATACTTCAGGAAGGATACTCTTCAACTAAATACGCAGAATAGTCTTAAAATTTATTTGGTTTCTCTACATCTGCAGTGTATTGCACTGTGATGTGTGTTGGTGGTCAGACGTGGTGGATCTTGGAGAGCTGGGAGAGAAGGACCACCTGCAGAGTTAAACTTGGGGGTCATTTTGCCTTCCTCTTTTTTTTTTTTTGGTGCCTAACCATTTGGAAACCTCTCCCTTCAGTGACTCAGTAAGGCTGGATTTTTATCCAACTGATTTCCCAGGGGGCTCAGGAGAGATGTCAGATATTCCTCTCATCCCAGCATTAATCAGACTGACAGTGGAGATCGTCACAAACCATCTTCACAAACCAGCAAACGATCCTGTTGCTGATAGCAGCCAGCAATGAGTCTTTTCAGAATATGGCCTAGCTTGATCATCAGCTACTCATCAGATAAAAATAATAGGCCAAAAGATGGAAAATAATTGATTCATGCCTCTGCTTTTAGCTCAGGGCTGCCTTCAGAACCAGGATGCTCTGATCAAAAAATTCCCCCTTGCTAATAAGCAAACTAGTAAACAGACTTCTTTCTATCCTGTTAAGATATGGTGCCTGTTCAGTCTTGCTTTGTAAATTCCATTTTATTTTGCTTCTGTGTAAATGCTGTAGCCACATGTTTATGCTCTACTTGTTCATGAAGGTCAAGTAGATCAGAAGTCTGGTTTATCTCCTGGCTATTAATGCAGAACGCACCTTAATTTCTTTTCTGCCAGAATGCTGCATTTTTAGGAGATTACCTTATCTGGGTAATTAGCTTTGAAAACTGATGCCATGGGTAAATGTGTCAGAATTGCTGTCGCTTAAACAGAGATAAAGGTAGTTTTGTAATGAAAACTGAACAAATACTGAAAGCATTCTTGGTAGCAACATGATGCAGTGGGCAGCATCCACCAGAGGTATTCAGTCATCTTTATGGAATATTGGGCAGTGTGCTTTAGAGAAACAATGACAGTAATCTTCTCTTTTTTGCTCTCATGACTCAAGAAATAGATACGCACTCAGGGATTCCAGCCTGGATCTGTAACAGCTACTAGAGATTGGACTCTGGTTCTAATAAGCCCATAGAAAAACAGCCAAATTGCTCTTCTCTCCTTGGCTGTACATTTGATATATTATAGTGCTTATGAGTTATTTTAGCTGCATGACCAGTGCATGCCTTTGCATGCAACTCTTAGCATGCTTTTGTTTTCCCTGCTGATTTACGTAAGCTCATCCAAGCACTGAGGGTTGGTCTTCAGCCTGTAATTTGCCTCCAGAAGACATGCAGTTTCTCGGAGGTGCAGGGATCTGACATTTGAGTCTTAAGATTATGCCTGTGCAATAATCAACAGCAATTAATAACCTCCCACCTGTGAAGAGGTGAATATTTGGTGTCATTGCCAGGCAGCACTGGCAGGGTGACTGTGGCAGTGGCCTTTTATTTAATGAAGTCCTGTCAGGAATCTTCAGGGTCCTTTTGTGGCTTGGTTGCTTCAGAAAGAGGGCACGCATTTCCCTGTTTTCCATTTTTGTCTGTAGCATTTCGAGGGTATGTGAAGGGTTTTTTTTTAAATCCGTCTACAAATGTTCTCAAGGGAAAGGACCTCTTTTATCACTGCTTGATATTAGAAGAGTTGGAGGTTTGTGTGGGGGAAGGACCCAGTCTGTGCATTCTTAGAAAGCTGGCGAGGGAAAGTGCCACAGAGAGCTGAGCTCTGTGGAAGTGCCATCCCAAAGATTTGAGACGTAGGTGTGCTTCTGTTGGTTAAATCATGATTTTTAGATCCTGTTAAATCATGATTTCCCACCCCTGTCTCTGTTCCTCCCCTTAGGTCTGGGGTAGTTCAGAGAAACCCTTTTGAAAACTCTTCCAGGTTAAGAGTAGAGGATATCTGATTTTTGGCACATTATTCCAAATAAATATTGAAAGGGCATGAGGATCTGAATGGGCAACTAGAAATATTTACCCTTTCCCCTAAACTTGCTGGGAGTTTTCTTCATCTCTCTTTCAGACCTCATTTTCTTTCCTCTTTTTGCATTCTCTTCCCAAGTCCTGTGTCACAGCACACACATGTAGTTTTACTAGGCAGAGAGGTCTAAATACCTGGATTGATTAGGATTCCCATGGAAGGAAGCCCTTTTCCCCAGGACCAGAGAATAGATAATGTGAAGCCCATCGGGTTGTTGGTTTTGTGTGGAGGCAGAAATAATTGGCTAGAGTTGAGTACATGATGCTTCCTTTAATTAAGTTGCATTTCCTGAGGAAGTGCTCCAGGGGTGGCACAGCCCTAGTCTCAGGGAATGCATTTGCTTGTTCTCCAGATTCAATTGGTTGTATTGGTATATAAATAGATAAATCAGGTGCTGGAATGAGTAGCTTTTCAATTTGGCCACTTACTCAAAGCTACAGTTCAGGTTGTTTCTAATAACAGATTAAACCCTTTTGCTTTCAAATGGAATGAAGGGCAGAAATGCACTGGAGATTTGGATGACCTTGAATAGGAGATGTTCTCTGGCAGAGTAAGAATGATCTATGGGAATAACAGGAAAATTTATCATAAAGAGTCTAATATTTTGAGATCACCTGTAAACTAGAAAACTCCTTGTAATTGATGACAGATAAGATGGTTTTCCTTTTAGGATGTAGCCTATGGTTTTGATGTACATAAGCTTGTTATTTGCCCTTTATATGTATTGAATACATATATGTGCCAGTTTGCGTTTGTAAGAGAGTGAGAGATGTATTGCATTTAAGAAAAGCTTAACTTTGTAACTCCATTTGAATGGAGTAAATACTCTTCCTCCTCAGAATGCTCTGACTATGCAAATCACCTGCTCCTTTGGCTTGCAGGGCTGACATGGAATTCAAAACGTGGCTGTTTATGTTCTGTAGTGCTTGTGGGGAGTAGGCACAGGCTGCAGGGAAGAGCAGGCTTGGCAATCCAGTGCCATCTGCAGAGTCACCTGTTTCGTAGTCAACCCAGCACTAGAGGGTGGCTATAAACATGTGCAATTAAAGGATATTCACAAGCAAATGGATGAGGGGCTAAAAGTAAATGATGCCATGTTTTCTTTTTCAGCATTTAGTATCTTTTAGGAGGAATGTCCATGTTGAAATTCTTCTGTGTCATTCTGTTTCCCTCAGATAGCAAGCACCAGCTCGGTGGAATCGATGCCAGGAGCAGATGGTGGTGGTGCATTTGGAGGGGTCAGTAATCTGAAGTTAATGCTTTGGGTAGAGTAGGGCGGGTGGGTGGTTCTTTTTCTTTTATAGCAGGAAAAAAGCCCAGAGCTACCTCAGTGTGCTGGTGTATATTCTGCTGTCTGTTGCTGCAGCTGTGCTGTCCTTAATGTGTTGGCTACGCTACACCCACAGCTCCAGTTTGCAGCATCAGTGCACTGAAATCCTCTTGTTGCAGATTAATGCTGCACGTGTGTGTGAACCTAGTTACAGGGTACCCAGCATGAGGAAAGCCGATTGGTACTTTTGTAGTGTTGGGGGTTTCTGTTGTGGTTTGTGTTTGTTCATTTTTAAATTCTGATACGGAGCTCCAGTGAATGCTGGTGGGAGGGTGGGCAAGGAGAGGCAAGGAAACCTGTCTGCTTAATGCTGTCATATTGTGTAACTCGGGATCTCATCTCCAGAACTGGATTTTGATTAACACTTCTTTCATAGTGTGCTTTTCATGTTTCTGCCAATACAGAGGGGGAGATTATAGTACTTTCATACACCTCTGGTCTGTAAGTGATTGCCTGCTGCAAAAGCAAAATATGCTTTTAAAGGTATTCTTTCATTTTGCTCTGTACAATGCCTGTGACTGCTGCTGAGTCCAGCCAGAGGTTTTGAGTCCTGATAAGGGTCTATCTTTTAGTGTTCTTAACTCTCCCTTCTAAAACATCTTCTGAGAACAACAGATTTTCAGGAAATGCATTAGGGTCAGATGAGTTTACTGAAAAAAAATCCCCAAAAGAAGAAACAATAACCCAAGAGCCCCTTATCTGTGGAGACATACTACAGGATATATGGTATTAGCATGATGTTTTTAGTAACAAAGGAGCCACTCAGCAGACTCCTCCAGACCTCTGGCTTATTAAAAATAAGTGTTTGTAATTAGTGTGCTCCTTGCTGTTTACTGTTTGTTCACACATCATCTTTGCCCTAAGCATTTTTTTATTTGTAGTCAGTTTTGTGATTAGTGCCCCTGTTCATTGAGTTACAGGAGCCCCAGTGAGCTAGCTACTGATTGAGAGTATTTAAAAACAAACAGAAAAATCCTTTTTAGTCTCAAGTTTCTTATGGAAATGTTAATTCTAGCTGTAATTAAATTTTAAAAAATAGGTCTTTGTAGTTGGTTATAAGCAGTTGTCGGTGATTTGCACAGTGTATCTGATACAGGAAGTGATTTTACACAAGTTGTGTATTTTTGAAAAAGAAATAATTCCTGAGGTAGGACTAAAAGTGGAGTTTATCATAAAAACACACAGCTGAAAACGTCAGAAATGTTGTAGTATTGATTCTGGGATCTCATTCTGCTGTATTGTAGCAAATGTATAACATCAGCGTGAGTAATGGATTCAGATGTTACTTGCAGCTTTAGAAACTAATCTTTAATGGTGACATCCCTTTAGAAACATCTCAGTGAGGGCATGAGAACGAGTACATTCTGTGCTTGACGACTTCCACATGCAAACCACTTGGTGGTGGTGGTGGTCAGCAAACTATCTCCTTCCTGTGGTTCTGCTGAATCTAGTAAAGAGTCTGCTGGGGTTTCATTAGTGTTTCAGGTTAGCACAACTAGACAGTGGAAACCTGCTGCAGGAAGTGTAGTCTGCTTGCTCTACTGCATTGTGGTCCATGTTTGCTGCACTGCACTGCTAGAACAACTTCTGCTCAACTTTCTGCCTGCATGAGGAAGGTACAAGCCAGGGGAAGATTGTCTTGCATGTAACATTGCATGTATGACATTGGGAAATAGAGAAACAAACTAAACAATTTTGCTGCATTACAAAGTACAAAATAGACTATATAATTTAATTTCTCACATATGATCAGCATTTCACTGAAGCCTATAGAGGGTGGAGGCAAGGGCAAATAGCCTGGAAGGAATACAGAGAAATTGTCGGGGAGCCAGAGATTAGGTTAGGAAAGTAAAAGCCCAGATAAAATGAAATCTGGCCAGGGACATCAAGGGCAACAAGAAATGCTTCTATCAGTTACGTTAGTGACAAAAGGAAGACAAGGGAAAATGTGAGCCCCCCCTGGAAAGAAATGGGAGACCTGGGACATGGAGAAGGCCGAGGTACTGAATGAATTTCACCAGCAAGAGCTCGAGCCTCGTCAAGCAAGTTGTAGAAGGCAAAGGCTGGGACTGGGAGAATAAGAAGCTGTCCACTGTAGATGATCAGAGAGAACATCTAAGAAACCTGAAGGTGCACAAGTGCATGGGACCTGATGAGATGCAGTGCCCTCAGAACCCACAGATGTAGTTGCCAAGCCATTTTCCATCATATTTGAGAAGTCGTGGCAGATGGGTGAAGTTCCTGCTGACTGGAAAAGGGGAAATATAAGCCCCATTCTTAAAAAAGGAAAAAAGGAGAACATGGGGAAATACAGGCTGGTCAGTCTCGCCTCAGTGCCTGGTAACATCATGGAGCAGATCCTCCTGGAAGCTGTGCTGAGGCACATGGACAATAACGGGGTGGTTGGTGACAGCCAACATGGCTTCACTAAGGGCAAATAGTGCCTGACAAATTTGGTGGCCTTCTATGATGTAGCTACGGGGTTGGTGGGTAAAGGCAGAGCAACTGATGTCATCTACCTGGACTTGTACAAGGCATTTGACATTGTCCCTTACAACATCCTTCTCTCTAAACTGGAGAGGCATGGATTTAACAGAAGGACCACTCGGTGGATAAGGAATTGGCTTGGTAGAATCATAGAATCAGCCAGGTTGGAAAAGACCTTTAAGATCATCAAGTCCAGCTATTACCCCAGGACTGCCAAGACCACCACTAAACCATATCACTGAGGGCCTCATCTACATGGGTTTTGAACACTTCCAGGGACAGGAACACTTTCTTGGGCAGCCTGTTCCAATGCCTGAACACCATATCAGTGAACAAATTGTTCCTAATCTCCAGTCTAAACCTTCCCTGGCACAGCTTAAGGCCATTTCCTCCTGTCCTGTCCATTGTTCCTTTGGAGAAGAGACTGACCCCACCTAACTACAACCTCCTGTCAGGTAGTTGTGGAGAGTGATAAGGTCCCCTTGAGCCCTCTTTTCTAAACAGCCTAGAACTAAACCTCCTCAGGTCCTTGAGCCATTCCTCATCATACTTATTCTCCAGAACCTTCACCACCTCCCCTGGTGCAGCTTGAGGCCGTTTCCTCTTGTCCCATCACTTGTTCCTTGGGAGCAGAGCCCAGCCCCTCCTGGCTCCATCCTCCTGTCAGGCACTTGTCGGGAGCCATCAGGTCCCCCCTGAGCCTTCTCTTCTCCAGACTGAACCCCACGGTCCCTCAGCCGTTCCCCATCACACTTGGGCTCCAGGCCCTGCACCAGCTCCATTCCCTTCTCTGGCCCCGCTCCAGCCCCTCAATGTCTCTCTTGTAGTGAGGGGCCCAGAGCTGAGCACAGGATTCGAGGTGCGGCCTCACCAGTGCCCAGTGCAGGGGCACAATCACTGCCCTGGCGCTGCTGCCGCACTGGTGCTGCTTCAGGCCAGGGTGCTGGTGGCTTCCTGGCTGCCTGGGCACAAGCTGCTCATGTTCAGCTCCATCAGTCAGCACCCCCAGGACCTTTTCCATGAGCAGTTCCCAGCCACTCTTCCCAAGCCTGGAGCGTTGCAGGAGGTTGTTGTGGCCCAAGTGCAGAGCCTGGCACTTTACCTTGTTGAACATCATCCCACTGGTGACATCCCATGGGTCCAGTCTGTCCAGATCCCTCTGCAGAGCTCCCTACCCTCCAGCAGATCAACACTCCCACCCAACTTGGTGTTGTTTCCAAATATACAGAGGGTGCCCTTGATCCTCTTATCCAGATCATCAGTGAAGGTATTAAACAACACTGGCCCTAACACTGAGCCCTGAGGGACACCACTAGTGACTGGTCACCAGCTAGATGTGACACCATTCACCACCACTCTTTGGGCTTGGCCATCCAGCCACTTTCCAATCCAGTGAAGAATCATCCTGTCCAGGCCATAGGCCACGTCCTCCATTTGTCCAGGAGCAAATTGTATGAGACAGTGTCAGATGCTTAAATCCAAATACAGGATGTTTATAGCCTTTCCCTCATCAACCAGGCAGGTCACCTTATCATAGAAGGAGATACTCTGGAACCTGCCCACTAGACCAGGATGGCTGATAGATGACTGAGGGTGGCTTGGAAAGCTCCTCTGCCTGCCCCTTCAGCACTCTTGGGCAGAACCCATTAGGTCCCATAGACTTGTGCACATCTAAGTGGAGCAGGAGGTTGCTAACCATTTCTTCCTCAATTACGGGGACTTCAGTCTGTTCCCCATCTCTGCCATCCAAATCAGGGTACTGAGTACCCTGGGGATGGCTGGTGTGACTATTAAAGACTGAGGTAAAGGCAGCGTTATGTAACTCAGCCTTTTCGTCATCCTCAGTCACTAGGCTTTCCGTAGAATCCAGCAGAGGATGAAGGTTTTCCTTGGCCCTCCTGTTACTGCTAATATATTTGGAAAAATACTTTTTATTATTTTTTATGGCAGTGGCCATATTTATTTCCATCTGTGCCTTTGCCTTTTTAACTTTCTGTCTACATAACCTAACAACATCCTTAAACTTTTCATGGGGTAACAGTCCCTTCCTCCACAGGTGATAAACTGTCTTTTCCTGAGTTCTAGCACTATCTCCCTGTTCAGCCCCACTGGTCTTTCCCACCAGTTTGATTTTCAGCACATGGGTACCGCTCACTCCTGCGCCTCAAGGATTTCATTCTTGAAGAGTGTCCACCCCTCCTGGACCCGTTTGTCCTTCAGTAATGTTTTGAGGGAATTCTGTGAACCAACATCATAAACAGGCTGAAGTCAGCCCTCCAGAAGTGTAAGGTGGTGATTTTGCTGACCTTCTTCCGGACTTCGCCAAGGATTGAAAATTCAGTCATTTCGTGATCACTTTGCCCAAGATGTTCCCAACCATCATTTCACCTGCCAACAGCAAACATAGCCAGGCATCTCCCCTAGTTGGCTCACTACCAGCTTGGTCAGGAATTTATCTTCCACACCCTCCAAAAACCTCCTGGATTGTTTCTTCTCTTCTGTGTTGTACTTCCAGCAGACATCTGGTAGGTTGAAGTCCCCCACGAGAACAAGGGCAAGCAATGGTGAAACTTCTCCCAGTTGTTTGAAGAACACTTCATCTGTAGCTTGGTCCTGGCTGAGTGGTCTGTAACAGACTCCTGCCAGGATACCAGCTTGGTTGGCCTTCCCCTGATCTTCACCCACAAACATTCAGCCTTCTCACTCACAACATTGAGTTCAAGGCAGTCAATGCACTCCCTACCATACAATGCAACCCCACCACCTCTCTTTTCTTGTCTGTCCCTTCTGAAGATCGTGTAGCCATCCATTGCAGCACTCCAATCATGTGAAACATCCCACCACATTTCTGTGATGGTGATTATGTCATGATTTGCCTGGAAGCACAATGGCTTCCAGTTCCTCCTGTTGTCCATGCTGCGGGCATTGGCATAAATGCATTCAAGTTGCCCTGTGCATCTGGACTCCAGCAGTGGCACGCTACCCCATCACTCATTTCTAGAGAGCCTGGTGTTATCCTCTTCCCCTTCAAACCTAGTTTAAAGCCCTGTCTATGAGTCCTGCTAGCTCTTGGGCTAGAATCCTTTTTCCCCTTTAGCACAGGCATAGCCCACCTGCTGCTGGCAGGCCTGGTGCTGCATAAACTGACCCATGGTCAAAAAAACCCAAATTCTGGTGCTGACACCAGTCACGGAGCCGGGAACTAATTAATGTGATTTTTCTGAGGTAACCATTATCATTGTTTGTGACTGGCAGGAGGGACAAGAACACTACTTGGGCTCCCGAATCCTGAACCAGTCCCCCCTCAATGCCCTGAAGTCCTTCTTGAGTCTCCTCAGGCCTCTTGAAGAGATTTCTTCATTGCTCACCTGGAAGCCTAATAAAGGATAGTAACCACAGGGCTGTACCAGATGAGTGAGTTTTCTGGTGAGGTCCCTCATTCTGACCCTAGGAAGGCGGCAGAGTCTGATCAGGCAGGCATATGGGGCCCTCTGTTCCCCTTAAGGTAGTCACACTGAAAGGGCTGTTATCATCAGCTCTGTGTCCAAGTGGAGATCAGTGATGAATGGAGTTTCTCAGGGGCTGGTATTGGGACTGGTGCTGTTCAACATGGACAGTGGGATCGAGCACCCTCAGCAAGTTTGCCAATGACACCAAGCTCTGTGGTGCGGTCAACACCTTGGAGGGAAGGGATGGGATCCAGAGGCACCTGGATAGGCTGGAGAGGTGGCATCGTGCAAACCTCATGGAGTTCAACAAGGCCAAGTGCAAGGTCCCGCCCTTAGGTCACAGCAGTCTCAAACACAAAGACATTCTGGGTGGAGAATGGACTGAGAGCAGCCCTGAGGAGGACTCAGGGGTGCTGATTGACAAGAAGCTCCCCATGACCCAGCTTCAGTGTGTGCTGAGCCTGGAACCCCCCTGTGTGCTGGGCTGCACCCCCAGAGCATGAGCAGCAGCTCAGGGAGGGGATCCTGCCCCTCTGCTGTGCTCTGGGGAGACCCCCCCTGCAGTCCTGATCCAGCTCTGGGGCAGCAGCACAAGAGGGACGTGGAGCTGCTGGAGCGAGGCCAGAGGAGGCCATGGAGATGCTGCGAGGGCTGGAGCAGCTCTGCTCTGGAGCCAGGCTGAGAGAGCTGGGCTGGGGCAGCCTGGAGAAGAGAAGGCTCCTGAAGGGGAGACCTGAGAGCAGCTCCAGTGCCTGAAGGGGCTGCAGGGAACCTGGAGAGGGGCTTGGGACAAGGGCCTGTAGGGACAGGCCAAGGGGAATGGCTTTAACCTGCCCGAGGGGAGACTGAGATGAGCTCTTAGGCAGAAGCTCTTCCCTGTGAGGGTGCTGAGGCGCTGGCACAGGGTGCCCAGAGAAGCTATGGCTGCCCCATCCCTGGCAGTGCTCAAGGCCAGGTTGGACACAGGGGCTTGGAGCAAGCTGCTCCAGTGGAAGGTGTCCTTGCCCGTGGTGGGGGGTTGGAACTGGATGAGCCTTAATGTCCCTTCCAACACAAACCATTCTGTGGTTCTGTGATTTCCAGAAGCATCTGGTGATTTTCTGCCCCGTTGCAGATGTCTCGAAATACGTAATTTGTAAACGGAAACTACACAGCAGTATGAGCATAATGAGAAGAAAAGTATTTGAAATACCTTTGTTTCTCATGCATCTGCCTATAGAAGTGTCTCTCAGTGTGTCTATATTTCATGTACAGCATCGAGGCCTCATTTCTACTTCCTGTCCCAGACAGGATGAAATATAAAGCAAGTCATAAACCACAGAATAACAGTCTCCTGAGCCCACTGGTTTTGTTGCTTTTTCTTCCAGCCCTTCGTGTTTCAGAAGCAAATGAAGGCTCCAGTGGTTCAGTGAGCAGGCTAGCCACAGGCCTTCACTTTGCAGTCACTTAGGTCTAGGTAGGAGTTGTACTCTTCTTCCACCAAAATTTTAAAGTTGGAGGAAACTGTCAAGATTTAGAGAGTTAAATGCAGCTGTAGGGTAAAAGCACAATAGTGGTCAAAACAACCCAGTCTGAAAGAAGTTACTGTAGATCCTGCCTCTGAACTTGATTTTTTGCAAGTGTTTTTGCATGTCAGGTTTACCAGGTTCAAAACAGAGCTGGGTACAGGAAGAAAGATTAAAGTGCATTAGTATTAAGAAAGTTGAAGATAGGGCAGCTTTGTACTTCCCTCTTAGCATACATCAGCAGTAAATACTGTAGCTTGTGTAATAAAGGACCCAGATGCGAAGTGACACATTTATCTTTGATGAACAAGGTTTGTAAATGACAATGCATGTCCTTGTTTTCTACAAAAGTCTCTCTTTTCAGATGGTGATAGGTAAAGTATGTGGCAAGGTCAACCTGAGCCACTGCTGGGTGCGATTAGGTACTGTGCAGCAGGGTCCCATGGTTTCATAGGGATGGAAAGCTACGGACTGCTTAATTCTTTCCCAGTGTCAACAGTTAAATAATATAATACTGAGTAAGTCATTCTTATGTAATTGCTCATTGGAATTTGCCAAGTAATAAAGAAAATATGTTTTCATTTTTATTATCTTTTCTACAGCTGCAATAGCAATGTTTCAAATTCTTGTGTTCTCACTATATTCTCATAATGTTGAGAAATGTTATGAAACATTTCTGGTATTCATCAAATCTAAAGGCCTCTTTATACAGGGCTTTTTTTTATTAATGAAGTTACTATTAAATACTTATTGTATGCTACAGCACAAGTTAAAATACAGTGCTCTGAAAGAAAAGCTCATGTGTAACTCGTAACAAATCTTGGCCAATATAACACCCTTTCTGCTATCTTTCCTTTGTTAAATATATGGGTTGTGTATTTGTGCTAGTGAACATTGTCTAGGCTGTTTCACATCGAGGAGGAAGTCAAATACGAGATTCATTAGAGGAAGTGTTCAGCTGGAGTCTTACCTGTATTAAAGAAATATGCATGTGGGTGACGATGGATATTCCTGTTGAAGTACAAAAAATTAACCAATTTCTACATGAACCAGTACATTCAGTTCATGTTAGAGGAACTTCAGTATTTTTCCTGCGCAGGCACGTGTAGGTATCAGTTGAAAGCAAAAAACTGGTTTTGTTCAGCATTTACCAGCATTATCTTCCAGTCATGTCTCACAAGGCTAATAGTGCCTTCATTTACTCCCTTGCCATTCCAGTAACACTAGTGATGATATTACCATCAGAATCAAAAGACTTGTTGTGCTATATGCAAATTCTAATAAGGAGAGAAAAAATAGGTTGACCAGTGAGTAAATGCTCTGATCTAAGAACTGAAGAGGAACCCATCCCTAGCCAGTGGAAGAAAAATCAGTCTTCTGAAACAATTAATAGCATTAGTATAAAAATCAGAGTGAGAAATGGCTGACTTTAGCCTATATATATGATATAAATAACAAAGTTACTCTGTAGGTTGCTGCTGATCAGTAAAAGCTTTTCAAATTGCCTTAATTACATGCCTGCTTTGGAGGAGTCTGTTAGAACCTGAGAGGAACATTTGTGCCGGTGATTCATCTGAGGCATTGTTCAGTTAGTGTAATTCAGTGGGACTGGTTACATCCGGTTCTTCACAAGAAAAGTGAAATTCTGCACTCTGCTTTTGGTGGGGGAAGGCTCAGATTTGCAGGAATTCTGGTTTGCTGAGCAGTTAGTGTGTGTGTGTGTGTATGGGGCTGTGGTGATTTTCCTGAATGAATAAATCTTTCTGGCTGTGCTTTCCCAGGCTGGATTCCAGAGTATCCTATGTACTTGTATACAAGTTTGAAACATTGCATTGCAGCCATAGAAAAGATAATGAAAATTAAAAGAGCCAATCCAATTAGAAGTATTAGTGTGGGTTTGGTGTGTAAAGCCAGGGTGCTTTCAGCAGCCCTGCTGAAAAACAGTGAACTTTCCTCTGTTCCTAGGGAGGCTGAAAGATGGGATTGAGGTGTCAGCTTTTAAAACTGATATTTTATTTTTCTTAATTGGCCTGAAAACCTGTTTTAGTGACTTCTGCAGGTTAGTTGTAACCACTGAGGTGAGAGTTTAGAGTGAGTGGCAAGATTTCCCTAATTGCTGGTGCCACCAGCCTCTGCTCAGTTTAATTGCTGCTGCCTTTCCTCACACCCCCACATGCCCACATCCTGTGTTAAAGAAAAGCTTTGAAGAAGGGGAAATTTGTTGAGCAGATTGTTCTCTCTCCAGTGGATTTAAGCTGTGACTTAGTATGTGCTAGTACTTTAGAGGGAAAGGGGGGTTGTCAAGGAGTCCCGAATCTGTGTAACAAAGGGCCTGTCCTCACCTGGTTGATCTTCAGAAAAACTAAAATATCTCTTCTCTTTGACTTAGAGAAATGTTTCTTCTCCCAGTAGCGTGTTAAATGAACGTGCTAAGCAAGCAAAAATGAAGTTACCAAACCTCTTCTCATGAAAGAGTTGTGCCAGAGGAACGTGATGCAGGCACATCCTTGGGGCATGTGTCTCCAAGCAGACACTGGCTGGGGGTGCCCTGGGCTTCCTGTTCCCTTGCACACAGCCATCCTGACTAGTAAGGAGGAATAATACTTATTTAACAAAAGAGAAAAAAAAAACAGGCGGTCTGCTTGAAGCTTTCTGTGAAACTGTATTTTTGTAAACTGCACATTGTGATGTTCATGGTCTTCAGTTTATCAGAAAATTGTACAATTGAGTTTAATTACACCTCTGCTCTGGAGCCAGGCTGAGAGAGCTGGGCTGGGGCAGCCTGGAGAAGAGAAGGCTCCTGAAGGGGAGACCTGAGAGCAGCTCCAGTGCCTAAAGGGGCTGCAGGAAAGCTGGAGAGGGGCTTTGGCCAAGGGCCTGTAGGGACAGGCCAAGGGGAATGGCTTTAACCTGCCAGAGGGGAGACTGAGATGAGCTCTTAGGCAGAAGCTCTTCCCTGTGAGGGTGCTGAGGCACTGGCACAGGGTGCCCAGAGAAGCTGTGGCTGCCTCATCCCTGGCAGTGCTCAAGGCCAGGTTGGACACAGGGGCTTGGAGCAAGCTGCTCTAGTGGAAGTTGTCCCTACTCGTGGCAGGGGTTGGAACTGGGTGAGCTTTAAGGTCCCTTTCAACCCAAAACACTGTGTTATTCTCTGAGTGACTTTGTGTGCTAGCTTAGGTGCTTAGCTTAAGAGGCTGAACATGCTTGGCTATCTAGGCAGATGATAGAAAGTGCCTGCTGCCCAGAGCAGTTGATAGTAGATCAGGTGTCCATGTTGTCTTGAGTAGCTTTATATTTCATCATGGGCTGGAAGAGAGCCTAAAGAAACTCCTTATTTCAGCATTTGAAGTCGGATGGTGCAGAAATCCACTGTCAGCACCATTCACTTCTTCAATCAAGCCATTTTCCCCAAAAACTTCACATTTCCTCCCCGTGAACAGAAGAGTACAACACACTCACTAGGTCAACAGCATTTACCTTGCTTAACCAAGTCATGTTGCAGTGGGGGTGGGGGGGAAGAGGTGAGTGCTGGAAGGAAAGCTGCTCCTGAGAAGCCCACATAGAATCACAGAATAGTTTATGTCGGAAGGGACCTTCAAAGCTCATCCAGTCCAATGCCCCTGCAATAAGCAGGGACATCTTCAAGCAGATCAGGTTGCCAGTTGCTCTTCCCCCTTACCAGAGGGCGGTGAGATGAAGTCACTCAGTGGCAGGAAGGGCACAGGCGGGCAGAGAGGGACGTGGGGAGCTGGCTTTAGCAACCTGAGATCACATAATGCCACCCCAGAACCACCCAGTGGCTGGGCCATCCACCCACCGCACACCATCAGCAGAGTTAATGGGAATTCTTTCCTAAAAAGGTGTGAATCCGACAGGGCTCCTGGTCAGCAGGAGATCTCTGTGAGTTGATTTGCAATCTTTAAAAGGAAAAGAAAAAAAGTCACAGAATTGTACTTTTCATTTCAGAGTGATTCCTGTAGGAAATCTTCCAAATCCAAGCGAGACAAGGAGAAACAGGCTTGCAAGAGCTGCAGTGAAAGCTTCAACTCCATCACCAAAAGGCGGCACCACTGTAAGCAGTGTGGGGCAGTAAGTATCAGGATGCACTAAGCTCTTTAGATTCTTCTGCTGAGATTGTTGAAGAGATTTGTTAATGTTTTCCAGTGCAGGAACTACAAGATGTTCTGGTTTGTGGCAGGTCATTGACAGCAGATCTTTCCACTTGCTTTACTCCCTAGAATCAGGGAAAAAAAAGAGCAAAACTCTGGGGCAAGGGGCATAGTCTGTGCTGGTTTAAAGACAAATGCAGTGCCTCAGTGGATAACAGGACAGGTAGTGCTCCTTAGGGATGTCAGTATCTGGGGAGGGAGCTGTCCCCTATATTTCGTGTGCAGAAACAGAATGGCCGCCTGACAGCCTTACTTCATAAAGCAGCTCTTTCTAGGATGAACAGTGAGCATACAATATTAAAGATAGGTGGGATCTTCTTCCCCTGACGCAGAGTTGTCAAGAATTGCTTGTGCCGAAGTTGTTTTGTCCTGCTTGAAAAGTCATAAAAAAAACAGTTCTGGAGATTCCAAGCCATGTTACTGAAGGCACTTGGCCACCCTTCCTCAGTGCCGTTCACTGACAGCTTTATTCCTGGGGGTTTTTCTCTGCAAATCACCACAGCCAAAATGAGATTGATTGCTGCAAATGACTTGAAACCTGCCTACTGTGACTTCAGTTGTACAGTTCAGTGTTTCTAATGTAACTAGTACAGAATAGTGTTACTTAAATACCACTATTCATTTGAACTGCAGAAAAATTTTCAGCTGAAGAGAGACACCTAAGTGCGTAATTAAGATCTTTAAAGAAACCTCAGTTCCAGCAATCGGGATAAAATTGCTGTGGAGGAGACACTTTTTGCACTTGGGGTGGGATTTTCAACCTTCTTGGTTTATTTTATTAATGATTACTAAAATCATGAAATACATTTATGTAAATTTAAAATGTTGCATTGCAAATATTAGCTTCCCCCATGGCCAGAGAGATAACAAGAATTGCATTATTAGTAATCTGCTGTTAAACAGTGGTTGGTTGTGCTGTGTTTAGTGATGTGGCAATGGCATTCAAATTAAAGAAGTTAATTTGTGAAGTGTCAGCCACCTTTACTCTCAGAATCAGTCCTTCCTAGACCATTGGATGATTGGCATTCAAAAGCACAAATTCCTTTGTCAGCCTAAGCCCTTTTGGACTCCTGAAGGCTTATAGGAAAAGAAAAACAAACTTGCATGATGTTAATCATCAAGTATTTCCCAAAAGGCATGTGTTTTCTTTAGTTAGATATATTGGTACACAGCATGGGATCACAAACCCATTAATTATTAATGGAGGTAAATAAAGTAAATATTCGATTGGTCTCTCTTATGCTTACATTAGTTTTCTGGATTTTGCTTTAATGACAACCATTCTGCAAGTCACTTTCTTTGTGTTTTGATGATTTGTAATAGAGCACCATCTTTCTGATGCAGGTGATCTGCGCAAAATGCTCTGAGTTTAAACCACTTGCAGATAACAGCCGTCATAATCGAGTGTGTAAAGAGTGTTTTCTGCAGTTACCAGCAAGCCCTTGCAGCCCTGGAGTGGAAGCAGTGGGAGAACACAAGAAAAGACTAGCTGCAGAGGTACAGAATTTAGCTAAGAAACTTAGGGTGTGTCAGCTGCTTGAGTCTTGTTTGAAATAAAGTTGTTTGATTATCTTTTTTCCCCACCATGGTATTTGACCCTTTAGTCTCTAAGTTACATTGAATGTCACGAAGCTCGACTGCTGTTTGCAAATAGCAAAAGTTCATCAGAGGATGCTGATTACAGTGGGTTGCAGACAGGTGCTGCAGCTGAGCTTCAGATTTCAAAGTGAAAAAAATAAGAGGAAAAACTTCTAGCTTTTTTTTTTCTTATGGTGCATTTCAAATCCTGAGTTGTGCTCAGTAACTGTTGGCAAAATAAGGCTTGTTTTTTTCACTTTTAACTCCATCTAGAAGATACTTCTGCACTCTTTATTTCGCATCCTGTCAGAATCTCATTGAAATGAATTTTGCCTTAGTTGCTTATGTAAAAGCATGGCATCCTTCTGAAAGACCATCAGGATTTGCTGAAACTTTCTCAAACATGCTATAATGCAGACTCTTTCCTGCAATGTGACTTCCACAAATTATATACTATGTGAACTACTGCTTCACAATTGCCACAGATATCACCAAGCTTTACAACCATGGTAGCAGCACATCCTACCTGTATTTTTCACAAGAACAGAAACATGTTGGCAAACGGCTTTGTTTTATCCTTACCCACAACAACTGAACCTTCTCTTACCAATACCCATTTTAGACTACAAGCAGAGCTGTGAGTACCATTACCTGCCGCACTTTTCATGGGCCACCTTAAGAAAAAGGTTTTTATTTTACCTGTGAAATACAGCCAGAAGTCACTGCATGTATAAAAGAGGACATTCATCTCAATTGGAAGTGGACCCACAGGGACGCTGCGCTCCTGAAAGAGACACTGACACTCTTGAGAATTTAACTTCGTTGCAAACCATCATTCCCTCTGATATGGTGATGTGTACCATCCTGCTTTGAGCACTGCATGAAGAACTGGGGAACAGTTGCAGGCTATACTGAAAAACATCTTTCTGGAAGCCACCCCTCAGAGCCATTACACTGCTCCTAGACTGTTATATTCCTTAGCAGAACCAAACTATATGGAATATAGATAGACTGAGCAGGAAATGGAAACCTGACAGTGCATATCTAGAGCTCCTGCTGTAAATGCTTTCTCAAATAGTCTTCTTAGACCCTGCACCACTGCTTCCCAGCATGTCATATTTCTTTCCAGGCTACTAAATATACCTATGCAGGTAAAATTACAGCAGAGTGAATCCTGCTGCTCAGGTATTTTGTACTCAAACACATCCAGAATCTCAGGAATACCAAGTGTGGTAGAGTTACAAATGCACATTGCCCTTTCCTGAACTGCCATGGCTGCAGAGCACTGACGAGATTCTGGATCCATTAAAAACTTCATATATATACTGCACTATATACAGATACATAAGCTATGCCTATAGATGATGAGCACTTAATATGCTCATACTATAGTCTGTGATATCTCCTGATAAACTTTATAGCATGTTTCAACAGAGCTGTTTGCCTGAAAAGTGAAAACCTGCAGCTAACCCAGCCAAGAGCTCTGTTAACCTGAAAACCCATAAAGCAAACCAGGGAAATGTGACCTGTGGCTTGACTCTAGAAAGCAGATTATAGCAAAATATTGTAAAAACCCAAGGAAAAGAGTAATTTTGCTGTCATATGCTGAGGCTTCTAGCCTTCTGCTCAATCTTCAAAGGAGCAGATAAAATGTAAGAAAGTGGCTGTACGAAAAAAAAAAAAAAAAGATCAGAGCTGGATTTTCCTTTCCCGCCTATTTATTTTAAACTTTCTTAACAAGCTTAATGGCAGCTGAGGAGATTGCTACTTTACAGACGTTACTGTCAGATGCTAGGAATCCCCAGGAGATGTCTGTGCAAAGTCTAACGTGAGCAGGAATTTTGGTTTTCTTCCTTTCAGAAGACAAAAATCTCTTTCAATCTCTCTTTGCCCTAGTGCTCTGATTTGGCTCCTGTCTCTCTGCATCCAAGCACAACAGTGTCTGTTAATACACCTTTTGTATTAGTATGAATTCATCCCCCAGCCTACTTTGCTAATCAAGAAAGTAGCTGCATCATCTTCATCACCATTCTCCGTGTACTTGGTGGAGGTGGAATTTGAGTTCGTGTCTTCTGGGAGCACTAGTTCAGCATCTGCCTCTGTTACATGGAATTGTGCAGTTTCTTGGTAGTATATAATAATGATTAAGCTTGTATTCATTTATGTGCTGTCCAGCATTTGCCCTACAGTAGTATTTGACTCTGAACAACTTAAATTAAGTATGCTCTATACTTAATTCTTGAAGCATTTTGCCCACATAAGCATCAATGGAAACAAACAGCTCTCTTCTTGTCTCTTTTTTTTCTCTTTTTTTTTCCCCCCTTTCCTCCAGAAGCAAAGCATCTTGGCAGCTGAAAACAGCCTCTTCAGCAGTTACCTCCAGTTCCTTGAAAAAGGGAAGACTTGGTACAAAATGTGGGTGACCATCCCCAAGACTGAACCTCTTGTTCTGTATCTGCAAGGGAGTAGTCAGGTAAAATGGCATTTGTGGATAACACAGAGCAAAAAGAAAAAAGCATTAAGTTCATATATGTCAAGCTGGCAAATAGGTCAAAGGGTTTGGCTTGGTTTCAACAACAAAAATGAACTTGGTATTCTGAATATATGGCGCAAAGCCTCAGAGATTTCAGATCTTTGCTATCTGCAGTTACTGCTGATACGGTATGAGCAAATGTTTAAGCTCATTGCTTTTCTTCTCAAGTTTTTAACCAGACAGGACAAAATAAGGTTAACGTGGTTGTGTTTTGGGGCATTTTAGAGGTTTCTGACAGGTGTGTTCAAAGGTTTTATTAAGGAAAGCCCTTCCTGGTAAGATGTATAGAGCTGCAAAGCAGTCTGAATATTGCAATTGCTGTTTTTTTAAACCTAGTTCAAGGTTGAGAGGGTGGAAGGTTTCCTGGAAATGTAGATGTTGTTTGGCCTGAAAAATGGACTGTGTCTGGTAAAGCTCCTTGTCAGAGCATCATGGAATTTTATCTTTACTTGAAATAATCACTGTAATGAGTGGGTTCTGTTTTTTTAAAGTGTGTTGTTGAAGCTAACTAGCATTTGTGTGTGATGAAAGTCAAGGGATAGAAATATCTGTATCCAAGATAGACTATCCAAAATAGAAATATCAGTCATGCTTCCTTAGTGCTGAAGGTAAAGAATGACAATGCTGAATACCATACTCAATTTTTATTTGGTGTTTGACACTTTTATATAGAGCTTTGTTTCATCTCCTGGGTGGGATGGAAGAAGAAACGGGTGCGAATTCAGCCTAATCTGCTGTAGGAGTCATGATGTGAAGGGTTTATTTTTTGTTAGCGTCAGTTTGAATGGCTGTAGCAAGGAACAGTCTGGGAGCTAAATATTACTCATTATTTTATACAGGTATTCAGAGTAAAGCTTACCCTGTAGCGAATGTTCAGAAAGAAGAATACATCTTTAAAAGTGCGCTAGTTTTGCTGCTTGTCAGCAAGAGCACCTCTGGTTTTAAATAAGCATGTGTAATGTTTTATGCATAGTGCTTGAAGAGTCTCAAAGCTTAAATGTGGAGCTCCAGACACAGCCCACTTGGCTTTGTCTGGGATTCACACCCCACACTGGGTAAGCTTCCAATTCATCCTGCAGGCAATGGGCTGCCTGCTTTCTCTCCTACTAAACAGGAGATGAATGACTGAAATTACCAGTTAAAGAAGCAAACGGCTTCAGACAGAGCACTGAGATGAATGCATCAAACCCAATCTTCAGATCTCTCTGGAGTCAGAGTCTGGAGAAAGGAAGAATGGTTTAAAAAGCAAAGCAAAGAGAATGGCTTCACTGGAAAACTTTTCAAGTGATGTGAAAGCTGTGTCTCAGCAACAGACGAGCAGAAGCTGTATATCCCATACAAATCAAGGCAGAGTGTCTCACACAGAGGCAAGATTGAGGAAGGTGAGTGGGAGTAGAGGGAAGAAGTCTTAAGTTTTTGGCCTTCCTCACTCAGGAGCAATGTATGTCATAGAATCATAGAATAGTTAGGGTTGGAAAGGACCTCAAGATCATCTAGTTCCAACCCCCCTGCCATGGGCAGGGACACCTCACACTAAACCATCCCACCCAAGGCTTCATCCAACCTGGCCTTGAACACTGCCAGGGATGGAGCACTCACAACCTCCCTGGGCAACCCATTCCAGTGCCTCAGCACCATAACAGGAAAGAATTTCCTCCTTATCTCCAATCTAAACTTCCCTTGTTTAAGTTTTAACCCATTACTCCTTGTCCTGTCACTACAGTCCCTAATGAAGAGTCCCTCCCCAGCATCCCTATAGGCCCCCTTCAGGTACTGGAAGGCTGGTCTGAGGTCTCCACGCAGCCTTCTCTTCTCCAGGCTGAACAGCCCCAGCTTTCTCAGCCTATCTTCATATGGGAGGTGCTCCAGTCCCCTGATCATCCTCGTGGCCCTCCTCTAGACTTGTTCCAACAGTTCCATGTCCTTTTTGTGTTGAGGACACCAGAACTGCACACAGTGCTCCAGGTGAGGTCTCACAAGAGCAGAGTAGAGGGGCAGGATCACCTCCTTCGTCCTGCTGGTCACGCTCCTTTTGATGCAGCCCAGGATACGGTTGGCTTTCTGGGCTGTGAGCGCACGCTAGAGCCGGCTCATGTTCATTTTCTCATCGACCGGCACCCCCAAGTCCTTCTCTGCAGGGCCGCTCTGAATCTCTTCTCTGCCCAACCTGTAGCTGTGCCTGGGATTGCTCTGACCCAGGTGTAGGACCTTGCACTTGTTGTGGTTGAACTTCATAAGGTTGGCATCAGCCCACCTCACAAGCGTGTCAAGGTCCCTCTGGATGGCATCCCTTCCCTCCAGCGTATCAACCGTACCACACAGCTTGGTGTCATCAGCAGACTTGCTGAGGGCGCACTCAATCCCACTGTCCATGTCAGTGACAAAGATGTTGAACAAGACTGGTCCCAACACCGATCCCTGAGGGACACCACTTGTTACTGGTCTCCAGCCGGACACTGAGCCATTGATCACAACTCTTTGTGTGCGGCCAGCCAGCCAGTTCTTTATCCACCGAGTGGTCCACCTATCAAATTGATGTCTCTCCAATTTAGAGACAAGGATGTTGTGTGGGACAGTGTCAAACGCTTTGCACAAGTCCAGGTAGATGACATCAGCTGCTTTACCCTTGTCCACCAGTTCTGTAGCCCCATCATAGAAGGCCACCAGATTGGTCAGGCAGGATTTCCCCTTAGTGAAGCCATGCTGGCTGTCATCAACCACCTCATTGTTTTTCATGTGCCTTAGCATGCCTTCCAGGAGAATGTGCTCCAAGATTTTGCCAGGCACAGAGGTGAGACTGACTGGTCTGTAATTCCCGGGTCTTCCATTTTCCCGTTCTTGAAAATGGGGGTTATATTTCCCTTTTTCCAGTTGTAGGGAACTTCTCCTGACTGCCATGGTTTTTCAAATATGATGTCATCTAAGAGATGGCTGGAAGGAGGACCTGAGAGGAAGAAATGTCTCTTACATGGTTTGACCTTGGAAGATGATTTCTCCTAGTGCCCAATCAATTGTTGCAGGACAGTACAAATTGTAACCCATGGGGTATATATCATCTGCATTTAATGCACAGCAGAATGATGCTCAGTTCTCCATATCCCCTCCTGACAGTTGTGAAAAGTCAGGGTTGGAAGCTGTAGGGGCTTCTGTACTTCAGATACTATGTTCTTTGTTCCATGTCCTGCCAAATTTGATTTTGAGCCTCTATTGATATTATTAGTAAGATCCTATTTTTTAGGGGGAAAGGGTGCCTTTGATTGTTAATTTTATGACAGTCAAATTTAGTGGGTAGTGTCCTCAACAATTTTAGGTGTGAGATAAATCTCCCAGTAAAGCAGGGAAAAAAGCATACGGGACAAGGTTGATTTATCAATAACTAAGCCAAGATTTACTATCAGGAATCAGCAGTTGCAGGCTGAGACTGTAAGGAACAAAAATGAATTCCTTCTTTAAGGGCCTATTATTCCCACTCGTATACTTTTTTCCATTTGCATCCACCTGAAGGAAAAAATTACAAAGCAAATCGCATTCTTTGGTATTAACCCAAGTTAATAATTAACCCAAGTTAATGTTTACAGGGTATACACTTGAATTCTGAGAAAAATCTCTTCTAGAGCCTCTTTTCTGGGGGCTGTGTCTGCAGTCAGTGGGAAACTCTCACATGCTTGAATGTTACTTACCCAGGCATTGTTTTATTTTGTAAAACCACCTCAAAGCATCTCACAAACTTCTTCAGGCCTGCAAATAAGCATAAAAGTTTCAGTGCCTAAAGAAGAGGGGCTTCTTGGGAATAATGTTGCCAAAATGGTATTAAAGGTCTTCAAACACAGGCCAAATGAAGCATGGCTGCAGGAGTTGGGAAGTTGGGAGTTGGGAAGCTCTTCAAAACAACAGAAAGAATACCTGCTTCTTGGCAGGAAGAAGTAAACCAAAGCGAATCTGGAGCTTCTGATGCAATAAAAGCCCTGACAGCATTTGTCTTCTGCACTCCCAGCCCTCACGCCAAAGATGTGCAGAGGGAAATACAACTCACAGGCTTTAAAATAGCAAGAAAACTGCTCTTCTGCTTTAGATTCTTGTTCCAGCAGAATTAATTAATCTGCTGAGCTTTCACAGTTTAAGTAAGTCTTCCATAAGGCAGTAAGGATAAAATTCACAGGTTATTTAGATATGGAAATCATACCGATTTTATCTGTCCTCAGACTGAACAGAGCTTATGCAGCTGTTTTTTAAATGTTGGAGTAGAATTATGAAAGTTTGCTTATAAGCAAAGACCACCTCAAGCTTAATGATCGGGGTTGTTACAGACATTGGTCTGTCTTTCCAAGAGCTCTGGAAGGAGCCTTGTGGAGAACCTGGAGCTTCTGCCCCCACTGGCCTTGTAAAGCGTGCAGCTGCCACCACAGCTCTATCATTAACCTATAGCTGTTGGAGAAATGAAGAATTAGGGAGTCCCAGATAGCTAGAAAAGCAATGAATTTTGGAGAAATATGGAGAGTAAATCTGTACTAGTGAGAGCTCGTGTATGTAATAGTCACCAGGTTGGATCCAAGAGAAAACTGCTTTCTGAACAAAAATCTTTTGTTAATCATGTAGATGTGATTTACTTCTAGAAAATATGGGAGTAGCCGAGTTTGAAGTTGAGCTGAGGGTTTTAGAGAAGTATCTTTTGGGCTTGTCTGTTGACCCTGTTTAGATGAAGCTTTTGTTGGACCTGCACAAAACTCAGCCTTGCCTTTTTCAGGGTCCTGCAGAGCTTTGCATCTTGGCACACCATTGTATCACAAAAGCACAGACAGGTTCAGGCTGGACCTTAAAGCTCAACCAGTTCCAGCCCCCTGCCTTGGGCAGGGACACCTTGCACTAGACCAGGTTGCTCACACCTGATTTTGCTATTGCCAGTATCTAGGTAAACTAGACCTGTGGAGTTTCTGACACCTAGGCACTGCTGGCCTTCTGAGGGTCTGCTGTCCAAAGGGTGCCCAAAGCTTTCCCGTGAGCTGTCTCTGAAGTCTGCCTGTCTTTACCATCTCTGGTACCCTCCTAACCACAAGTGAAATCTGGCTCTCCGTCATGGTGCTGTTAATCTGATGGTTCCTCATTGTTAATTGTTAAATCCAGTGGTTTTTCATGGTCTGTTCAGTGAGTTCGATGTCAGGCTAGGGACTAGCGACTTTCCAAAATACCTTTTCTAAGGTGAACATTGTATCACATGTGTCTGAAATTGGGATTAGATCCTAAGTGTGTAGAGGGTGGAATTTGGATTAAAAGAACAGGGATTTTGTAAGCCTTCTCAAAAGTAGGAGGTGAAGATGGTCCATCAGTGGGTAACCTGTTCAGTGTATTTGTGTGAGAGAGCTCATATGCTGCTGAGAGTTGTGAAGCATGGGAGGCATGTCTGTATTGAGGGGGGCATGAAATAGAACTGCCTCTATGTGTGTTATAATGGCTATAATAGAGCAATAAATAAATGCTGCTGTGATTATCTAGATAAATAACCCATTATATGACACTGCTTAGAGTCATGATGAGTGCACAATGCTTGTGATTACTGACAGTGTTACACATCTAGTAGTTTTTTATATGTCACCCACTATCTCAGGAAAAGGAATGAAATCAATACTAAAGCAAAGCTCTCTTCAGGACTGGGGGTTTTGGTTTGACAGGGTACTGATACCATGCAACCCTAGTATATTGCATACACAAATATTTTTAAAAAGTAACGAAACACCACAGTTAAACCAGCCAAATCCAGTATGCTCTTAAAATGGAATGTGAAGTTTGTCTCTGTAAGGCCTGTAAATCCTACTGAAGCTCTCAGTGTAGGTCCTAAATTCCTTGTGCGTGCAGAATAACCCCTGTATTTGCTGGCCTCCAGGTAGGAGGTGAAGGACTCAGTGGAAAAGAGGGAATTCAGATATGCTCATGGTGCTGAGTGTGTGGTGTGGGGCTGTGCTTCGCCTTTATCTGTCAGTAGCACAGCTGTGCAGAGATAATTGAAATCCCTTCCTTTTGGATCAGGCAGGTACACAGAAATTCGCAAAGGCATCATATTAAGAAAAGGGAGGAAGCAAGACCAAAGGCAGGCTGCTTAATTTGCCTGTGTCTGCACATGTTGGGTAGGTGTAACATGTACAGTTCAAACATCAGTTTACTCTTACGCTGCACTTCTTGGCTACAAACAATATCATTTTCCATTGTCATGGACAACCTCCAGCTTTACATGTGGCAAGTCCTAGTGCCTGTTTTCCTAAACCAAGTTCAGTGAAGCAGGCATGGTTGAGCTTGCATGTGCTCTTGTGCATTTTGTGTTCATGAGTCCCATGCTGCTTTGCTTTAGCACTGCCACATATGCAGGTCTGTTTGAACCCCTGCATGTGCAGACCTCCCTGTTCATACTGATGGCTGTGGTGTCAGGATCTAGAGGTTGTATGCTGCTTGTAAGACAACTGCTTACGCTGAAATATGAACTGAATTCTTCAGTGTTTGACCTAAAGCTGCAGTGAATCTCCTTGAATAGTACTTGGTCTTCAAGAGATGGGTTCTGGCATTTTTGTATAACAGCAAGAAGGAAGCCTGTATTGATTTAATAAAGTGTGTAGACACATTTTTTACTGTGTAGTTTTTTCCCTTTGGTTAATGTATGTGTTTGCACTGATGGGAACAGTTCTGAAACTTGAATTACTTCAGTCTGAGGGTTAGAAAAAAGTTTTTCTTTTTTTGTTTGCCATTGTTCTCAGAGCCGTGGTCCCCTTCCAGATTTACCAAATCATCTGCATTCCATATGGGGTGACAAAAGAACAACTTTGCCACCTCTTCACGGGACACCTTGTTAACTTTGGTATGAGGCTGCTACACAAGTAGCTGCTACAAGAGGCAACAGCTTCTTACAGATAGTTGATGCTCATGTGGTTTATACCTCAGTTTGGGGACCCACCTTTGAAAGTGCTTTGCTGGCATCAGTTGAAATGAGTTGCTTGGTGATGGCATAGTCTTGCCTTGCTGAAGTACACCTTTCCTGAGAGCTTAGAAGAGTTCGTTGATGCTCAAGATCTGACTGTTGGATACCTGTATCGCTCCTTAGATCTTTGAGTTAATTTGGCCTTGAAGGGATGTTCAAGAATCTGAGCTCCAACTCCCCTGACAGCTCTGAAAAGCAGCATAATTAACCCAAGACCTTTTTGAGAAGATTCACCAATTTATTTAAAAGCTGAAATTTTCTTCAGTCTCTTCCCTGGTGGTTGTATTTATGTCTCTCAGTGCCCCACTCTGCTTGTCTCCTTTTAACCAATCCTACAAATGTCCCTTGAAGTTCAAAAGGGACCACAATGACCTGTTCTCAACTCGGTCCAATTGCCTGTACCTAGTTCAAAAGGGTTTTTTGTAAAAGACGGCATGCATTAGTTGTCTGTGAAATTGTATGAGGAAAAGCTCCAGCCTTGCCACTGCTGGATCTATATTCTTGCTGTGAAAGGGAACTTGTTAAATAAGAATACAGCGCCAGTAACTCTTTGCCTTTTGTTGTTCGAAGGTAAGCAGTCAATATAGCCTCTTCTCTGTGTTGTGTGCTACAGTCCTGCCTGACGAGCTGACCGTACATGGCTCTGGAACTGCATTCTTGTGCTGGTTGAGGTGTGTGTGTGCTGGCTCTGCAGGCGCTGGCACTGGCGGGGGGGGGGGGCGGTGTGTCAGCTGGCGGCACGCCCTGGGATGCTCCGGTGCCGGGGGGAGCTGTGGTGTAGCTGCTGCGCCCGAGGCTGTGCCTGGTGACCGTACCCAGGTGTGGTGTAACGCAAACCCAGCCACATTTTACTACTGCAGAGCGAGCTTGGAGCTGTTTGAAATAGGCTTTCGTTAATCCCACTGGGAGGGAATCTTTCATTTCTCCACAGCAGACCTCCGCTCCTCCCGTTTCAAGTACCATTTGTTGCTGAGTTTTTACGTTTGTTCTCTTTTCTAGGATGGACGGAGCCCACGTCCTATTCCTCTGCCTGGATATGAAGTCAGTTTACCAGGTTCTGGTGAGAAGTTTGAAGTAAAGCATATCTTTAAGCTTTGCCAGTCCCAGCAAACTTTATATTTCAGTGCGGAAGATGAAGAACTGCAGATGAAATGGATGGAAATTCTCACCAAAGCAGCCAAAGGGGAAACTGAAGATACAGCTGAAGGGCTCAGCAACCCATAGAGCAAGTTTCATTTAGTTTCTTTCCTACATGCTATAAACCATCATCACTTGAATTTAGTATTCATGGCACTTTGGAATCTGTATGGCTTTATATTTTCATGTGTCTGCATAGGAAATTCAGTGGTTTCTCTCCTTTTACTGTACATTTTTCACATGCAGTAATTCTCTGGCATATATTATGTTAAAGGAAAAAGTAGTTGTAGTTGGTGGTGGTGTCGATGCCAGTTTCAAAACACAAGACAAAGAGAAAAGCATTAATTTTATCAAAGGTAATGGAAAACCATTGGTCTCTTGTTTTCCTAAGTGTATATTTTCCAGTCCTTTTGATTGCTGTTTAGTGCAGGATGTGTATAGTCTGTGATTAGTTCTATAAATGCTGTCTTTTAAGTTAAATGTTGTAAAGGCTTGTGCTGGCCACTGACATTCCATTCTCTGTCCTCTCCCTGCTGGTGAAAGGTCTTTGTGAAGTGTGAGCAATGTCCTGAGTATTTTCCCTTTGCTAAAACTATGTCTCTGCTATTTTGAGATGACCTGTTCACAAGCCAAATACCGTAGAAGGGACTTCTAAAAATTGACTGCAGACTGTGCAGAAAAGAACATTAAGAAGACTCATTGATTTTAAACATTTATAATATTGTTTTGTTTTCTTTTGAAACCAATACCTTCCTTCCTTCTATTTGAACCCATTTTGATGTAAGTGAACAAACATTTTATACTGCAAACTGGGTTATGATCAATAAACAAGAACATTTTTAGTACACGCAGTACAAAAAGGTGACTTTTTTGTTGTATTGGTTAATTTAAAAGTGACCTAGGGTTTATTTATATAATTTGTAAATAATGTTTCATAAGTATTTTAAGAATTTTTTAAGATCTCAGCGTAACACAATTTAGTGCTTAGAACAAGAGATATTTGTATGAACTGCATTTGTAATTTAATTTTCCTGTTCACCTGTATTTGTCTTATTTTCAGAAATAAGTGCTTATCTATTTAAATAAAAATTCATTCAGTTAACTCCTGAGCCAGATTTCCAAGGCACAGCAAGCTTTAGGTCAACATTTAATATAGGTTTAAAGAAAGAAAAAAGAAAAAAAAGGCATGTCTGTTCCTAGTGGTAGTAAGCATGTAGTACTGAGAAAAATGAAATAAAATCCGTCACAGTACTGTATTTTTAAATGGTTTGGTTTAACTTTTGTTTCCTCTTCAGCCTTCTACATGTTCTCATATTGGTAGGAGCAAAGAGCTACTCCATACAGACAGAGTTGGTTAGGAGTGTTGAAAGTTGGTGATCTGCACCAGCCAGTACTTTTACTACTTGTGGGAAAGGATTTGGTTTTTCCCTTGTTTGGGGTTTGTTGGTTTTTTTTACATCAGTGTCATAAATACTATACCTGAAGTCCATGATGCTAAAAATGAGAAGCCATGTATTTAATCAGCTACTGAGGCTCACATCTTCCCCTTCCTCCCTGTCTGCACCCCACTGATCAGTTGCCGTGAAAGGGGTTTCTTGCAGAGTAATATTTACCATACAGTTCATGAAGAGGAATTATTTTCAGCACATGCTATTTCCTCCCCCAGGCTTCCCTGAAAATACAGTAATGTAGAATGCTTGCCTTGAAAATGTGCTTGTTCGGGAGTATTTCTGGTTTGGGGTTTGGTGGAGGGTTTTGGGGTTGGGTTTTGTTTGGTTTAGGTTGGGTTTTTTTTTTTGTTGTTGTTGTTTTAAAGTTTTTTCTTTATTACTCTACATGCTTGGGTCTTTTTCTTTGTTACCAAGAGAGAAATGGGAAGGGAAAATGTTAAAACAAAATGAATGCATCTTAATACATCTTTCATTTCCTATTTTTGTTAACCAAAACTTTAGAACACCTTTTTTGATTTTTCTCCATTTTATTCAGTTTTTAAAACTATGTCAGAATACATCTAACCATTTTCTGTTCCTCAGGTCACCCTTTTATAATGAAAAGTATTTGTATTATACCTGTGATGTTAACACATTTGTGGCTCAGGTGTCCTGCAGCCGCTTTGTTTCCAGCACATCTCCACTTTGGGGGACATGGAAAGGAACCTGGCTGGGGAATCTCTGCTTTATGACTGATCGAGATACTTTTATAACTTAAAGCCAGCAACTTAAACCTTGTCAAAAACTAGCACAAGTTACAGTGTGAAAATGCTCAGCCTAGAGACTAAACTGAAACAGTTAATGGTGTGACAGACTGGGATCTGGGTCCCTCAGTCATGATCAGGAGTATGACTGTTGTCTGCATCAGTGGCACTTCTTTGATTGAAACTATTATCTTCTTTCAAAGCCTGATTTAGGTCCTGGTGAAGCTGAAGGAAAAGCCTCTTGACCACAGTGGCAACTGCATTGTGTAGGACTGAGAGAATTCTCATCCTTTTAGAGGCGTGATTCAGGCTTCAGGTTATTCTTTCCTGTTCTTGGGACATGTGTGTGTCTTTTACATAAACAAATTCTGTGATACAAAGGTTAAGAACATGATCCTTGAGATTAAGCTTTCAAAGCATCTAGATGCACAGCTTTTAAGAATACCAAGAATAATCACTTCGTACTTGCTTTGGTCCCAGTTAATTCACATATCCTATGGCCTCAAGGAAATAAGCTGCTTTTTTCTTCACTTTTTTTTTTTCCTAAATTTATGAACACAAAACAAGGCCTGAGGTGATGTCAGTCTAATTCACATGAACACAAACAGGCATGCCAGTATTGCAGTCAGCTGAGCCAAGCAGGGTCCCTGAGCTTCTAAAGTCTGCATTCTCCCCATTTAGTTCTGTAGCTGTGCACTCAAAGTATAAACCTCAGCTGGTCCCTGGCTGGCTAATGGATGGGGCTTAGGAGTGCTCTGGGAAAAGCATCAGTAAATGTTTCCTCTCATGCATGCCCTTCCCTGCACACAAGTTTGATTACTGTCAGAATCAGGATGCTGGTTTTACGAAGCTGTAGTCAGCCTCATTCTTATTCTCTGTTGATGAAACAAGAATATTTTATTTAAATGACTTGTCAAATGAAGAGTTGCAACTGAAAAACTTGTATTGGTCAGTGGGATGAGGAAGATAGTGATCAGTCTTCAGTGTTGGAAAGCAAAAGATCCTGCAAAGACAGATGCATATGCTAGCTTAGTGGGATATCTCCATTGCTGTCCACAGACCAGTGCAAAGCATGAGTAAAATCCTCTGCAGTATTGGAACGTGATTGGAACTGCAGTATAAGACGTGATTCAAAAATTTCACAGGCATTTGTCTCTAACAAGCTTAATTCTTAGTTTTTACCATTACTTTTTGTACTATCATCTCTGTCTGTGGTATCTCACAGATCTATTAGATGTGTACTCACTCCCACAAATAATTGCATATGCAGAAAAGGGGGAATTGTGTTGTAACTATTATATTCATGTAGAACAGACAAATACAGCACAGAAACCTCCCAGCAATTTCTCTGATCATTGCATAGGCTTTGCAGAGCACTTGAAAATAACATGTCAGTTCAGACCAACAAATGGCATTTGCAGGAACCCAGAGGTGTATCTGGCATGTTTGTCTCCGAGAGCCACGTGAGTTATAAAGAAAAGTTTCTTACAAACCAGTGACTTTTATGGCTCAGTCATATGTAACTGAGTTGCTCAGAGGAGAGTGATGTAAGTGTCCTTATTTTTTCTAATGGTTTCAGGCAGGAGAAGGAGATCTCCTATTTCTTGTAGAGGACACTGGATTTCCAGCATTGCAGCTGTTAATGGAAAAGAACATATGTCAAATTATAAAGCTAAAAGTGTTATTTTATTCTGAAAGAACTATGTTACATTGGTTTTGATCCAGCTCTGAAACTAACAGAATATCTTTCTTCATGTATTTGGTTTGCCTAAAGAAAAAAGACAATCAGGTCATCAGTTTATCAGATACGAAGTGAGCTCCAAGGCAAGAAGAAATAAACGTTATTTTTAGTAGCTCTTACTCACAGGGAAGGCAGCATTAGTTATTTCTTGTTCTTCAGGGTGACATAACAAAAGATGTCTGATGTCTGGTTTGCATTCTAACATAGTTCCCAGAAAGAGCTGCCCAGCAATACTGAAACTGTAGATTAAAGTCAGTGGTTAACCTCTCTGACAGCTGCTTCACTTCCCTCCTTGCCTTTCACCGGCAGCATGGAACATTTAGCTGCTAAATATAAGTGATTGCATATCCTGTAAACAAGCACCTTCCCTTTTTACTTACCTACCATTTCTCTTTTTCTGTGCTTTGGTCCATATGGGGCATGGCAAGGCGTATCTCTAGCTTGTGTTTTTGTCTGGGTTTTCACTTGGCAGAATTGAATGAGTGCATTTTGCTGTAAAATGAAACTGTGATAAAATGGGCTTTTCAGAAAGCAGTTGCTGGCTGTCTTCACAGATGCTGTGTGATCTGTGATCACAGGAGATTAAACTAGAGGGAGAATTCTGTTTGGTATCTCTAAAACAGAATTTTGAGGAGCTGTAACCAGCTTATGTAGATGACTTGCTCAAATGCAAAAAAATAAACTGAGTCCTCTTTAGAACTCCTGCTAGCATCAACAGTGTAAAAGACTGTTACCTGGGCATGGCTCACCGCCCTCACAGGGAAGAACTTCTAATCTAAATCTGCCTATCTAATACAGCCATGTTTAGTGTGAAACTAGTGACAGCAAGTACCAGCTGACTTCTGGATTGGGTTAGGATAATTAAATACTGTCTATGAGACCTGTGCAGGCATTATTAACTTCAATGTCCACATTTGACAGCACATATTTGTTCTGACAACAGATGCAGTATTGACTCAGATAATACTGAAGCTGTAAGGGGGTCTCAGGAAGTTTTAATTTTCAACACTAAGAAGTTGCCTGGGGTGTTAAGTTGTAAGTAGTCTGAGTGCTTTGGGCAAATCTGGAAGCATTGGCTTGTTTTCACAGGTAGCCATGGGTAGGAAAGTGTCTTAGGAACTCCAGGAAAATCATATATTGGAGTTTTAGAAGTCCTTTTTAAAATTACAATAAATACTGTTGAAACCACACCATGGAGAAAGGGAGTAACTTAGCGACTATTAGAATATATTAGACAATTAGAATTGTGCTGAAAGGAATGTGAAAGGGAAATAAATTCACTGTGCATTTTGTACAACCCTTAGCACTAGGTAGGACTTCAGAGGTGGTGTTTCAACAGCTGGGTATGGCGAGCAATAATGTACTAGTTGTGAGAGAAAAAATTTGCATTACAGAAGAGAGAAAATCTGAAGCCTATTCCTTAGGCTGTGCCAGAGACTCTTTATTTTATTGCTGGAATAATGTTGAGGTCTGCGCGCATCTTCACCTGGGAGGAGCAAGGCCTGTTCCAGAACTTGAGTGCCCAGAGAGAGGGTATGAACCCACGTGCTCATCAGTTCATGTGAGGAAATCCCTTCTGATAACCAAAGTCCAAATCCCTCTGTTACCCAGTGTCCAGAAGCATCAAATTCTGGAGTTGTGTGACAAAAGATCTCTTTAAATGTTAAGTGACAGTGTGAGATAGGATTGAGTTTATCACCCACAACAGACATGTCTGTCTGCATTTGTCAGTAGTTTATGATACAGTACTGTGTCCACTGGTGCTGTTGTGTGTCAGCAGGAAGGGGATTTGCTGCATTGCTCTTGTTCATAAAAGCAAAGATTAAAGGTAAGGGGATGGTGCTCTCCTGTGAGTGAAGGAGGTGGTGGGACTTCTGATTGCATTAATGGAAAAGTTACTGGCAAAAGGGAGATAGAGCATACCTGTAATCATCTTACAGCCATTGCATGAAATGAGGCAGTAGAAAATAAACTCCTTGGTTATGTGGATCTGAATCCTCCCTGGAGCAGCTTCATGCTGTGCACTGAGTGCATTCTGCAATGCTTGCAGAGAAGGAGATCAAATTGAACATCTACAGACAGTGGGTATTCTGCACATATTCCGATTCTTAAGTCTTTGGTTTTGCCATGTCATCTTTTCCAAGTAATTTCAGAAGGGGGAAAAAAGTTGAATGGGTTTTGCTTGAAAGGTAATTTCATTTTAAAAAAAATAAATTCTTACTCCCACTTTGGTTACTCGGAGAATTGTAACAGCAAAGATTTCTGCTGAAAGCTAATAAATGGAATCATCTTAGTATGTTATCAAACAAATTACAGGTGGGAATTTGAGAGAGGGGAGTAGCAGTCAGTTCAACCAGGCTGAATTCATGGTCGTGTTCTTGCAGTGGAACTTGATAACACACAGCTGATGGAGGAATCCCCGCATTCATGCCTGAGCAGGGCTATGGCTACAATTCACAAGGCACAAGCAGGAGAACAGTTTCTTTGGTAACTGCAGTAGCAGCCCTCCTTCTCCTCTCTTTACCCTGTCCAGTTGTCATGCAGCATCCAGAGCTGTTGCAGTAGCTGGTGACTTTATAAATAAATCAGAGCCCTCATGGGGCTGTTGTGTCCATAGTTGAGGCTTAAGGCAGTCAGATGAGGGAGGAAGTTAGAGCTGGTGATAGTACGTGGCACCAGCACCCAGACAGATGTTTAGCATAACATTAGGGAATATATTGCAAAGTAATAAACCATGACCTGACTATGCTGTTTCCTGTAGTCTGGTGATCATCCACAATTACTAGAGGCTTGCCTTGGTTTTAAAACAGTAAGTTCTGGAGATGTGAAAGAAAGGTCAATAAATAATACACACAGAAATGGCTGGGGAAGAACTGAGTTAAACAGGGGCAAAAGAGATCCTGAGGACAGGGGGAAAAAAATCAAAAAAGGATGCACTTACCCTGTGAAGAAGCTTTTCCCCTTGTTACAGCCATTGCAAAGAGCCACTTCAGCCCAGTCACGCCCTGAGTAGGGCTAGCCCCAAGCAAGCTGTAAATCCCAGAGCAACCTGCGGAGATGTGTAGTACCGGGTGTTTTCAGCCAGTGGTAGGCACTGATTAATGCAGCTGAAAGTTAATTAGACACACAAAATCATTTAGAGGAACATGGCATTTCCTGAAGAACTCCTGTTTTTCTGCCACCTTCTTTCCTGTCCCATCCTTTGGATGTACCAAATGGCTTTTGTGTTTTTCAAGCTCATTCTTTTTCCTACCCCTGTGGATCACTTTTCTTCCCTTCAAAATTCTACTTTGAAGGAAACATGTTGTGTAGCCTTATCTGTATGTTCAGTTGAAGGGAAAAATACCATCTGGAAGTGGGAGCAGGAAGTGTTTACTCTGAGCTGGGGCTGAATTTAAGTCTCCAGAATCATACCACATTAAAACACTCATTTGCTTACAAAGTGGGTACACAAGATTACATTAAAGCGTGCCTAGACTGTGACTGCAGGATACTGCAGGGAGATACAACCTGTCTTCAGGTGGAGCAGCATTATTTTAATCACCTCCTAAATACAGTGCTGTTGATTGAGGTGGGGTTTGCAGCTGGTCCTAAGGTCTGTTTGATTTCTCTGCCGAGGAACAGCTTTCAGGAACTGGTGCTCATTGGGTTCCTCAAAAGCAGGCTCTGCTCTTACTCCTACTTCACTCTTTCCCATACGCCTTTTCTGTCCTTTGCTGTCCCTTGCTATTGCTCAAACGGGGACCACATGTGGTGATGGTGACTGGCTGCTGCAGATGGGTGATGTAGATTGCTCAAAGAATCACCATTACAGGTATTTGCAAAACTGCTTTTAATATTGGTTTGTAAAGGTTCGACTTCACGTTCAATAGCAAGGTTTATTCTATTACCTACTACATGAATGAAACACACAAAGGAAAATTATCTTAGAATCAGTTTAGAATGAGGGTGTCCCTGCCTGTGGCAGGGGGTTGGAACCAGATGATCTTTGAGGTCCCTTCCAACTCAAACCAGTCTGTGATTCTGTGATTTGCACAGAGAACAAAGACACAAAAGGCTAAGGGAGACCCTCCTGTTGAGTTGCAAGGTTCAGGGTCGCTTTCTAAACTGATGGATCTTAGGTGCAGCTAGGGCAAATCTTAGTCTCAGACTTTGCAATGGTTTGCGTCTAATGGAATTAGCTACACAGGTTCATGAGTACTAATTTAGCCTGCTATCAGTCACATGGCAAGGATAATAAGGATCTCTCTACCTTGGATGAGAAAGGATCTCTTGGTCTCAAGTAAGATATCTCAAGCCTTGAAAGATCCCTCCTCAAGGGGAGGGTCACTGAGCCTGCAGTCCAGTTGCCATTTAGAGAGAGCTCAAATTGGACTCATCTAAAGATCTGTCATTAGTAGAAAGTTTCTGCATCCAAGGTGTCTCAGCCCGAGGCGGATCACCACAGCTCTCCACAGGACCACTTAAGCTGTCATTTATTCATGGGATAAAGTGGTTGTTTCATAGTGAAATTGCATGTGATGGGAAAAGTACACGAGACTCCTTGTATGTACAACTTTCTTTGCTCCTTGATAAAAGAGTCTTGGAAAACCCACCTGCTATCCAGTGTTAACCAGATGATTGGTTTTCCAAGCTCATAGGCAGCAATGCTCACTGGGTCACTGCCTCTTTGTGTGTTTCCTGGAGGAGTTCTTGGCCTGGCTATGGCTTGAGCCTTTCTCTCCTTTGAAGCCCGTACCAAACCTATCCAGTTTGGTTAAGGGGGGCAGATACATCCATCACACTGACCTTAAAAAGTCTTTCTAAATATAAGAGGAAGTCAAAGAGGAAGATTGAGCCTTGCTGAGCTTAAGAGCTAGAGCCCTGTCAGGAGGGAAAGATCTTCTGTGCAGGGACTGACAAAACTGCGGTGCTCCCCTAGGCAAAACTTGGTTTCTTTAAAAAGAAGTCAGACACAACAATGCAAGCAAAGAGAAAAAAAATGTAAATTTGCTGATGAGACAAAGCTGGAAACAAAGATGATGACAAGAGTTCTCTAAACTTGCCACATTCTTGCTGGGCTGCCAAGTAGGGAAGAAAATGGCATTCTAGCAACAAAACAATAAACACCTTCAGGGTGAGCAGGAGCCCAGAGAAAAAGAACACTTCCAGCCCCTTTGGGCTGCCCACTTTTCTTTGCTTTTATTTTCTGCTTTGTCTTTCCTACATCACTGCAAATGGTTTACTCCCCAGATCTCCTTTCTTGTCGTTTGTTCTGTCCATGAGTTGTTGGTGCTTGCTGACAAGTGAGTGTTCTCATGGGCCTTCCAAAGCAGCCTTGCACAAGGCAGTGGCTCCTCCTCAGGTTGACTGGTTCAAATGATAATGTGTTATGTGGCTCTGGTTCGGTGTCTTTAATAAGAAATAAGCTCTTGTTCATGAAAGGTCTCAAATCAACATCTTGGTGACGAGTATCTGGTGCTGCTCCCCACCTCATGCCAGCACAAGTGCTTACCCCTGTTGTAAAATGGGAATTCTTCAAGCTGAACAATAACTTTCTTCTCTTTTAACCTGGGTTACTTTGTACCTGATGCTGCCACCTCAACAGTGGCGTGACTTGAGTACCTGTGGCCAAAACTGGCAGCCTCTAACTGGTGGTAACTCTTACACCCAGTCTCAGTGCTGTGATATTCATACCCATAATTACAGTAGAATTTCCACTGGATGCCTGTAAGTCATTTATCATTCAGCAGTGTCATCCTTGAAGATGAGTACTCGCTGGATTTGGGGGTTTGTGTGGTTTAACAGTGGATTTCTTTTTTCAAACTTACAGATTTATCCTACTTAGATCTAGTGAGAAGCAACAACACATTGTTTGGGTATTAATCACAACTATCCCACTGTGCAAACTGACAGGCTGTTTAAGCTCACTCCCTTTTATTTTTATGGTTCAATCACCAACATCTATAAAAATACATCCTGGGCATGCCATTTCTGCGTACAATGCTGGAAGTAACTGGCTGCAGTTCAGCCACTTACTAAACTGTGGAGGGGGCTGAAGGGACTATGAATGAAAATGAGAAGCCGTGCCAGCAACTGGAGATGGAGTGGGAGACAGTGGAACACGTAGGGGTGTGTCAGCTCCCTTCTGTCTGGCTGGAGCACTTCCTGGGGCTCCTGCAAATTCACGTGCCTGTTCAGTGACATTTTCCTTACACTATCTGTATACACCCATTTCTATATGTCTATAGACCCATTGCTGTCTATATTCACCCACTCATCTCAGCTCACATCCTAAAATTGTACCCAGTTTGGTCTGTTAACTAAGCCTGCCTGTGGTGCAGCCTGTGAAGCTGTGCCAGGTACCACAAGCACCACCAACAGAGACTGGAGCAGAGGGAGGCTGTGCTGTGCTGGCATCCTTGCCTTGTCCCTCAGCCATCACCTCTGTCCCATCACCAGAGAGGGTCCCAGAGCCACTGTGCTCCCTCACCGCAGGGTGTCCTAGTGCTCACATGGAGCCTGCCCTCCTAGTAAATTTGCAGATGACACCAAGTTGGGTGGGAGTGTTGATCTGCTGGAGGGCAGGAGGCTCTGCAGAGGGATCTGGACAGGCTGGACCCATGGGATGAGGTTCAACAAGGCAAATTGCCGGGCCCTGCACTTGTGCCACGACAATGCCATGGAACACTCTAGGCTTGGGAAGAGTGGCTGGAAACTGCTCATGGGAAAGGAGCTGGGAGCTCTGATTGATGGAGCTGAACATGAGCGGCTTGTGCCCAGGCAGCCAGGAAGCCACCAGCATCCTGGCCTGTATCAGCACCAGTGCGGCAGCAGCACCAGGGCAGTGATTGTGCCCCTGCACTGGGCACTGGTGAGGCCGCACCTCGAATCCTGTGCTCAGCTCTGGGCCCCTCACTCCAAGAGAGACATTGAGGGGCTGGAGCGGGGCCAGAGAAGGGAATGGAGCTGGTGCAGGGCCTGGAGCCCAAGTGTGATGGGGAACGGCTGAGGGACCGGGGGGGTTCAAATGGAGAAGAGAAGGCTCAGAGGGGACCTGATGGCTCCCTACAAGTGCCTGACAGGAGGATGGAGCCAGGAGGGGCTGGGCTCTGCTCCCAAGGAACAAGGGATGGGACAAGAGGAACCGGCCTCAAGCTGCACCAGGGCAGGTTCAGATGGAGCTGAGGAACAATTCCTGCCCCAGAGGGTGCTCAGCATTGGAACAGGCTGCCCAGGGCAGGGCTGCAGGCACCGGCCCTGCAAGGGTTCACACCCCGTGGAGATGAGGCCTCAGTGCCATGGGTCAGTGGTGGCCTTGGCAGTGCTGGGGAATGGTTGGACTTGATCATTTTAATGGTCTTTCAGCATTGTTGATTCTATTATTCTGTGATCATCAAAAAGAGAGTAACAAGGAAAAAGTGTAGCATTTCCAGCCTATCACCCATTTACAAGTCAGAAAGCTGCTTCAGGTATTTTCTTCGTTTTGCACCAGACTACCTTCTTGAATGTTGCTGTCTTAGGAGCACACCCATGATCATGTATCAGTACAGAAATTGCCAATAAGCTAAACGCTGATTTCTAGTAACAGTCAACAATCTTTAGGTTTAATTACTGCCATTAGCACTTTCATTGTCTTCTTTCTAGAGAGCAGAGTTCTGCACAAGCACCACATAAATTAAAAAGGAAAAGGAAGAGAAGCTGCCAGTGGGAGGATGATGGCTGTGATTAAAAACTTTGTTTTGCTTTCTCTTTCTGAAAGATTTTTTTTGTATACGTTATACATAATGAAGCACTGATTTAGAATGCAATTTAGGTTTAATTCATTTTCGGTGGACTAGAAGAAATGAACGCCACCTTTTCTTGAACAGAGCTAGCATTCAGACTGCAGTTCAGCCTCACCAGTTCTGTAGTGGTTTTGCATTTCCACATAGAACATGCTAAACTTGTCCATAGTCCGTGGATTCAGTTCTCCATCATCTCTGTTCAAGTTTCTCTTGTGTGTCAAGGTTGTAGCAAGGAGTTTTTTGGTTTGGGTGGATTTAGCTACAGTGAAGTCTGAATAAGATCTACAAAGGCTGCTTTAATTGCAAACAATCTGTATCTTTCTGAGAGTGCTGTGGAGTGGTTAATAACATCTCTAATAGAGCCAATTGTGCATCATTATGAAATCCATGAATGTTACTTCGGTTCATGTAGAATGCAGGGAGTTGTGGAGGCTGCTCACAGTGATAACAGACCAGACCAGGAAAGGAAACAGTTGCTCAGAACCCCATGGTTCAAGTTGAAACAATGGCTTTGTTTTCTGAAATAGGGGGAAATGGAGGTGTTTTCTTTACTTGTGCTTTCACAGTTTGAAACCATATCCTGGCTGCTTAGAAAACCAGTGGTAAAATTCCTATTGACCTCTCTTTAGACCTATTTCTACACAATATTTTCCTCCCTAAATTTATACAGTTGGGTTTAGGGTTTGATTTTTTGGTTTTGGTTTTGGGGGGTTTTTTGCATATTATTCACTGCAGCATTTACATTCCTCAACCCAGCAGAGTGGATACTTAACTATAAGGATAAATGTTCTTAGTAGAATTACTTATCTGCATAGGGTTAGACACACAGAGTATCTGTGGAGCAGTCAGCGTCAGTGTTGCCTATGAACAAGCCTTAGGAACACCCCAAACCTCTCTCTGCCCTTTTCAATCCCTCATGCAACATAGCTCTTATACAACTTTGGACTAAATTTCAGTTACCTGGTTCCTTGCAAGCCCACTGAATTGGTATGGAGAGAGCCAATCTTTAAGAAGATAAAAAAAAAAACCCACCTCATTTTCCTCACTAAGTCCTGATGGGTTTTTCCTCCCCACTGGGAAAAATGAAAGCACACAATAAAAGCTTGTAGATGCTTTCCCAGCTAGTCTTTCAGAGTGTGAAGAGAAGCACAGAGCCAGCCACGCGTTCAGCTGGTTGTCTGCAGCTCTGGGAAATTCACAGTTGCAGGAAGAGCAGCCCACGTAATCCTGCAAATCCTGTGTGTGCCTGTAAGAACCTGCGAGATGTGTGAAATTCAGTCGGAGGCTGAGATCCTTGGAAAATTTATCTTTCCAGTTTCTTTCATGTATAAAGTAAGAGCCCTGATCATTGTGCATCCCACAGATTTACACCACATTTAGGGAGGAATTTATTTCCAGTTCAAACAGAAATGCAGGAACAAAATCTCAGAGATACTCTCTGGTGCTTGTCTACCAGCCACTCCAGAGACATCCAGGTGCCTTCTCACTCACTGTTATGGCATCAGAGCAGCGTGAGGGCAGATCCTGCAATCAGGAAATAGGGTAGGACACAGCACACGTCAGAATCATAGAACCATAGGACCATAGAATCATAGAATCATAGAATGGTTTGGGTTGGAAAGGACCTTAAAGCTTATCTAGGGATGCCTCACACTAGACCATGTCACCAAAGGCTCTGTCCAGCCTGGCCTTGAACACTGCCAGGGATGGAGCATTTATTTGGGCGACCCATTGCAGCACCTCACCAACCTCATACTAAAGAACTTCTTCCTTATATTTAACTTGAACTTCCCCTGTTTCAGTTTGAGCCCATCACCCCTTGTCCTATCGCTACAGTCCCTGATGAAGAGTACCTCATCAGGGATGTCCTTCCATGCCTTCATCTTGCACAGCTCTGAGACATCCAGTTCAGTTTGGATCAGCAGCCTGTCTCAGCACACAGCTTGCAAGTGTGCTTTTGAGCTGCTCAGTAAAGAAGAAAGTCCCCCCCCCCCCTTTTTTTTTTCCCTGTGGAATATGAGTTTATTTTACTGAACAAGCCCAAAGGTAGCAGATGATCAAAAGGGTAAAAACTGCTGATGGGTACATGAATGATTCGTTGTTTCACAAAGATGCTTCTGTGCAAATCTAGACTTAAAGCTCTACCAAATGACCAGTAAGAACCCATCTCCAGTGTCCTTCTGTAAGTGTAGGGGGGTTTACGGATTTTAGGTTTTATTTCTAATTCTGCAGCAATAAAATGGGCCTTTTGTCTCCTCCTTGCCAGCACTCACAGTAGACATTTGCTGGCCAGGTTTATTTGAATGATAACAGTCTGCCCAGGGCAGAGTCACCATCCCTGGAGGTATCGAAAAGACGTGCAGATGTGACTTTTGGGGTATGGTTTAGTGGTGGACTTGGCAGTGCTGGGATAACGGTTGGACTTGATCTTAAAGGTCTTTCCCAACCTAAGCGGTTCTATCATTCAATAATGCCATTTTTCCAGTAAGAAAAGTGGGTCAGCCAGATCTAGAAAAACACAGGGGCATAAATGTTGTCAGCAATTAAACTTTCCTTGTTGTACATGACAGCCTGATGGATGCAATCCCTGCCTCACCTTGTGCAGCATGATCCCAACATGGAGTTGCAGAAAATACTGTGAATTCCCACCAGAGGTTGCCCCTGATGTGTGTATTTGGCTTGAAACCCATGAGCTTTATTCTTCAAGTACCTCTGGGTGGTTTTTTGAGGTTACTGCCTGAATTCATCCTCCCTCTCTTTCCAGTACAATGAAGCAATAGGAATGGTGCTTCTTCATCCAGCATACATGGCAAACCAGCTTTGATGAACAACTTGATTATCTTATCACCCATCTCAGACCTTCAGCTGCAGAGCAGATGTTGCAGTGGAGGGCACAACAAAAGCTGTAAAAAGAAATGTAATTTCTTTCCTTGACAGCTCAGCTGTGCTCTGAAAAAATGAAGCAGGGCGGGGGGGGGGTGGGGGGGAGGTGGAATTGCTGCCTCTTTCTCAGTGGGTCTGCTCCCCATGTGTGAACCCAAAGTTCTCAACTCAAATTCGAGTTTACTGCACTTATGCCTCGTTCCCTTTCCTCAGCAGAGCTGGAGCTGTCAGGAGGTGGCTGTGGCACAACAAAGCTCTGGGGGTCCAGCCCTCCCTGCCTGTGCACACTGCTTGGTAACACTTTCTCACTCTCTTTATATTAATTTTAGTTTCAACACTACTGCTGAAAGAAGAAGATCTTTCTCTCTTCTCTAATCAAGCAAAGACCGGTTCCTCTTAACAGCATCTTTTCCATTTATACATGCAGGAAAACTCAGATTCATCTACCATTTCCACTACATGCATGTGTGGAGGGATTACAGCAGGTCAAATACGACTGAAACAATACTGCTGAGGTTTTCTTCGCATAACCACAAGTTCTAGAATGCAGAACTGCTACATGTGATTTTTATTTGTATTTTTTATGACTTTTATTTTATAGCTGGCCTACTAAGTAGACATCTACATTCAAAATTAGAGTATTAAAGCAATTGTTTTGGGGGGGGGGTAAACTTGAACTGAAGCGGTGCACTCATATTTAAAATAAATACTAAATATTCAGAACCTTGTGGTGAACTGTTAGACAAGAGATTTGGTTTCCTTGATGTAACTATCTTCACCACTGTTAATAATGCCTCTTCTTATCTCTTCTGAAGGCCACACTACTGAAACTGAACTGTATTGCCAAATATCTCTCATGTCAGTGTGAGTCAAGCAAGGAAGCACAAGCAGTGCATTTTTCATTAAGCTTTCCTACAATCTACCACATTGACAAGTCTCTTTAGAAAACCACTCTAAAGAAAGCAGAGGAATTTCACCAGTTTTCACAGGCGTTAACCAAGGTAGAACATCTTTTGTGCTGCTGTGCTGATACAGAAAACCCATTAATTTTATAATCACAAGAAGAAACACCTTTTTTGATATATAGATTTTCCAGTTACTCTAAGTGTTCAGAAGGTTTTGGAGAGGGAAAAGCTTGATTATGAGTTAACTTTGTTTTATGCAATGTCTCTGGAAACAAGTCATTCTGGTAACAGCACAAAGGTTGGTCTAAGCAGGTCTTGTTCAGCTGGAGGGTTTTTGTGGAGTAGGCTGGAAAAAGAGGCCAGAGAGTAATGATTTCTCTACCTGTTTCCAGACTCTTGGTGACTTGTAACAATGCTTCTCGGCTTTACTTACTCCTCCTCCTTTCTCCTCTTTGTTTTTGAACATGGACCCTCTAGTTTGCCTCTGTCTCCTGCTGTCTATCCTTATGTGACTCAACACGACCAAGCAGTTCAAGTCTAGCCACAAATCCAGGTTAGGTCACTAATGTAATGGGGTGTGTAATATGTTACACATTTTGTACTACACTGGTTAAAGGTGAGAGCAGAGCTTTCCTCTATCTTTACAGAAAGAAGACTGAGAATTATCTGCTTATCTCACTGAAGAACTGTGGAAACCAGGTCAGTTCACCCTGAAAATATCTAAATGACAAAACCTACTTTACGGAAATCTTTTATAGCTTCTTTTGCTTTTCTTTAAATATTACTGTGAACTGCTCCAGTTGCTTGCTAGTAGGGCCAAACCTATTTCGTATGTGGTTTCCTTTCTCAGCATTGCTGTTCTTGCAACCAAATGCACCAAGAAATGCAGCAGGAGACCTGGATCTCATTTGCTGTCACTTTATTAATATAAATCCTCTGGGATTCTAAGCAATTAATACATTAACAAATCAACATGAAATAATGCAATAGCAAAACACCCTCAGACAGAGGACACATGTTGCAAAACGCTTTTGTTGTAGAGTCTATCTTGGTCTGCACTGGTTTCCTGTAGCAAAGAAACCACTGCAAGGGGCCCAGATCATGGTGCTGCCTTTCTCTGAGAACATCACTGCAGTTCTCTGGAGGCTTGTCATAAAGCAGCATCTAATTTTGTCCAGGTAAAAGGGTAGAGGGTCAGCACCCCTTTTCAGGACTTTTTCTTCATCTTCTGTTGTTTGGAAGGAAGCAGGAGCTTCCAAAGCTGAAGAAACAGGAGTCAGAGGCAGTATTTGCCATAAAAGCTATGAGTTTAAGACTTCCCTTTGTCCTAAAATCTGTTCTTCTGAGTACAGCTTGTTTCTGTGCAGAAAGCTGGCACATAAATTAAGCATCACATAAGCCCTACTGATGCCTTCATATTAGAGTGTAAATAAGATTTAAGCTGCTAATAGCCCCTTTCTAGGTCTCGACATAGGGCTGAATTTTATATGCTGGCCATGATAAGACTAGAGAAAAAAAATACAGTTGTGGTAGCAACAGTCAAGTTTAAACAGGGGACTGAATTTAAATGAAGTGAGGATTAAAAGTACAATAGCCATAGCTGAGATGTCCTGATGTCAAACACATTTCAGAAACTACATCAAAACCAGACAAGAAGTCAACAACATTTTCTGTTTGAAAACCACACATGGTGGTCCATTGAGCTGCACCAGCAATTTCCACTTTGCTGGTTGCATCTGGAAAGTCAAATACATCAGGTCGTTGTGGTGCCAGCTGACAGATCAAGGCCTCAGTCACAAAATATCTTTTCTGAAGACGGTCAGTGCAGAATAAACCCAAGCTGAGGTGTTCTGAGTTCTCAGGTACTGTAGGATCCCAAAATGCTGCTGCATCTGGGAGCTCAACCTCTTGGATTTGCAGCAGTGTGCTCAGTCCTTGGCAGCAGTGGCTAGGTGAGGGTCTCCTATGACTAGCTGCTAATTCAGTAGGCCCTGTATCACTCTGAGGTGCCCACCACCCCTCTTCTGCACGTAATTCAACTCAAGTCTGTCATTCTTTTTCTCTTTTAAAAACAAAGAGTTACAGATGAAGGGGTTGGAACAACCCAGCGTGGTTTCAGGTGGCATTCACTAGCGAGTCAGTTAGGTGTAGTGACTTGTACTCGTAATAAGCATTGATATGTGATTAATATAATTTCAGCACATTTTGCAGTCTGAGTGCTTTCCTATTATTTTTCCCATTCTGCTAACATGGAGTGTTATGCCCGCAGAAAGAAGAGTTGGCAAAGACAAAAGCACAAACAAGGGAGCTGCCAAGTGCAAGGGTAAAAGGAAGTGACAATGCAAGCAGAATGCAATGAATTATTTATCCCCTTCCCTGGATGTGGGATGGACTTTGGTGGGTGCCTAATTCAGCACATAATGAGAAGCATGGTGATGCAGGTGAGGAGCAGCACGCACTCATGGCTCAGAAAGTCACAGCATTCCAGGAATGAGCCAGCTCCAATTGGAATCTCTCTTCTTCACCTGCATTTGGGCCTTTGGTACTGTCCAAGTGATAACCCAGCTCATTATACCCACGCTGTGATCTTTGCAGCTTGGCCAAGACCCACTGTCAGCACCAAGACTGCACAAAACCAAACCAGGCACTGAAGAGGGCTTTTTTCCAAGTCACTTTCACCACTTAAAATGATGAAGAAGGAATGAGAAATGATCAGAGTAGAAGTCATGTTTTTGCTAAATGTCATGTGATCTTTTAATACCTCTGCCCCCAAATTACTTGATGGTATCCATGCTACCTCATATATTGTTAGGCAGGTACAAGTCTGATGTGAAACAGGAAACAGGATAAAGGATAAAGTCTGATGTGAAACAGGAAATAGGATAAATGGTCCTTGCCTGCCGTGTCTGCTGTGTCCTGCTGTGTCCACTGGAAACATCAGATTACCCATCAGGTAATCTGGGCCAGGTTTTAATAGAGGCAAATGGGACTCATCCATTCAGATGGATTAATTAGTATTCACCTTAATCTAGATTTCACTGTGCTCATTTGGTTTATTCATTCTCCAGCTCCATGTTGTCTAGGGGGTAGATGAGGTTCATTTAACTTTTTATTTTCAAAAACAGAAGAGTGAATCTGAGGTTTTACGAGAACTAGTGCCACCATTTCAGAGCTTTGTGGTGAGTGAGTGAGGGCTTCTGCTAAACCTGAGCAACACAAGGCCCCAGAGGTGAACACAATCACATACCTCTAATAGCCCCTGTATGTAAAACTAAAACACAGGCAGCGCGCATTAAGAGGGGATGTGAGTCCCAAATCTTTTTTCCTGTACTCATGGATTGCCTTGTTACTGATGGATGCTTACAGATGTTTCAGAGAGAAAAATGACAAAGCTCTGAATTTCTTGTTTGATGCTGGAGCTGCTTAGAGAGAGAAAATATGGTAGAACAGTGAAAATGAGGAAGATGTCTTTATGCTCACTATAAACATCTTTACAGATGGAATAAAGTAATTACTGTACTGGAGCACATTGGTGCTGTGTTTGTGCCAGTCCCCCCTCTCTGACAGTGATGTGGAGATAAGTCTGGTGGGATTGAGAGGCAAGCTCCAGAGAACAAATAGCAGCCAGGTGTGGAGCCTGTCTCCAGCCATGGCCAAGAGCAGCTGTGAAGGAGCATTTAGGTATGTGCTCTGGTGCATTTTCATGTTCGAAGACATCCCAGGCTACAGGTGGTACCTGGGCTTTAATGGCCCCTTAGAGGACTTTTGTCCTAGAACTCAGCTGTTGGGGGTATTTTCACTGTATAATTATGTATTATTTTATATCCATGATATCCAGTGTATAATCATATAGCTAAACTCCACTTAGGGTAGAAAGTACCTTCCTTTTTTTGAGGCCACTGCACTGGCAGCTCCTATGTCTCCTGCATCAGCACAGCACCAGCTGCTACTGACAAGGAGAAAAATGGCTGCTACTGCTGAACCCAGGACACCTGGGGAGCATCACTGAGCATGGCCCAGACACCCAGGGCTCTAAAAAGCTTTTCCTAGGTGTCAGTTTCTGGAGCTGAAGATTCTGCCCTGCTTATTCATCCCTTGCTGGGAAGCTCTGGTCACATTTGCTTCTCCTCTTTGGATCTCCTTTCTTTGAAGTTGCCGCAGTTCAACAATGCTCTTTTTAGAGCCACATGGTGCGGGGGTGGGGCAGGTATATGTGTTTGCAGGTGGCTGATCACTGGTTTATATCATGGTGTGGTGCCCGTTTCTGGTTGGTTCTCTCCCACTTTCCAGGTGATTTCTTGTATCCTGTATGTAAATGCAGTCTCTCCAACATCTGTTAACATTTGCAGCCTGATCTCAGTTACTCCATTTAAAGTGTGCGCTGGCATTTGTCAGGGTGATGAAGGGGAAATGCTCATAACTTCAGTCTGCTGGCTGAGAGCTTGAGGGGTGCCACATACAGCTGATATGAGAAAAGAGAGAAAAACAGAGCTTCTTTTGATGTTTTGCAATGGGGGAAGTGCTTTGGAAGCCCTCAGTATTTCCCTGCTGGGTAGCTGCTGCAGTGGCCTGGGTAAGTTACTGGTTTTACATTTCTGCCCCAGGCTGCTTGTGGCTGGGGCAAAGAATTTTTTCTCTTCAGTGTCTTGTGCCATTTTGATTGTCTTGAGCATGCGACGTGTCAGCACTTTTGTTGGACCCCTTATTTCCTGCGTTTGGTCCCTTTAAAAAGCCAGAAGAAAAAATATTAACCGATATCAGCTTCAGACGTTTTTGAAGTTGATGCTAGACTCATGTTTGCATTTCCTTCAAGAGCTGCCCTTTGCCACATGAACAAACTGATGATGTTGCAGAGCATCTGCACAATTATGTTTGAATATACCCTGACAAATCCACGGCATGAAGTGAAAAGGGCAAAAGGTTAGAATAAAAATGGCTTAATAAAAGGAATCATTGCCATAATCTGTTCAAAACTGCACAAGGGAAATGCAGCACTGCTGAAAACATTCGCCATGAAAAAAATCTTGATTTGTAAAAAAAGTTGGTGCAAAGAGGTGGATGTAGTTACAACCCCATGTGTAAAACTAGCTGAGGATCTGACCATATACCTTTGTCTGATCTTTAAGAATGAGATCATTTTTGCCTCCTGGCAAGGCTTAGATAACCAGGGATTTACCTCATAGCTTTTGTTGTCCCGATATCTGTGCAGTTGTTCAGTTTCATGACACCGTTTCCTTCTAACAGCAGAGCTTATGGGGCTCTATCATTTCAGGCTTGAATTTTTTTCCCCTGAAAACAAATGTGAAACTCCTCCCCCATATCTGGCTATAGGCCAGTCTGCTTAGTGCAGGGGAAAGGATGGTGGTGAGCTGGTACAAGCAGCTCAGAGCAGGAGCACTGGCTGGGACCTGTCGTTGCTGGAGTCAGTATGCAGGAGTGGGATGCGCTGTCTGGGTTCATCTCCTCAGCCCCCAGGAAAAGCATGTAGTCTTTGTTAAAAAACCCAAACCCACGTCCTTGTTGGCAAATAGAGCTCCCAACACTGCAGACTTCCAAGATGGGGTTCAAAGCTTTATTTTTTTCAATTCGTAAGTAGCTGTGAAGTGATTGTCTGTGCTGGCACACAATCGGTGTGGGAAACCAGAGAATGGAGGCTTCCAACAAGAAAAAAACCCCTATGTAATCCAATAGAAATTGCTAGCTGCTGTGACAGTTTTTCATATTTTTAATCTCTATGGATGTTGGTTTTCTCTTGCTCAAGCTGATGTCACTCTGCCAAATTTGCATAAGGCAAGGGAAGACTGCACACTTCCCTTCCTGTGTTGAGTATGATGGTATGCTATGAAGCTGAGGGTGGAAGCAATAGTACCTGGCTATGAATCAAAATTTACTTAAAGAGAAATTACTTCAATAAACTTTTTTTTTCAAAGGCTAGTGATTGATTTGTGGCACTTCATAGACTCCCAGACTGATTTGTGATGGAAGGGACCTTAAAGCTCATCCAGCTCCAAACCCTGCCACGGGCAGGGACACCTTCCACTGGAGCAGCTTGCTCCAAGCCCCTGGCCTTGAACACTGCCAGGGATGGGGCAGCCACAGCTTCTTTGGGCACCCTGTGCCAGCACCTCAGCACCCTCACAGGGAAGAGCTTCTGCCTATTATGTGGCATTCATACCAGAACTGTGTAGCTAAAACAGAAATGATGCTCCAGTTTTCAGCTCATTAGATACTGGTAAAGGCCCAAGAGAGCTGCTTTGCTGTGTTTGCATGTGAAGCTGAACCTATTCACAGCATGTTTAGTCCAGGAAGCTGACAAAAAAATCTTGCCAATGGGTATTTAATTCAAATTGGTACCTGGGACAGGAAAAGTCATTATTTCTCTCGAGTTAAGTTTGAGGACTCTCAGAATAAGAAACTGAGGCAGCTTCAGGGTCTGTCACCAGTCTGAGATAAAAGTGTGTTAGGGATGTGGTTACCCACAGGAAGATGTCATTCAGCTGGCCACCTGAGTCCATGGAATTGGAGGTTTTGGGACTAAACTGAACTGAAGACAAGCTGAGCTTAAACAAGACTGCGATGTGATCAGACTGTTCTTCTTCTCTCAGACAGCTTTAGTTTGAAATTGGGAATTATTACTGAAAAGGAAATGTACTTGTGGCTCATAGAGTTTTCATCAGATGCACACAAGGGGTCACATCAGTTGTGCCTTGATCTCCAAATGGGAGAAGGCAGAAGCTGGACATGAAGGTCCCCCATCAGGCAGGAGGGGTTGTCCCCCTCTTCCTGTCCTCCTCAGCATGGCAGGTGACTTCCAGCAGCTGCCCCTCAGGCAGGGGGATGCCCACTCTCCATGGAGGCATTTGGAGACAAGGTCCTCTCAGCTTTCCATTGATCTTTGCCTGCAAATAGCTCTACTTAATTTTCTCCCTCTTCAGTGGGGTGATATTCCCGTTTCAGCCGCACAGAGACAACAGACACTACAGTATTATTGTATTATTGCAATAGCCACTTTTTTCTTCTTTTTATTCCCCCCCCCCCCCCCCCCCGAGATACCTGTTTTATGTCACATTTGTGGTATATTGGCACTTCTTCCCTGATTTCCAAAGTAGGCACTAGGCTTAGGACTGTAATGTATTACTGTAAGTCTGTAATGGAGCCATCATTCAGGTAGAGTACACTAATGATTTAATATATTTCTTAGAGATTGCTTCCTGTTGCTTTTTTGACAGGATAAAGCAAATCCGATGCGCATCATGTGCAAGCTTCAAAAGCAGACACTGGTATTGCATGGGTTTAATCCTCATCTGAGTTACACAGCACAAAATACGCAGAATTTGTCTGACCTAGGGACTTGGCAGTTGCATGTGTACCAGGTTTGTTACACAAATGTTATCCCTGCACCATGCGTTGGGACAGACATGGCCAGAGATGAAGTAGGTCCCACAAAGCAAATGGCATTTCTTTGGAATCAGGACAACTTACTTGGCATTGGAGCAAGCTGCTCATGTTTCGCCTTGGCTCGCCCCAAAACCTCCCCTAAAGAGAATAAAATTTGTGAAATAAAAAAATTATTCTCACATGAAAGACTGGATGTAAAAAAATCTGTTTTCTATATTCTAACATTGGAACAATACTTTAGTGAAGAATTTCTGAGAAAATTAAGACTAGTTTTCACCTCGAGGAGAAACTTCAGCCAGAGACTAGATTTGGACAAGTTTTAGGTAGGTAAATCCAAAAAAGAGCTAGATCTGGCAAGAGCCAGATCATTGACTCAGGCATTTAACGCCTCAGCTCTCGTCCCTCTCTGAAGTAAGGTGGTCTGAAGCTTTGTCCAGAAGTATGAACAAGGTATGGTGACCCTTGGAGCCCTTCACTGCCCAGGCCAAGAATGAGCTCAGTGGAAATGCCAGCATGTGGAGGCAACATGGCACTGTCAGAATTTTAGGGGTTGCCTTTTTTCTGTCCTTATGGACAATCCATCAAATTAGTATTTGTAGAAATTCAGGCTGCAAATGAAATTTGTGCTGCTTGAAGAGGCCAGAGAGCTCATCTATTCTAGAAATACAAAAATATTAATAATAACATTGATATTTCTTCTCAGCCAGTGTCATAATGGTGTTTAAAGTGATGGACCACAGCTCTTGAATGACAAGATGACAGTTTTCCTATATATTTCAATTTGAAAGTACTCTGCAACTGAATTCCAGTGGAAGATTGAGATTGCTTGAGGTTATCTGCATTTGCTTTAGAAATACAGAAGTGTTTTAAAGGATGCCTGCAATAATATGAAGAACTGCACTTATGGAGGAGAATATCACCTTACTGTTGAGAGTTCATGGTGTCTTCAGTCCTTATTCAAAGCAACACAAAAAACTATTTTCAATTTTAGTAGCAAACCTAAGAAAACTGACATTAATGCTTTTAAAACGATACTCAAAACCCACAGAAAATGGAATCTAGGAAAGAAAACAATAACTAATATGGTTTAGCAAGGTACAAGTGACCTATGTCATGGCACTGCAGGACTACAGAGGCAGGCAGCTCTAAGTATCTCAGTTGGGGTAGGAGCACCCAGCCCAGTTAGAGCAGAGCAGGATTGATATTCCCAATAAAATGCTGAGCAAGGGTTATTTTAGCCGTAAATTTGTAACACCTGAGTGGCCCTTTGTGCAAGGATCCTCCTGAACTATATTTAAAACAATGCCTCCAGCTGTTTCAGCACCAGCACCATCATCACAATGTCATTTATACAGAGTGTTTTGAATAGGGAAATACAGAAGCATGATGTCACAGTTTTAGAAAGCTGGAAGGGAGTATTAACATCATGTGCTTAGGCAGACGCTAGCAACACTCCCAATGCAGTACTGGGGAGGTGAGGTGATGGCCTCATCCTGCAGTGCTCTTTGTTCACAGAGTTGACACATCACATTCGGCTGTTTTAAAACACATCAGGCATTGGAACAGGCTGCCCAGGGCAGGGCTGCAGTCACCATCCCCGCAAGTGTTCACACACTGTGCAGACGAGGCCTCAGTGCCATGGGTTGGTGGTGGCCTTAGCAGTGCTGGGGAATTTTAAAGGTCTTTTCCAGCCTGGTTGATTCTATGATTCTATGACTTTTCTATCCTTGAGCCGTTAGCAAACCCTAACAATATTATTGTTTGTCATCAATGAAAACATTAAATGGTTCCAAGTCTGGCATGGCAGGAACGCAGTGGGAATAGTGACATGACACCCACAATCTCCAGCTGCATTTTAGGACCTGTCAATCTGCCAGCTGTTAATCCATGTTAATCTGTGTGGAAGGAGGATTGAGATTCAGGAGCATGGCTTGCTGTAAAAGAGGGGTCATGTGGGAATTCAGTGTGCTCTAATTTCTGCACACTAAATTCCTCCCTTTAATGGGTTTCTCTTTGTTTTCCAAGTGTCCCTACAGACACTTGTAGTCCCTATTGACTCTGCTGTGAAATATCGCCTTTTGGGGGGGCTGTGTAGAGTGGATCTAAGAGAGACTAAACCTGGAGGGCGGGTGGCCTCCCAAGCAGGAGGTGGAGCTTGATTAAACTGTTGCTTTTGCCTTTGTTTCTGTGTAACCAGTGAATTGAAAGGATTCATTTTCCAGAAAAATTATGTTAAAAATAAGCCCTAGAACTGCATCCTGTAGCAGATTAGAAAGAGGAAGGAATGGTTGTTTCTTTTTTTCCTTTTCATGTAATGTTGGTTTTTACACAGTCTCAAGCTTCAGGAAGCATCACGTGTTTGTGCTGGCTTTAGAGCAATTTGGGAGCTGCTCAATTTTTCATCCTGGGGTACTTGCTGTAGCATGGCACACTTTGATTTCTAACTTCTTCACTTGAGCTAAGTTAAGTTTTATTTGAGCTGCAATGTAAAACTTTAATATTTAGACAATATATGTGCCCTTGAGTGTTTCTGTGTGACCCATTGAATACATCTTAAACATTGTTTTGAAAGATCTCTGCCTTAGTGAAATATTTAGTACTGGTATTGATGTTGTCCACTCATTTGCCCACATCAACTGAAATAATTGTTTCATCCTGAGCCAAAAGTATTGCCTTCTCACAAGGGAAAAGAAAAAGTGCATATGTGTGCGTGTGTGTGTGTATGTAAAAAATATATACATAGACACATGAATATGTATATGTATATATATATTTATGTGTGTATATATATGTATATATCTGTATGTATGTGTCTGGTGCTCTCTGTGTTTACATACATATTATGTATAATATATAATATGTGTATATTATGTGCATATATGTAATATATACATATAAATTATATAAAATATATATGCATGCACACACACACAGAGCACCAGAAAGAGCTGATGCACTGAAGTCTTTTTGAAAGATTAGCAAGCTGCTCAGCATGGTCCTGTATAAATCAGCCTCATGCTGAGCAGATGCAGCCATGCAGAAAAATCAGGGAGTTAAATTGTTCAGTGTCTGTTGGGAGGGAAGAGAACCTGAAAGGGAAGCTGAACTCTTTTATGTTCTCCAAATGTAAGGAAGATGGGGATTTGTAAAACAGAATATATTATTAAAATTCATTATGGGGTGCTTCTGCTTTTTATGAGCCCTTTTCTGAATTCCTGTCCTGTGTTAAAAACACAAATGCAGAAGTCAACAACCCCCAAGATGATGTGGTATAATACAAAAAAATTAGGGAAACATCTGTAGGCACGACTGAGGGTCCCACTGTATTACATGCTGCATGGGAATGGAAGCCTATGCCTGGAAGGTTTTGTATTCTACATAGACAAGATAGCAAATGAGAAGCCAAATAGGGAAAAAGGAGCCACATTAGTCACTGTCTCTGTCATTTCCCTGCTCTTATCATGTTATTTAAGGGCGTGAAGCCTGAGAAGCAATTGGAGCATCTTTGGCTGCATGTGACTGTCACTGTACCAAGTAATCCTACTTCTTGCAGCTCTCAGGCTATAGCATGTCTCTGGGTTAGACAAAGGCTGCTTCAGGCTGAGTCACATGACTTGAGAGGAACATTTCCCTTCCATCCCAAGTAAAAACCTGGAATTGGAGGAAAGTGAAAATGTAAATCATAGCAGTACATTCATACACAGGATGTTTATAGAAACAGAGATCTCTCCTTTTTTTCTTTTTTTTTTTTTTTTAAGGTAAACAAAACAAGCTTATTTTCCTTTTTAAAAGGAAAAGGAGATCTTAAAGCAGTCTTCCTAAAAGAAACCTGGAGAGGGGCTTTGGATAATGGCCTGTAAGGACAGGCTAAGGGGAATGGCTTTAACCTGCCACAGGGGAGACTGAGATGAGCTCTTAGGCGGAAGCTCTTCCCTGTGAGGGTGCTGAGGCGCTGGCACAGGGTGCCCAAAGAAGCTGTGGCTGCCCCATCCCTGGCAGTGTTCAAGGCCAGGTTGGATACAGGGGCTTGGAGCAAGCTGCTCCAGTGGAAGGGGTCCCTGCCCGTAGCAGTGGTTGGAGCTGGATGAGGTATCTTCCAACACAAACCAGTCTGGGATTCTGGGATTCTATGGAAACTCCCCAGATGCAGGTATGTTTGAGGTGCGTGAGGTTGGTCCTTAGCTGAACTATATATTTGCTTCTGTTTTCCCTTATCATTTGTGTTTGGAGCAGACTGCACCTGCATCTGAAAGCATTGCACATTGTGTACTCTATGAGAAGATACAATAAGCTGCACTTGAGAGCTCCTTCACTAATGTTTAATCTATTAATGTAAGAGTGGACTTTGTAATTCCTGTTATTGAAAAACAGCTATCGGGGGGGGGGCTTTCCAAGCCTCCATCACAAAGACCTTGAAGCATGTCTGGTGTGAGAAGAGAGGCACGTGCTATCTGAATGTCCCCAGCACAAGGCTCCTGTGAGGTTCCTCTGAGTTCCTGCTCTTTCATGGGTGACACAGGCGCACCAGAGCCATCCTTAAGGAGAACAGAGGGGACAGAACACAGATGATGACAGAACAATCTTATTTATAGCTTAACTCAAGCAGTGAGAAGGATCTGTTTGGTGTGTGAAAGGGGAGTGAAATCACACTCCCCCCCTCAGTCCCTTTGTGCAGAGCAGTTCTAGCTCAGGTTTGGCTCTGCAGAGCTTCTCTATCACCTTAACCACTCCTGATTGCCTTAGGAGACAGTTCCTACAGTTTTTCCAAGGCAAACATGCAGCCTGGCCCTGTGCCTTGCTTCAAAAGTGCAATTTGATCCTTCAGCCTGACACTTGTACCATTTGTATGTTGGTTTTGTTGTTAATTCTCATCTTCCCCCTGCCTGCCAATTGTGGGTTATTGCAGCAGTTTGGAAATCGACTCCTTAATCTTTCATGTTGTTAAGAGAATGCTGGTAACGTCACTTCCCACTTCAGAGAGAGACCAAGGAGAAAATGATTACTGCACTAAAATGTGATACTTGCTAAATAGGGAGCAGATCAAACCCCTGTCAGCTAGCTTTTCTGCTTCAGAGCTGAGTGGGGTGGGGAGACTCAGCCTTTCTTAGCTGCTTTGCTATTTTCTGATGAGATTGCTAATATCTACAGCTATCACTGGTAAAATGCTCAGAGTAAAAGCCATAAATTACTAGTGCTATTCATGAGGTGGCCCAGTATTTAGAACAAGCAGTTCTTGCCTAAGCATAAAGAAAACCTGTATCTGCTGGTGGACTACGCAGAGCTCATGGAGAAAAGTAGCATGAAATTTAACTAATTGGATCCACCGTAATTCAGATGTATCAGTTGCTGGAGCAGTGACACATCCAGGTGTAAGGAAAGGTAGTTATTTTGTAAGATAAAATTAAGATGTCCTGCTTTACTACTTGGCTCCACTTCCAACCTAATCAACTGTCAGTTGAGATTCCTGATCTGGAACTAGACAAGTTCCCAGATAACTGTCACTGCTAGCAGAGGAATAAAGATGAATCTTAAGCAACTAATATGGGCAAATAACATGTTTAGGAAGAAACTTTGTCATTAGTGTCTTCTGCCCATGTACTTCAGCTGGAAGTAGCTGAGTGCATCTTGATGCTCTTGGCAATATTATTCTCTCTGGGAGGCAGTCAAATGCCTGCTTTCATGATAAGTAATTTCTTTTGTTGCTTATCCAGGGATCTGCTGGAGCACATAACCACCTCCATAGTGTGTTTTCAGATTCACTGCCAGAATTAAAATAAGGATGCCTTTAAGGCAGAGATGAGATGCATGACTCTCTGAGACCAGGACGTGTAGGACTATTTACACCAGTTGTGAGCACTCTGGCTGTGGGGTGTATTGGTTTAATGATGCTGGGTTTTAGTAGTTGTATGTGACATTTAAGGTTCGGATTGGTTATGTTTTCCTTGGCCACTCTATGTCCTTGCACTTTTCTTAGTTTTCTGTGGCACTTCATCCAGGTTTGGACGAGGGGAGTATAAGAGAGATGCTGATGAACTGGAGCAAGGCCACTGGAGGACAGACAAGATGGTAAGGAAATTTGAAGAGGCAGCCAAGGGAACTGGACCTGCTTGAAGGAGAATTGATATCTACTTTCTGGCAGCAATGAGGAAGAGCAGGCTCTTTGCTGGTGTGCACTGCAGAAAAATAACAGGCAGGGAACATAAATTGAAGCAAAGGACCTGAGATAAGTGAAAATGTTTTTCATTTAGGGTGTAATTAATCACAAGAACAGAAACCTGCAGAGCTGCAGAGACCTCACTGACCTTGGAGGTCTTCAGCTCCCACCAGGGTAAAGCACTGAGGGTCATGGTCTGAAATCTGAGAGCAGCAGAACTGGATATCCCTCTAGGCTCCTTGCATGCTGGAAGAATTGCTGGTTCTACAATGGTTTATATTTAAGCTTGGCTCTGTTCAGCATCATTCAAGTTTAATTAGGACTGGGATCAGAGCAGAAGGGAAGACAGAATGACAAATGCTGCTTCTTTCTGGTTTTTGATTTTAATATTTTGTGTCTGCCAAAATAAGACAACTTAGGCCACTTTGCTTTAAAAACCTTATGTGGGAGAGTGCCTACCTGATGTTCCCGCATGTCCTGGTTTCAGCCAGGATAGAGTTAATTCTCCTTCTAGTAGCTGGTGCAGTGCTGTTTTTTGGCTTCTGGCTGAGAACAGGGCTGATAACACACTGATGTTTTAGTTGTTACTCAGTAGCGCTTAGCCTGATCAAGGCCATTTCAGTCTCACGCTCTGCCAGTGCGGAGGGGCAAGGGAAGCTGGGAGGAAGCAGAGACAGGATACCTGACCCAAAGTAGCCAAAAGGGTATTACATATCAGAGCACATCATGTGCAGGATAGAAACTGGGGGGCAGATCACGGCTTGGGTCGGGCTGGGTATCAGTCAGTGGGTGCTGAGCAGTTGTATTGGGCAGCACCTTTGTTGGTTTGGGGGGTTTTGTGCTTTATATCTTCCTCCCCCCCTTTTTTTTTCCTTTCCTTTCCTTTCCTTTCCTTTCCTTTCCTTTCCTTTCCTTTCCTTTCCTTTCCTTTCCTTTCCTTTCCTTTCCCTTTCCCTTTCCCTTTCCCTTTCCCTTTCCCTTTCCCTTTCCCTTTCCCTTTCCCTTTCCCTTTCCCTTTCCCTTTCCCTTTCCCTTTCCCTTTCCCTTTCCCTTTCCCTTTCCCTTTCCCTTTCCCTTTCCCTTTCCCTTTCCTTTTTTCCCCTTATTATTATTATGATTATTATTATTAATAGTAGTATATTATAACTTCTTTTAATTACTAAACTGTTGTGGGAGTGAGCAAAGGGCTGTGTGGTGTTTAGTTGGGGTTAAACCATAACACCACATCAGAATCATCATCTTTGTTTTCCTAATGGCAGGACGGAAACGTCATCAATGACTGAGCAAGCAAATTTGTCTTGTTTTGAAAATAATAACACAAATGAAAATTATACATCAAATACAAATGAAAACACATAAAATTCAGAACCAAGGTAACACATTGTGGGAGGAGCAGGGTCAGTCCAATGAGTTGCCTTGGTAAAATTTATCTGAATCTCTCAGTGTGAATAAAGGAGCTGGCAAAGTTTACCTGCAGCAATTTGGACAGAAGACCTACTCCTGACCTTGCAACCATTTTGCTAGGAGGCTTGGGTTACCCCCGCAGAACCACACCAGCAGCACTGGGAACCACAATGCATAGAAACCAGCCATAGTTTGGGAATTCACCTTTTATTTTCTATCTTCTCCACACGTGAGAGTTTCTTTCCTATGAACTCAGTGAAACAGACATGTAAGAGTCATCTTCAAAGAACAAACCTACTGGGAAGTAAGTTTCCCTTCTAATTGATTTAAATAAGGAATAAAAAGCAGAAGGTTCTGCATGTAGCTAGAGCTCAGATCAGTTCTGTCACACGCTGTACTACATACCTCATTAATATTACATCTGTGAAAGTTTGATTCTAAGATATCAGATCTAGAAGGTATTTTATGCCTATGAAAGCTGGAGGTGACTGTAGTCAACAGAGGAACATGTTTATGGTACCTAAATACTGATGGAAAATTCTCAGACTTCGGAACATGGCAGGGAATGTTTGCTGCAGGACTGAATCCGTATCTGTGTAGAATATGGTGATACTGCTCCAAGTGAACTCCCTGCAAGAACACCTCTGGAGCAATATCATACGGAGTCTCCTTTAAATCAGATTTCTTTCAATGTTCCAAGTAAATACAGCAATCAAGTGCTGCAGAGCTGCGTTGGTGTGTGTGTAGAGGGCCTGCAGTTCCCTCCCATGAGCAAGAAAAATGATTCTAAGTATCCTGTTTTGTTCTTGCATCTTCCAGATGTGCTCTGGTGCCATCCTGGGCGGTCTGGAGGAGCTCTGCCAGATAAAAAAAGCTCCTACAGAAGCCATTTTAACACACTTCTCCTCTGTTTTACTGTAGTAGGTTAGTTAAAATCAAAAGAACTCTTCTGGGGGAAATACTCATTTTATGTTCTACTTGGGTTTAAAATAAAAGATGAAATGATCTCTTGGTTCTCTCCAGTTTATTGTTTCTTACAGGTATAGAACAGCATCTTACAGAACATTCATGAGTGAGAGGGAATTTGCTTTTGTGCTATTTAAAAACCTATCAAGCGCAAACCATCACCACAATTACACACTTAATCTAGGTGTGAGATTTGTATGATGAGGCTATGTGAATATGTATTCCTCCCCATGTGCATGCATCTGTCTTTATAGAAAATAAAAGCTTATCCATTTAAAATTTAAGTATTTCAAGCATAAAGGATTGAAACTGATATAAAAGCTGAAATTGCAAAAAGAAACTCTCTCCTTAGATTTGGGATGTAGATTGAACCTCCCCGTCTTTGCTGATAAGGACCCTGATTTTGCTGCTGTGGAAGCAACTTGATTTCTAGCCCAGGCTGACAGTCTGCTGCAGTGAGCAAAGATTCTGTTTCTGTCTATAAGGAGAACCCTAAGGTTTGTAATTTGGACATTTTTTCTGTACTAAATTTCATGCCAAATATTGAATACAGAGGTTAAAACTACTGCAGAAACTCCTAGGGACATCATTGTTTTCAGACACAAGGAGACAGGTTGGTTCTGCTGAAATGGCTGGAATTCAATCTCCTGCTTGTGCTCAGTATTCAGGTGTTCTCAGATGCTGGTGAAGCTGCATCATCTTGAAGGTTAAATGCTTCACCAGCCAGTAACACATCAATATTTCCAGGGTTCATTTACACCCGCTGATCATTTGTATAATCATCTAGACATTAAGTTCCTTGGGTGGCAGCAATGGGTGACAAATGCACTTGTACAGTAAAAGAAAATGGATATATTCTTGTGTTTTCTTGGGAACACTGTCAGTCTCTTATATACTTTATTTTAGCTATGATTAGCTGCAAAGGCAGATGCCTCTGACTTCTTGTTTGCACTGGTCTGGGCCCATTTTTCTCAGCTGTCTGTGGGTGTTGCACTCACCAGTGTTGCCAGGTCTGACCCACAAGCATTGAGGAGCTGAGGACTTTGGTGATGTGCACAAACCATGGTTAAGGGCTGTGTACATTGAGGTGGCTGAGGTTTACTGCTGCTACAACTGAAAGACATCTTTCAGAGAAAGCAATGACAACAAAAAATAAATGTTTGCCCAAGAGATAAATGAATAAAAGTTTCTTCCATCACTTTTTCAATACAAAGAGAAGAGATGTTCTGGAAATCCTCTGTGGACTTTCTCATTTGGTGACATGTTCCCTTCCCTGAATTTTTCATTTGATCGCATGTACCCTTTTTATTGTTAGATTATATTTTGCTTTCATCACTCTGCATATTTCTCTTTTTTTTAAATTTGAAGGCTAATTTAAAAGAATGAGACATCATTGAACTCCATCAGGTCTACAATACTGGTCAAGTAATTTTGGATTTGTAGGAAATACTGTTTTCAGCTTTAACTTTATTGATTCAGTGGCAGAACAAGTCAAGTACTTCTCACAACTCTTTTCAGGTTATGTTTATTTCCTTTTAAGCAGTTGTTTTAAAGATAAGCTAATTTAGGAGATAGGGATCTCAGAGTGTAATCATAATCCATCCCAAGATGAAGCCCCTGTGCCAGTCAGGAATGACTTCCCGGTCCAGTTTCCGTTCAGCCAGCACCTGACCAGATAACGTATGGTAGCATTAGGGACCATCTATTTTGTTCGCTAGAGAATATACATGGATTTTTTTTCTACGTCTGGCAGCTAGAACAGAATTTTCCTTCCAGCTGCACTGAACATGAAGTAGTCCATTGTGGTGCTCATGATTATAGCTTTAGGATGGGACATTACGGCAAACCAACTCCTATTCAGATCTGTGTGCATGGGGGTCATTTTTAGCCGAACACAACCCACAGTACAATGCAACCTAATAAACAGATGCAGAAATAAGAAAGTGGGCTTTGGATTCTCAAAGTTTTGTGATGTTGGCATCAGCAATTTTAGACGTAATATTTGGATTCGAATTCTCATTCACTGCTGATTAAGATTCAGGTTTCTGAATTCTTGCAAGCTTGAGTATACATTTTTTTTTTCGCCCAGCTTATTGCTAGATTCCTGTTTTGGGATAATCATGATTTATGGTTCACTTGTGCGAACCTAAGTGATTAAGTCATTAAGTACGAACATGGATGGTGTTTGCACATACTACACTGATATAATGGCCCAGCTTATAGACAACAAGAAACTCTGGCTATAATGGGAACTGTGCCATTGCCTTTACTGAGTGCAGGATCTCAGTATGCAAAACTTCAGCTTTTCATGGCAAATATTGAATACAGAGTTTAAAACTACTGCAGAAACTCTAGGGACAGGAGCCATTCATGTGTCTGCAGAACAAAAGAAAGATGAATATGCTACTTCACCTGTACATAGCTTTTAAATTGAAAGTTTATAATTTTGACTGAAATGCACTCAGTTCATGGTAATTTTAGGACATACTCACTTACTGCTCAGCTGCAAACAGTCTCCAAAGTTGTGACACAGTTGTATTGCTTTTTCACTTGATTCTGTATATTAAATACTAAAGCAAATCAACCAACCAAGAAATTATGTGTTCTAGTAACCAGATAACTCACTGTGTTTAGAAAGCTCTCTTGCAATTTTAATACATCCTAGAGTAAAAGCAATTTGTAATTAGTTTAAACTGATGTAAGTAATTTCCATTGAAGATCACAAATTGTATACAGGTGTGTTTCCCCTTTTCTTTCTCCTTTATTTGAATAGTTACTAGAGCTAGTCTCATAAGATACTTTTTTTGTCAGTTAAGCTGCAGTGACTGTTAATGGCATACTCTGGATTACAATTTTCATTAGAAAAGCTTTGGAACAACTTCAAGAAGACTGCACCCATTTGCAGGTACCTTCACAAAGCTCTGCTGTCTAGGGACGCCCTCACCAGCAGGAGCATTCTGCACACTTTGGCCAGCTGAACTTTGTGCTCTTCACATTCAGCAAAATATTTGTGTATCTGTTTGTGTATTTTGCTACTCAACCAGCTCTGGCTGGCATCGACCTCTAGAGTAGAGCATTGCTAGCCTGAACTCAGCGTAGGAAATGGAATGGCTCCCTTTTCTCTCTGTAGCCCCAGTGACTGGGATCCTCTGCTAGAGGATATATCTATTGCTAGATGTATGCCTCCACTGGGCTGGAGCAGTTTTATTTATCCGTGCCCTTGATAGCTGTATTACCTGTTATCCTTAATTACTGTGGAGCACTGTCCAGAATAACTTGTGCATTCACACTCATTTCTTCATTATTTGTGTTGTCTGAAATCTAACTTTTTGTCCTTCTTGCCAATTCTGACATTTTTACAATGGCAGTGTTATTTCTTAACCATTTTGGAGCCTTGAGAGATGCCCAGCAGGAATTAGTCATTACTTCTGGCTAACCAGTTTAACACGATGGCCTGGCTGCCTTCTGTGTGAAATGAAGTTCAGCAAATCACAGAATCACAGAATCCCAAGGGTTGGAAGGGACCTCAAAAGATCATCTAGTCCAACCCCCCTGCAAGAGCAGGGTAACCTACAGTACATCACACAGGAACTTGTCCAGGCGGGCCTTGAATATCTCCAGTGTAGGAGACTCCACAACCCCCCTGGGCAACCTGTTCCAGTGCTCTGTCACTCTTACAGTAAAGAAGTTCTTCCTGATGTTAATGTGGAACTTCCTATGCTCCAGTTTACACCCATTGCCCCTTGTCCTATCACTGGATATCACTGAAAAAAGCCTAGCTCCATCATCCTGACACCCACCCTTTACATATTTGTAAACATTGATGAGGTCACCCCTCAGTCTCCTCTTCTCCAAGCTAAAGAGACCCAGCTCCCTCAGCCTCTCCTCATAAGGGAGATGTTCCACTCCCTTAATCATCTTTGTGGCTCTGCGCTGGACTCCTTCAAGCAATTCCCTGTCCTTCTTGAACAGAGGGGCCCAGAACTGGACGCAATATTCCAGATGCGGCCTCACCAAGGCTGAGTAGAGGGGGAGGAGAACCTCTCTTGACCTACTAACCACACCCTTTCTAATGCACCCTAAGATGCCATTTGCCTTCTTGGCCACAAGAGCACATTGCTGGCTCATGGTCATCCTCCTATCCACCAGGACCCCCAGGTCCCTTTCCCCTTCGCTACTTTCCAGCAGGTCACCCCCCAACCTGTACTGGTACATGGGGTTGTTCTTCCCCAGATGCAAGACTCTACACTTGCCCTTGTTAAATTTCATCAAGTTTCTCCCCGCCCAACTCTCCAGCCTGTCCAGGTCTCGCTGAATGGCAGCACAGTCCTCTGGTGTGTCAGCCACTCCTCCCAGTTTTGTGTCATCAGCAAACTTGCTGAGGGTGCACTCAGTTCCCTCATCCAGGTCATTGATGAAAATATTAAACAGCACCGCTCCCAGCACCGACCTCTGAGGAACTCCACTAGTCACAGACCTCCAGCTAGATTCTGCGCCATTGACCACAACTCTCTGCCTTCTTCCTTTCAACCAGTTCTCGATCCACCTCACTACTTGATCGTCAAGCCCACACTTCTTTAGCTTATCTATGAGGATGCTATGGGAGACAGTATCAAATGCCTTACTGAAATCAAGAAAAACTACATCCACCACTCTACCATCATCCCTCCACCTAGTCACTTCCTCATAGAAGGCTATAAGGTTGGTCATACATGACTTCCCCCTCATAAAACCATGTTGGCTGTTCTTAATGACCCCCTCATCCTTGATATGCCTAGTGATGGAGTCAAGAATAAGTTGTTCCATCACCTTTCCAGGGATGGAGGTAAGGCTGACCGGTCTATAATTACCCGGGTCCTCCTTCTTGCCCTTCTTATAGACTGCTGTGACCTTTGCCATCTGCCAGTCCTCAGGCACCTCGCCCGTTTCCCACGACTTACCAAAGATGATGGAGAGTGGCCTAGCAATGACCTCCGCCAGCTCCCTCCGCACCCGCAGGTGCATTCCATCCGGACCCATCGATTTACAGATGTCCAGTTTGCATAGCTGATCCCTAACCCAATCCTCATCTACCAAAGCAAACTCCTCCTTTGTCCTGACTCCTTCTGGGGCTATAGAAATCCGGGGCCCTCGGGGAGAGTCTGCAGGAGTAAAGACAGAGGCAAAGAAGGCATTCAGCACCTCTGCCTTCTTTATATCCTCTGTCTCCAGGGCACCCACTTCGTTCAGCAGTGGGCCTATATTGCCTCTTGTGTTAGTTTTATTTGCTATGTATTTGAAGAAGCCCTTTCTATTGTCTTTAACCCGACTAGCAAGATTGAGTTCCAAGGAGGCCTTAGCTGTCCTAATTGCCTCCCTACATCCTCTAACAACTGTCCTATATTCCTCCCAAGCGGCCAGCCCCTCCTTAGAGAATCCATAGATTCTCCTTTTCCACTTGAGTTTGCCCAGCAGCTCCTTGTTTAACCACGCCGGTCTCCTAGATCCCTTACTTGACTTCCTACTCATTGGGACGCTCCGATCCTGAGCTTGGAAGAAGCGGTCCTTGAATGCTAACCAACTATCTTGAGCCCCTTTACCGCCTAGTACACTTTCCCATGAGACTTCCCTTAGCAGTTGACTGAAGAGGCCAAAGTTGGCCCTTCGGAAATCCAGAACTGTGGCTTTGCTAGGTATTCTATTCCTCCCACACAGGATCCTAAACTCCACCATCTCATGGTCACTGCAGCCAAGGCTGCCATTGACCGTCACCACTTCGACCAAACCCTCCTTGTTGGCGAGTACTAAATCTAGCAGCGCTGCTCCCCTAGTTGGTACGTCCACCATTTGCATTAAGAAATTATCATCAATGCACTCGAGGAACCTCCTAGACTGTGAATGACTGGCTGTGTGAGTCTTCCAGCAAATATCGGGGTAGTTAAAGTCCCCCACGACGACTAAGGCATGTAGTCGCGAGGCTACTTCCAGTTGCCTGTAGAAAGCCTCATCAACTCCTTCGTCCTGATCAGGAGGTCTGTAATAGACCCCCACAACTGTATCACCCGTGCCAGTCTGTCCCTTAATTCGTACCCACAGACATTCCACTTGCTCCTCATCCGACCCCGGAGAGAACTCAATACATTCTAGTTGCTCTCTCACGTAAAGAGCAACTCCACCACCTCGCTTTGCTGACCTATCTTTCCTAAAAAGGACATAGCCATCCATGACCACATTCCAGTCATGTGAACTGTCCCACCATGTCTCTGTAATTGCCACTAGATCATAACCTTTAGCCTGCACACAGACTTCTAACTCCTCCTGTTTATTCCCCATGCTGCGTGCATTGGTGTACAGGCATTTCAGGGAGCCAGTCCTAGTACCTTTTTTCCCCTGCGGGACAGGGTCTAAAAAGCTATCCTTTCCCACAAGTGAAACAAGAGATTGATAGTCCTCCTTAGTCCGCCATCCTTCAATCCCTAGCATGTTCCTCTTGGGCTTGTCCCCAACAGGCCCAGTTAAATCCCCTCCCCCCTTCATAACTAGTTTAAAGCCCTGTCAATAAGCCCTGCTAACTCCTGCCCCAAAACCCTTTTTCTTCTCTGGGACTGGTGTATCCCGCCTGTCACCAGCAAACCAGGTGTCCCATACAGCAGCCCGTGACTGAAAAACCCAAACCCCTGCCTTTGGCACCAGTCACGTAGCCATACATTAACCTACAGAGTCTTCTTATATATCCCTTCACCCTCGCTTGCAACAGGTATGGAGGCAAACACCACTTGCGCTCCAGACCCTTTAACCAGCCGTCCCAGGGCCCTGAAGTCTCTCTTCATTGCCCTTACGTTCCTCGTAATAATTTCGTCACTGCCAACCTGAAAAACCAGCAGCGGATAGTAGTCAGACGGCTGCACCAGTTCAGAGAGTTTCTTTTTAACATCTCTAATCCGAGCCCCAGGCAGGCAGCAGACCTCCCTGTGGGGTGGATCCGGTCGACAAATGGGCCCTTCTGTTCCCCTCAGAAGGGAGTCACCCACCACAATTACTCTTCTTTTCTTCTTGGTTGGGGAAGTTCTAAGGCATGGGGGTGAGTGACTAGCCCTGGGTGACTCACTAGATAGATTAGCCTCTCCATCTCCATTCACCTGGCCCTGAATTTCCAAGACCTCGTACCTGTTATTCAAGGGCAACTGGGAGGGAGGAAGGGATTGTGAGGGTTTTCGCTTACCTCTCTGAGGAGGAACCTCCCTCCATCCATCCTTGTCCATTAAGCTCTCTCCTTCTGTCTGATGGTAGGAGGGAAGGGGATCCATAACTTGTTGAACCACTTCCCTCTGCCCTTGCCTTAGGGTGTGGCTCCACCAATCTATTTCACTTTCACACTCTCTAATGGCTCTCAACCTTTCAACATCCTCCCTCAGTTCAGCCACCTGCCTGAGCAGGTCATTTATTTGCTCACAGCGAACACAAGCAGTATCACTGGCTCCCTCCAATACAAGTGCCAGGCTCAGGCATTTGCTGCAGCCAGAGACCTGCACAGCTGCATGTCTGCAGGAAGGCTCAGTCTGGATACCCACATTAGTACTCACTACAGCTTTCAATGAGTTCAGTTTTCATTTTATTATTTGATTTTCTTAGCTTCTTATGTGTTATCTAATTCTGTTCACTCTTTTCTCTCTGCTGCTATCCTTCCAATGTTTAGGTTGGAAGCATCAAACCTGTAGGTGTCTGGCAGAGGACCGCAGTTAAGAAGACCACACCAGATGAAGCTGAGGCTTCTAATGCTGTTTCCCTTGAAATCCAAGAACAAGCTCCTGGAGGCTGTAGGCAAGTTTTTCCAGAAACCTTTTTTGCCTTCTTCAGCTTTTACTATTTCATTCAAACCTTTCATACCACCTGCAGGTCCACTTTTTGTATTGCTCTGGTATTAGCACGTTCCCATTTGACTTTTGGGGTTGTTGGGATCTGTTTCATCAGCTGTGATCAGAAGGCTGACCATGCACAAGTGGTCTTGTAGTGCTGCTGATTGAATAACTTGAGTTTTCCCCTGACAAACAGGTTAGATCTCCTGTTGGTGCTTCCACACATTTATTTGAGAGTGGAGCTGTTGGAGGGCTGTAGCCAAAGCCCAGCAATTCTCAATAAGCTCAAGAAAGCCATGATATTGCTTGTAGAAATAAATATTTTCTGTAAACTGCACACCTGGCAGACTTCGGTCAAAAAGACTGCTGTTCTTGACTTTTTCCTGCTTGAATCAGATGGATTTGAGAACATCTAGCTTAATAGTCCTTGTTAATATAATTCAATATACAGGCAAGTAACAATAATGCACATCAGTAATAGCACGGTGTTTTGCTTCAGGCCAAATACTTAAGCTATTACAGGGGAGGCTGTAATGAATGGTTACTACAGAAAACTGCCTGCATAAAGTGTAACTGCATTTTATAGTGAGTAACAGAGAGCAAGTAGATCAACTTGACTTACTCTAGCCACCAGCAAATGTGTAGTTTGCACTTTCAGAAGTTGCTAATGTGTCTCTTCGTAACTCCTGTTAGGAATGTGTTTTCTTCATTCCTGTACTCAGGAATGAAGCACCTACTGTTTCATGGAGGCTTAAGGTACAAAGGCTGAGAGGATACACTGAAGTAAAAGGTACTAATTATGGGAGGGAAGTCTGCTGGGTTTGGAGTGCTGCCAGATCACACAATGTGTTTTGGATTACTATAACTCTGGGGGTTAGTTTGTGGAAGGAAAATAAAATTAACATGAATATCCTAATAATTCTTTCCTTGTCTGTGAAATCAGATTGACGAATCCGGGGGTGGGTGGGAAGTAACTCCTCTAAGCCTTTGCAAAGGTGGTGACTGCTGTGCTTGTTCTTGCTGGCATAAATTTAAACTTTGAGGAGTACATTGTGTCTGTCCTGGCTACTTTCTGTTCTCAGGAGAAAAAACAGGACATAGAAGTTGGCATTTATTTTCAGTTTAAGCAAAATAGGTACATTCAGGAACACATTTCATACTTTTGTTCGGAATAAATCTTAGTCTAAAATGTCATGCATGGCTAGGATGTACAGGCTCAAACTCAACTGCAGTTGGAATCCAAGCTCTGTCTGGCTTGAATATGTTTTGATTACATGTAATGGGAATGAACTTTGCTTATCTTCCTGGGGATGGTTATCACTTGAACCTCAAGTTTATTTGTGAACCTTCAGCATTCTTCTCTTTATATGCTTTAAAACAGGCCACCTCATTACTGCTGATAGTATTATGAACCTACATATAAATCATGTCTGTGGCATCAGACTCGGTATTCTGTTGGCCTTGCATGTTTTGTTCCATAACTTCTCCATCTTCAACTTTCTACATTTGCTCATGTTCTTTCAGCCCTGAGGCTGTATTTGCAGCTCTGAGGAAGAACTGCTCTGGTGATGGGGGCTGGAAATGGAAACCCACGATCAGTTCTGAATATTGAGTACAAGAAGTCATTGAGATTTCTTCTGCCTCCTTTTTGGTAGTCCACAAGGAGGGAAGGGTTTCTCCTCTCTGAGAAATTAATCTCCCCATCACATGGCGAATTCTGCTGGGAGATGTGCTTCTGCATAAAGCTGCTTCTGTATAAAATCAGTGGTGCTCTGATTTTCACAGCAAACCTGCTTTCCAAAGAGCTCTGGGTCTTAAGCAGAGAGGAAAATCTCCCTGCTTACTTGTTTCTATTCTGCCATACAACCTCTGTACTTAACACCTCAAAGAGGCTTCTCTTTGAAAGTGGCTCCTGATTTTTGGAACTTTTTTCACATCCAGATCTTTATAAAGAGTAAGATTCTTATTTCTTAGAACAAGTCTCAGTCTGAACAGTATCTCAATATCTGAATGTTCCATATTTTGGGGTGCTCATATGAAGGATACCTAATGTGAGCCCATCTCAGTTCCAAATCCTGTGGGAATGCAAAGAGTTTTGTGCTTTGAAATGTCCACCTTCCAGGGAATGGGGGTGAGTGAACCTGAAATTTCTCCTTTTCTTCTTCAAGCTCTCCCTGCTGTGTCCCGCGGCCTTGGTGTCCAGGCAGCTCCACCCGTTGGCTTCTCAGCTTTGCAGTTTAGATCTTCCTCAGATAAGGGCCATCAGCTCCCAACAGGCAGAACCCACTGCTGGTGAGCCCCTGCTGTTTTCTCATCCCTCACTGAGGCACCATCTCATCTCCTGCAACCTGCAGTCAGACACATTTTCATGGACTGTCCTGACTTCTCTGTCCTGCAGGAAGCTGTGGAAGTGTCACACATGCACACTTTATTTTTTTAGCCACTTGCTGTCTGTCTCTCCTTCCCCAGTTCCTCCTATCATTCGCTGCTATTTATTTCCCGTTCCTTTATGTGTGTTAATTCCAATACTGTGCCTCTTAAAAACATCTCCACCAGCTCAAAAGCTGGTATTTGAACTTAATTGCAAAAGCTCAGCAAACACAAGGCTACTTTGCAGCTCACTCTCACACATTTGTAAAAGGGCCCAGGGCTGTCAAAGCCCTCAGTGCAATGCAGCGTGCATATTTATAATGTAGGGATTTCCACAGCTTTACTGTTTATTTTGTTTTCTTATTCCTATAATCAGCACAAACCATTTCAATGGGGAAATAGAATTATCATTATTTGCTTTCCATTATGATGCTAAGAAATCAAGCTGGAGAAGAAAGGGTGACATACTCCAGATCATCACAGGCATAAAATCCCAAACCAAACATGGATTTGCAAGGCCATGTCTGCTTAACTGTAATGGTGCTGATTAGCTCTGAACAATGAAAAGGTAAACTGCATGCAAAAATACAAGTGTAACCAACCAGAGGCCCCACACTAGATGCATGAAGTCTTATAGCTAATAAAATATGGTAGCTGATAGTTAACAAACTATAAGACTGGCTGCATTCAAAGGATCCAGTTGGGTTCACAAACAGTATGGTTTATTTAGATGCAACATATAGCGTTCTTTTGGCTTGCTGGTGATAAATGCATTAACTGCAGGACAGCTGTATAGCACTAACAGTATGAAATTGTTAGTCACAATCGTCAGCTCACAAATCGTTAGCTCACAACCATGAGCTTAATTTCCTGTGTAAAACACTTGGCAAGTGGGTAAAATACATAGTTGAGGACATGATACATCCCTGCTGGGGAGAGCAAGGAGGATCAACCATCCGTCTGTTCCTGCAATTCGGTATCAGGTTCTCATTCCCCACTTAAGTACCTTCGTACCTCCTCAATTGTACGAAGTGTTGTGGGTGGGACTCTGGTCAAACCTGTTCCTTGTGGTCATGTTGTACAGCTTCTTTCTTGGTAGCAGGTGTATCCGGAGGCAGCTCTATTTCGTAGCAGTTGTACAAAACAGTCTTTGGTATCAAGCAGAAGAATGCCTGGCTTCTGTCCCGCTCCACGTTCCTCCCTGGTGCTGCAGCAACACAATCACCAGACCTTCATCCAACTCCATGCCTGCTGCAGCCACCCTGGGCCTCACTATCCCCTTGAGCTTTTACGTCTCCTTCACTATTCCTATGCTTCCAACAAGCAGATAGTTTGTGTGTATGTACACAGCAACATTTTATTTTGCATTTAAGACATAAATGATTGTTCTTAAAATGTTTTTCCAAGCAGCTGGTAAAATGGTGTCTATATTGATGCCACTTGGCCTGTCGCACTCTATTTATTCACTTCTATTACAGAGGTAACAAAAATGTTCCCCCTTCAAATTAGCTTAATGTTTTCAGACTCTGATGGGATAAACATAGCTGGGTACTCCTGTATTTTCCTATACTGTAGCACTGCTGTAGTACAAGAAAACAGTTCCTGAGCTATGGCCCCAGGCTGATTCCACTACCTCCCTAACATCTGACTGGACTTCTTGTGGTGGAAAAAGTGTAGGGTCACTAGCAAAAGGAAAATACATTGGGTGT